>NC_083415.1:69219767-69592817 GCF_020745735.1 Hemiscyllium ocellatum | reverse complement strand
GGGGGAGAGCAGGGGAAGAGAGGGGAGGGAAACGGTGGGGAGGGCAAGAGGGGAGGGAATGGAATAGGGCAGTAGTGAGCAGGGAGCGGGAATGGGGTGGAAGAGAGTGGGGAGGGAATGGGGGGGTGATAGAGGGGGTGGGATTGGGGAGAGAGATGGGGGTATGGCTGGAGGGGGGTTGATGTGGTGCGGGCCATTGGATGTGGTTGTGGGTGTGGTTGGGTGGGGTTGTAGGTTGGGGAGGGAGAGGTAATGTGGGGCGAGGGATGGAGGGAGAAGGTATGTGGACGGGGGTGGGCACGTTTGGGTGAGAAGACATGGAAGGAAAATGAATGTGGGGTAGAGGAGTGTGAGGGAATGTTGGAGCTGCGTCGAGGGAGAGACAGTGATTTTGTCGGGAGGGAATGATTGGTATTTTGCTGCGTGCGTCAGTCTTTTGTTTTGTATATGTAATTTTGTGTACCTTACACTCCATTTGTTGCAGCCTTGTTTGTGCAAGAAGTCTTGGGTGATTGTCTTCTAAATCAGTATATTTGTGTGTCAGCTACTAAGTGTAAGATGGGTTCATGTCAGAATCTGTGCTATTGTCATGAGTAGCATCAGATTTAACTTGGTTAGAAACAGTGACATCTGTTAAATGTTTGGATGTGGCCTTGAGCAGAGGCCTCCTGCACAGGTGTGACATAATCTAATCACCAGCTCGATGTCTGGCAGTATGAATTTGTGCAGAGAGCAGAGCCAGTGAGGACAATGTCTAAAACCATTAATCATTAATAGGCAGAGTACAGGTTGTACAGATTGTATTTAACCCATCCACTCTTGCACAATCCAAAATGAAATGAATATTGTTCAGTGCAATTCTGCCACTGAGCAGTACTTTCTGAACAATCTCGACCCTCCTAATAGCTTTGACAATCAGCCACGATAGTAACATGACTCATTTATGTTTGTTAGAAGCGACACTAATCTATTCCGTATAAACTAAAGGAATACATTTAAAACTTGTAGCTTTTTATAATTAATCAAAAGCCTACAATCCTTGTTCCTTTTTCCTATCGTAATGCCTTGACCGATCAGTCGACGTAGCCGTAGAATTGTGCAGCATGGAAATTGACTGGTCGAATTCATCCAGGCTGACCATGTAATCTAAATTAATCCAGTCCATTTGCCAGCATTTGGCCCATATCCCTTCTAAACCCTTCCTATTCATGCACCTATGAATGGATGGTGGCTCGGTGATTAGCACTGTTGCCTCAAAGCACATGGACCCGGGTTCGATTCCAGGCTCTGCCGACTGTGTGGAGTTTGCACGTTCTCCCCGTGTCTGCGTGGGTTTCCTCCAGGTGCTCCAGTTTCTTCCCACAATCCAAAGATGTGCGGGTTAGGGTTGGAATTGGCCATGCTAAATTGCCCATAGTGTTCAGGAGTGTGTAGGTTAGGCGTATTAGTCAGCAGTATATGTCAAGTAATAAGGTAATGGGTCTGGATGGGTTCTTCGGAGGGTCGATGTGGACTTGTTGGGCTGAAAGGCTTGTTTCCACACTGTAGGGATTTTATTCTATTCTAAATGTTGTAATTCACCAGTCTCCTCCACATCCTCCGGCAACTCTTTAGATCACTTTTATATCTTTCCCCTCATTAAATCTATGCCCTCCAGATTTGGATTCCCCAACCCTGGAAAAAAGACCTTGTCCATTCCCCTCATGAGTTTATAGATCTCTAAGATGACCCATCAGCATCCAATGTGCTGGGGAAAATATCTCCAGTCTATTTAGTGCGTCTATAATGCTCCAACTTTCCAACCCCACCAACCTCTTTTGTAAATCTTTTCTGCACCCTTGCTAAAGAAGTTCTTCTGGAATATAATTTACAATTGTTTTAAATTTGCCATTCTTACATTTGTCTTTTTGATTGCAAGAAAGAGCTGTGGCAATCTCTCTCTCACTCAAGTTCGGTGCTTCCAAGCTATTCTCTGTAAAATTGTTAGATCAAATAAAGATATTAGCCAATATATGAAATGTCTTGGCAATTAAAAATCATAGAATCCCTATGGTGTGAAAACAGGCCCTTCAGCCCAACAAGTCCACACCAACCCTCCGAAGAGTAACCCAGCCAGACTAATTCCCCTACCCTATTATCCATATTTACTGTTGGCTAATGCACCTAACCTACACATCCCTGAAATTTAGCATGGCCAATTCACCTAACCTGCACATCTTTGAATTGTGGGAGTAAGCTAGAGCATCCGGAGGAAACCTGGTTGCCCTTTGAGGCTGCTCTGCTATTCAGCATGATCGTGGCTGGTTCTCTAGCTCAACGTCATATTCCTGTTTTCTCTCTATACCTCTAAATGCCTTTAGAGTCTAAACATTTATTTATCTTTGTATTCAATGAACTTTTTTCCATAGCTTTTGTTAAGTAGAAATTTTCGTTAAGCAAGGGATCTTGGTCTGTGCTTTCTTTCAACCTGGATCTAAAATTAAATTTGGGAATTGTACTTTTTTAAATAAACTATTTATCTCTAGTGGTGACTATGGGAATAGTGCGGGTTGGTTTTCCATGTGCTGTCTAATGAAGCATGACACATGAGAAACCATTGAGGTGTCTGAGCCTGCATTCTCTGGAGTTTAGCAGAACAGAATGAGGTAATCTCTTAAGACTTAGAAAATTCTTAAAAGGGTGGACAGAAAGCATTTTTCTGTGACTACATGGTCTACACCAAGTGATTGTAACATAGAATCTAACATTCAGTTCGAGAATGAGGAACTTGTAACAGCAACAGCTGTTTAACTTAAAGGGAAGTACAATGAAATAATGATTGAACAAAGAAAAGTACAACACAAGAATAGACCCTTCATCCCACAGTCTATGTGCTGATCATGATGCCATTCTTGACTAATCACATCTGCCTGGACATGATCCTTATCCCTCCAATCTCCTCTTATTCACGAGTCTGTCTGAATGCCCCTTAGACACTGCTATCGTATCTACTTATACCACTTCCCTTGGCAGCACATTCCAGGTCCTTACTGCACTGTGCCAGGGGTTGGAAATTTTCTCACACATCTGTTTAACTTCTCCCTCTCGTCTTAAACTTATGCCCCCCACTATTTCTACTGTGGGAGGGGAAAAGACTCTAACCATCCTATCCATACCTCAGAATTTTCGATACTGAGGCCACCTCTCAGCCTTCAATGATCTAACAATCCAAGTTTGTCCAACCACTCCTCATAGCTAGTGCTCTCCAATCCGTGCAACATTCTGGTAAGCCTATTTTGCACCCTCCAAAGGCTCCATGTCTTTGTGTGGTGACCTGAACTGCACACAATCCTCCAAGTGTGGCCTAAATGAAGTTTCTACGGTTGCAACATGACTTGCCACCTTTTATATTCCGTTTCCCAACTGATGTGGGCAAGCGTGTTTGTGCCTTCTTTACCTCTTTATGCACTGGTCACTTTCAGGGAACTAGGGACTTGTACCCCAAGATTCCTCTGTATATCAATGCTCCTAATGATTCTGCCATTTACTGTTTACTTTTCTTTTTCATCAGACCTTTCAGAATGCTCAGTCCCTCACTAGTCTGGATATAATTCCACCTGTCATTTTTCCACCCTTCTTCCCAACTGATCGCTATCCTGCTGTATCCTTTGACAACCTCCTTCACTATCCATAACTCGTCCAGTTTTCATGAAGTCTGCAAGCTTACAAATCAGATTACTTGCAGTTTCATCCAAATTGGTCTCAGCACTGATCCTTGAAGAACAGCACTGGTCATAACCTCCAGTCAAATAATAACCCTCTGTCTTCTTTGACCAAGTCAACTTTGTATCCAACTTTCCAACTCACCATGGGTCCCACGTGACCTAATCTTCTGAACTCCCTACCATGCGTTTTGTCAAATACTTTGTTAGAGTCCACTGCCCTATTCTTATGAATCGTCTTTGTCGCTTCTTCAAAAAAAACCTATTCAAATTTGAGAGACGAGGCCTCCTCTGCACAAAGCCATCTGTTGCCATGCTGTATGGCTGACTGTAATTTGCGCACACTCTCCCACTGCCTATGTGAGTTTTTGCCAGATTCTCCAGTTTCTTCCCATAGTCCAAAGATGTGCAGGTTAGGTGAATTGGATGTGCTGAATCGCTCATAGAGCCCAGGCATTTGCAGATTAGGTAGGTTAGCCTTGGTGAATCTGGGAATAGGGTGGAGGGGGTTGGATCTGAGTGAGTTGCTCCTCAGAGGATCGGTGTAGACTCAATGCATGGAATGGCCTGTGCGTATTGATTTAAGGTTTATTCATCTGTATTCTTCTGGATTACCCTGTTGCCCTCCTTAAATAAAGGAACAGCATTAACAATTCTCTAGTCTTCTGGGACCTTAACCTGTGGCTTAAGAGGATATAAATATCTCTGTCAAGGCCCCAGCAATCTCCTCCCTTGCCCACCTCAGTACCCTGTGGTAGATCCCATCAGACCGTAGGAATTTATCTAATTTAATGTTTTTCAAGGCTCCCAACACTGCCACCCACCTTAATATCAGCATGCCTTAGAATTGAGCTTGTCCCTCCCTTATCTTACCACCATCAATGTTTTCTTGTTGAATACAAATGCAAAGTACTCACTGAGGACCTCATGCATTCCCTCTGCCTCCGTGCATGCATTCCCTTCTTTGTCCTTGAGTGGACCTATCCTCTTCGTGGTTACACTCTTGCTCCTAATATATGTATGAAATACCATGGGAGTTTCCTTAATACAACTTGCCAAGGGCATCTCATGGCCCACTTTAGCCCTCCTAATTCCTTATGTAACTTCTTTTCTGCTTTCTTACATGCCTCAAGGACCTTCTCTGATTTCGGTTTTGCTATATCTTAAATATGCATCTTTTTTTCTTTTTCAAATCTCCTGTCATCTAGGGTTCCTAAACCTTACCGTCTTTATCTTTCATCCTCACAGAGACATGCTGGTCCTGAACTCTGAAGTCCTTATCATTGTCAATATTGGGGAAGTTACAGGAACCCTGTTGTTTGAGTTAGCTAAAGTAGACTTGACAGGTAGATTAGCAGGAAAGATGGTAAACAAGTAGTAGCAGGCATTTAAGTAGGTAATTCTTGACTCAACAAAAATATATCCTGGTAAGGAAGAAAGATTCTGAAAGGAATAAAGTAACCAAGGAAGTTAAGGAGAGTATAAAATTTTTAAAAGGCCAAAATCAGTGGTAGCCCTAAAGACTGGGATAAATTCAGAATGTAGCAAAGGAGGACCACTAAGATTATATAGGTAGGAAAAAAGGTCACTAATGAGGAATATAAAAACTGACAATAAGACCTCTTTTAAATATATAAAAAGGAAGAGAGGCCAAAGTGAACATCCTCTCCTGAGAAATTAGTCTGGGAAGGTAGTAATGGGGAGCAAGGAAATGAAGAATTCAACAGATATTTTGCAACAATATTTACAGTGGAAGATGCTTCAAATATTCCATTAATACTAAACATGGGGGTGTGGGGAGAAATTGAGTGCCAACATCACTAGAGAAATAGTAATTGACAAACAGATACGGCGAATGGTAAAGTTCCCTGGCCCTGATGATTGCACCTCAAAGTAGCATAACAAGTGAAAAGACAGTGCTAAAAGAAGTAGATACAGAGAACGTGGATGTATTGCTTGTAATTTTCCAAATATCTGTGGACTCTGGAAAAGTACTGAAGGAAAACTGTCAGTGACACTCCTATTCAAAAAATGAGGAAGGCATAAGTGAGTGACGATATGCTGATTGGTCTAGCATCTATTGTTGGAAAAGTATTTGAATCAATGATTAAGGCAGTAAAAACAGTATATTTGGAAAGTCATAATCTAATCAAGCAGAGTCAGCATGCCTTCATGACAGGGAAGTTGTCTGACTAATTTGTGTTTCAAGGAAGTCTTGGCAAGAGTGGCTAATGAGGAACCACTGGATATTTGGTATTTGGACTTACAGAAGACATTCGATAAGGTACCTCACAAAAGGTTAAGTTGTAAGAGCCCATGGTTGAAGGACGTACATTCGCCGGATGTAGAAATGGTCAGGTTACAGCAAGTGATGAGAAGTTCTTTTTCAGGTTGGCAATCTGTGACCACAACAGTTTACAATATATATAAATGACTTGGAGAAAGGAAGCAAATGTACTATCATAATTGCTCTGTGGGCAATAAATGTGTTTCAAATTTCCAGGTGGCATGGGTGCAAAGGCAAGTTGCAAGAAGAATCTAGAGTGATTTTAATAGGTTTAGTAAAGGAACAAGAAGTTGGCAAATAGTGAGGATGTGGATGGCTGAAGGAGCTGTACAAAATGGCTTCTGCATTGTTAAATAGCACTGAAACAAGAAACCACAGACTGATGTAGATCCGATTAATTGCAGATCTAATGGTTTAACCACAAAGCAGGACAAAGGCGATTCTAAGAAAGATTATTTACAAGAAATCGTCTAAGCTAAGGCAAAAATGCATGCAGGTCTTGCACGATTTGATTGGTTGTTACAATGCGATCATACTCCATGCCTGACTATGAACAATGTATATAAACCCTATGCAAACTCTGTAGGTCATCGGGTTCTTTTGGTGGTCTAGGAGTACTCCTACTTCCGGGCTGATCAGAGTCTACCAATCTGGCTGTATCAAAGAATAAGCGATTTGTTTATGTGATTGAGAAAGTCATTTATAGGTGCGTTTATTGACTGACTGCGGAACTGACACGCACACCCACCCACCTCATCCCCAGGAGTTCAGATCTTCAAGAGTATCGTGGGAAAGTTTGAATTTCTTAATTTTGGAAGAGAACAAAATAATAATATTAAATGGAGGGAAACTGCAGAAAGCTGCAACACAAAAGAATATGGGTTATTTGTGTGTGAAGCATAGAATGAGCAACAAAAATTATAGCACACAGGTACTGCTGGTGATCGGGAAGGCTAACTGAATGATGACACTTATTTCATTGGGGTTGGACTATGAATAGAGAAATGTTGTTACAGCTGACAAGGGGCTGCAGTGCAGTGAGCAGTTTTGGTCCCCTTTTCATGATGGCGACATTGCTGACTAGGTCAGCATTTATTGCTCACAAGGCAGTTAAGAATCAACCACATTGCTGTGGGTCTTGTTGCATGTAGGCCAGACCAGGTAACGATGGCAGATTCCTTCCCAAAAGAGAAATAGATGGGTTTTTTCAACAATTGACAATGGATTCATGGCCATCAGTAGACTGTTCATTCCAGATAATTGTTGAATTTTGCAATCTGCCATCTGTCAAGGTGAGATTTGAACTCTAGTACCCAAAGATTTATCTGGGCCTCTGGATTAACAGTCCAGTGATAATACAATTAGGTCCTTGCCTTAGAAAATTTAAAGAAAGGTATTATTCCATCAGAGGCAGTGAATCATACCTGTTAAAGAGGAATGATCTTGTCAGCAAAGGTTAAAACAATTTGGGAATCTGCTCATTGCAATTTAGAAGAATGAGAAATCATGTAATTGAAGCATTGAATTCCTAAGGGGCTTGACATGCTAAGTGCTGAGAGGATGTTTCCTCTCCATTTGACACTAGAGGCATCATCTCAGAATTTAAGACTGAGGTGAAGAATTTGTTTTGAGGGTTGTGTTTTTGGATCTCCTCGCCACAGAAAGCTGTGGGGGTCAGAGTTCATGTGTATATTTATGGCTGAGATAATTAGATCCTTGATTAGAAAGGAATCAAGGTTTTTGGGGAAAGGGCAGTAAAGTGGACGTGAGGAAATTTAGATTAGCTGTGATTTTATTGAATGGTGGAGCAGGCAAGAGGGACTGACTAGTGTGGTACAACAGGGATCAATGCTAGGACACCTGTGTTAATGATTTAGATGAGGGTACTAAATGTAATATACTAAAAATAATATCTGTGTGAAAGGATGAACTATGAGAAAGATGCAGAGATGTTGTAATGTGATTCTCACAGGCTGTGTGCGCGCAAGTGCACGGTGGATGCAGTATAATGTGAATAAATGGTGACAAAAATAGGGTGACAGGTTTTTATTTGAATGTCAGGAATAAGGATGTCTTGTTGAAATTGTGCAGGGCCATAGTGAGACCCACTTAATGTATGCGCAGTTTTTGTCTCCTTATCTGAAGAGGGAATGGAGCGATGGTTTACCTAATTGATTCCTGGGATGACAGGACTGATACATGAAGTAATGCCTGCTATCCCTGATCAAACCATGTAACTCAGAGGAGATTAATTCTGTCCTTCTGAATTTTCCTCAATTTCCCTACTGTTGAGCGATTCACTGGTCTTTAATTCTGTTCTTTATCTCTTGAAAACTGGAACTAATTGTAAATAGAATGGAAGAAAATGGTGAGGAGCAGCTCCTCCACATCACACTGGTTCTGTGCATGCTGTTGATTGGTTTGAGTAACGAACGAGATATCTGGGACAGGGCGTGGTAAGGTCTGGAGCTAAAGACTATCGCCTGGATCCAGCTGTCATTTGATAGATACTGGAGGGAAAGTAAAGGGTTGGATTTTGCTGTGTTGGCCACCTACCAGTTACATTGTGATGGGAAAGCTGCAGTCTGTTATGACAGGTACAAGAGAGCTCATAATGAATCAGGGAATGATGGAAATTCTAAGATTAGGTTGATGGGGGCCTTCACTATCACTAACCTGTAATCAGAGTGGGACAGGAGTATAGTCTCGTTATTTTGTTTCCCTGTCAATATCAAGTGATCAGTTTTAATTATTTGACCATACTGTAGCAGCTTTGTATGACTGAGTGACTGACTTGCTAGGCTATTTGAGTGCACCACATTTCCATGGACCAGAATGTAGGCTAGATTAGGTAAAGCTGTCAGATTTCCTGTCCTTTCAGATGTCAGTCAACCTGATGGGATTTTCCACAATTAATGGTTTATGACATTATTGAAACCGGCTTTCACTTCCAGATCTGTTAATGTAAGTTTTGAATTTACCAACTGTCATTTTGTGATTTGAACTAGTGTCCCTCTGGCATTAGTTTGGTTCTCAGGATTGCCAATTTGTCTGTACATGTTGATTTTGTCTGAACCTTGTTTCTCTGCATTATAGCTGACATCACTTTGGCCGATTGGGGTCGTAAGGCGATTGAGATTGCAGAGAATGAGATGCCTGGTTTGTTGATGATGAGGAAGATACATGGGGCTTCTAAACCATTGAAAGGAGCCCGGATCGCAGGCTGCCTCCATATGACTCTTCAGTCTGCTGTATTAATTGAAACCTTGACAGCACTTGGCGCAGAGGTATTGTCAGAATAAATTGAATGTCCAAAAAGTCTTAATATAAAGTGTAAATTCAAGGTTTGTCTAAAGATTTGTAGCTTAGCTGCTGGTTTTTGTGCTTGTGGGTATATTCACCTAACAGACAAACGACGTGACGAGGACATGCCGAGAATTAACTCCCTAGCCATGCTACCTTACATAAAAACCATCTTGAAACTGACAACCAGACTTCTCCGATCCCTGGGATTCATGACAGCCCATAAACCGACAGCTGCACTTAGCAACTCACCAGGGCAAAAGACCTGATATCCGTCATGTGCAAGACGAATATAATTTACAAGATTCCGTGAAAAGACTGTATGAAATATTAGATAGGGTAAACAGGCAGGCAACTAACAATTCACATCCCTGAAGTAGCCACTAAACGCTGCGACCAACTGTGCCTAGTAGCCGTACATAGATGACTGACCACCAGTTCAACTGGGGCAAAACTATCACAGGACAAGCCAAACCGAGGGCAGACCGAGAATTCCTAGAAGCATGGTACTCATCCACGGACTCTTATCAACAAGCACGTTGACTGGGACCCAATATACCGGTCACTACAATGAGCAACTGAAACTGGCAACTGGAAGCAGCTGAAACAGAAACAAAAATTCCAGAAGTGGCAACAAAGCAGTGCATCACAGGATGCACCAAAGCACTGAATATGTCACCTAGACAGGGGACAAAACATTTGCAAATCAGCTTCCCAGCTCCACAAACGTATCCACACCACAAGAGTGTAAATTATCCAAGTCAACAGCATACCTCCATTTCATTGAACTTAGAAATGGTTACGAAATGTCTGAGAACGAACCTACCAACTTAGTGAGCAAATTTCCTGAGCTGCCTGAGGAAGAAGAGAAATAAGTCCAGGAGAGGCTTTGGTCATTTAGCCCCAGGAATTTGATGTTCTCAACCTCTGCTCCATTGATATAAAGGGAGGTGTATTCTCCTTTCTTTCTAAAGTTAATGATCAGTTCTTTAATTTTGTTGACATTGAGAGAGAGGTTATCATTGCACTACGTCACCTGAGTGGTAACTACCTCCATGTGCAAATACCCCCTCAGTTGCATTGTCCACGGTCTCAAACAACGCAGCCCTAACAAATGTGTGTTCTTCAGACTTTACCTTCAGCTTATGCTTCCTCTTTTTTGAGGTATCTGTATGTCATCATTTTGGGCCTTTTCATTCCAGCTGACTATTACTGTTTTAAAGTCAGTTTCTCGATGGATTATGTTTGTGTCTTATAAACGACCTGGATGAGGATGTAGAAGGGTGGGTTAGTAAATTTGCAGACGGCACTAAGGTCGGAGGAGTTGTGGATAGTGACAAAGGATGTTTGTAGTTTAGAGACATAGATAAGCTGCAGAGCTGGGCTGAGAGGTGGCAAATGGAGTTTAATGCGGACAAGTGTGAGGTGATTCACTTTGTTCGGAGTAACTGGAATGCAAAGTACTGGGCTAATGGCAAGATTCTTGGTTGTGTAGATGAGCAGAGAGATCTGTGTCCAGGTACAGAGATCCTTGAAAGTTGCCATCCAGGTTGACAGGGTTGTTAAGGTAAAAAGTGAGGTCTGCAGATGCTGGAGATCACAGTTGAAAATGTGTTGCTGGTTAAAGCACAGCAGGTTAGGCAGCATCCAAGGAATAGGAAATTCAACGTTTCGGGCATAAGCCCTTCATCAGGAATGAGGAGAGGGTGCCAGGCAGGCTAAGATAAAAGGTAGGGAGGAGGGACTTGGGGGAGGGGCGATGGAGATGTGATAGGTGGAAGGAGGTCACGGTGAGGGTGATAGGCCGGAGTGGGTTGGGGGGGGGGGGGGCGGAGAGGTTAGGAAGAAGATTGCAGGTTAGGAGGGCGGTGCTGAGTTGAGGGAACCGACTGAGACAAGATGGGGGGAGGGGAAATGAGGAAACTGGAGAAATCTGAGTTCATCCCTTGTGGTTGGAGGGTTTCCAGGCGGAAGATGAGGCGCTCTTCCTTCAACCGTCATGTTGTTATATTTTGCCGGTGGAGGAGTCCAAGGACCTGCACGTCCTCGGTGGAGTGGGAGGGAGAGTTAGTGTTGAGCCACGGGGTGGTTGGGTTGGTTGGTCCGGGCGTCCCTGAGGTGTTCTCTGAAGCGTTCCGCAAGTAAGCGGCCTGTCTCCCAATGTAGAGGAGGCCACATCGGGTGCAGCGGATGCAATAGATGATGTGTGTGGAGGTACAGGTGAACTTGTGGCGGATATGGAAGGATCCCTTGGGGCCTTGGAGGGAAGTGAGGGAGGTGGTGTGGGCGCAAGTTTTACATTTCCTGCGGTTGCAGGGAAGGTGCCGGGAGTGGAGGTTGGGTTGGTGGGGGCTGTGGACCTGAGGAGGGAGTCACGAAGGGAGTGGTCTTTGCAGAATGCTGATAGGGGAGGGGAGGGAAATATATCCCTGGTGGTGGGGTCCGTTTGGAGGTGGCGGAAATGACGGCGGATGATACGCTGACAATTCCTTCACCTCCGCCGCATCTGCTCCCAGGAGGACAAGTTCCAACACCGCACAGCCCAGATGGCCTCCTTCTTCAAGGACCGCAGATTCCCCCCAAACGTGATCGACGATGCCCTCCACCGCATCTCCTCCACTTCCCGCTCCTCCGCCCTTGAGCCCCACTCCTCCAACCGCCACCAAGACAGAACCCCACTGATTCTCACCTACCACCCCACCAACCTCCGTATACAGCGTATCATCCGCCGTCATTTCCGCCACCTCCAAACGGACCCCACCACCAGGGATATATTTCCCTCCCCTCCCCTATCAGCGTTCCGTAAAGACCACTCCCTTCGTGACTCCCTCCTCAGGTCCACAGCCCCCACCAACCCAACCTCCACTCCCGGCACCTTCCCTGCAACCGCAGGAAATGTAAAACTTGCGCCCACACCTCCTCCCTCACTTCCCTCCAAGGCCCCAAGGGATCCTTCCATATCCGCCACAAGTTCACCTGTACCTCCACACACATCATCTATTGCATCCGCTGCACCCGATGTGGCCGCCTCTACATTGGGGAGACGGGCCGTTTACTTGCGGAACGCTTCAGAGAACACCTCGGACGCCCGGACCAACCAACCCAACCACCCCGTGGCTCAACACTTTAACTCTCCCTCCCACTCCACCGAGGACATGCAGGTCCTTGGACTCCTCCACCGGCAAAACATAACAACATGGTTGGAGGAAGAACGCCTCATCTTCCACCTGGGAACCCTTCAACCACAACGGATGAACTCAGATTTCTCCAGTTTCCTCATTTCCCCTCCCCCCACCTTGTCTCAGTCGCTTCCCTCAACTCAGCACCGCCCTCCTAACCTGCAATCTTCTTCCTAACCTCTCCGCCCCACCCCACTCCGGCCTATCACCCTCACCTTGTCCTCCTTCCACCTATCACATCTCCATCGCCCCTCCCCCAAGTCCCTCCTCCCTACCTTTTATCTTAGCCTGCCTGGCACCCTCCCCTCATTCCTGATGAAGGGCTTATGCCCGAAACGTTGAATTTCCTATTCCTTGGATGCTGCCTAACCTGCTGTGCTTTAACCAGCAACACATTTTCAAGGGTTGTTAAGAAGGCTTTTATTAATAGAGAGATCGAGTTCCGGAACCATGAGGTTATGCTACAGCTGCACAAAACACTAGTGCGGCCGCACTTGGAGTACTATGTACAGTTCAGGTCACCGCATTATTAAAAAGGATGTGGCAGCTTTGGAAAGGGTGCAGAGGAGGCTTACTAGGATGTTACCTGGTATGGAGGAAGGTCTTATGAGAAAAGGCTGAGTGACTTGAGGCTGTTTTGTTGGAGAGAAGAAGGTTGAGAGGTGACTTAATAGAGACATATAAGATAATCAGAGGGTTAGATAGGATGGACAGGGAGAGCCTTTTTCCAAGAATGGTGATGGCGAGCACGAGGGGGCATAGCTTTAAATTGAGGGGTGATAGATATAGGGCAGATGTCAGAGGTAGTTTCTTTACTCAGCAGTGAGGGTATGGAATGCTTTGCCTGCACCGGCAGTAGATTTGCCAACTTTAAGTACATTTAAGTCGTCATTGAACAAGCATATGGACGTACATAGAATAGTGTAGGTTAGATGGGCTTTTCAAATTGGTATGACAGGTCGGTGCAACATCGAGGGCCGAAGGGCCTGTACTGCTGTAATGTTCTATTGTTGAAACTTTGTGTTCTTCCAGGCCACACTAATCCTTTTGTCAAGTAGGTTCTACACTGACACAGGCGCACACTACACTTTCAAAATTACCATGGATTCCCAAAAAGCAAGCTAAATTCAAAGTGTCCCCAGATCTCGAGCTCCAGGGAATGAAAATACGAATATTACACAAAACATTTAACCAATGAACAAAGCTGCAGTCAAACCAGATCACAAGAAGTTAACACTTAGTTCAGAGAATGCAGCACCAAAAGCTTGGTGATATATCTCACTCACTTATCAACATTTTCTAGCTTGCTTCATATTTGTTTAATTTTTATTTTGTTCATTACTTGTAAAGAGAATGAGGCAATATTTAATACCTGCAGATACTCAGTTTCCAGCTTTGATCACTCTGGATCTATGTCTCTGTAATCATGATTATATTGTATGTTTTCACAACTGTTTGTGTTAATTCAATTTTATTGCAAATGATCATGTTCAGGTATATTTTAAACTTACTTTCTTGGACTTTTTTGTACTCCAACCATACGTGCTGAGAGCCATTGTTTCCTGTGCCCTCCACTTTTGCTTTTTACTTTTGTATCTTTCATTTCCATCTTTGTTACCCTCACTTTTGTATCCCTGCACATGTTCCCATCTTGCTAGGAGTTGGGTTCTGCATGTGGCCATCTCCTCACAACTCTCACCCACTGACCAGAGCAAACATGCTACAATCTGTTCTCCAATTCCTGATCTTGTTAACATGTGGCATCGGGACTAATCCTGAGTTTACTACTTTTGATGTCTTATTTTTAAGTTCATTATTCTCGTTCTCTAAATTGTTGGGTTATGTACTTGTTCTGTGATCTGTAGATGAGTGGAACTAGAACAACATTGCACTCTTCCTGCCTTCGATGCAAAGCACTCCATCCTCTTGCAATAAAGGCTAATGTTCCATTTGCTTTAATTGTGATATGTGTTGACTTTTTTGATTTGCGGACCAGGGCACCTGGTCTCTTCAATTTGCTGACAATGCAATAAGTCTGCCTGCCATCCAAGTCATTAATATAGTTAGATATTTGAGGCTGATCCCTGTGGCAGTCCAAAAATAACTCATTTATCCTAGTTGTTTCTTTACTGTTAGTCAATGCTGTACCCGTTCCAGTCTATCACTTACAGTGCCGTGAGCTTTGATCTTCTCCAGTGATCTTTTGTGTGGCATTTTTATCAAATGTCTATTGGAAATACCTTACATACGATGGTTCACCTTTATCCGCCCTGCTTATATCATGAAAGGTCTCCAATTAACTTATAAAGCACAATTTTACTTCCACACAATCAAAATCAACATGGTTTAATGATTTTATAAATGTCCTATTATTAGCTCAATAATGAGAAAATTCTGTAATCCAGTGATAGATGACAGATTGACTGGCCATCCATCTCCATCCTTTATTGAAGGGACATGGCAACATTTTTCATGTACTGCTGTCCAGAACTGTCATGATTTTGAATACTCCTATTAGTTTACCTCTCCACATTCCCTTCCCTAAGGAGAGCAACCCGTCCAAGCTATCCATGCAACTGAAATCTCCTATCATGTTTTTTGGAATTAAGAAAATGAATAGTCCTATACAGTTGATACACAAAAGATTCTGAAGGGCTGACAGATTGTTTGCAGCTCAGGAAATCTGAAACACAGATTTGGGCTGATCATTTAGGACTGAGACAGAGAAATTTCTTCAATTGTGTTAGGATTCTATGGAATTCTCTATTTCAAAGTTAGTGTTCCATTGCTGAACAAATTTCAGGCTAAGTTTCATGAATGGCAGCTCATCTCCTGCCTTTCCTTGTATCTCTGCACATTTCAATCCCAATAATTGTCCAGTTCTATCATATACCTCACTTGAACCTTGTTCCATGGTGTTTTCATACTCCAACTAGTATGAGAAAGCTACTCAGATCACCCTTGCTTTGTTAACACATTGCCTTAAATCTGTGCCCTCGCATTCTTTTGTTAACAAACAGTAGCATCTCCCTATCAGCTCTATCCAACTTATTTGTGAAATTGAAGACCTTTATCTAATCTCCCCTCAACCATCTACTCTCCAAGGAGAACACATAACCATGGAAACTAGGAGCAGGCTTAGGCCATTTGCCTCTTCAAACCTGCTCTTCCACTCATTGGGATCATAGCTGATCCATATATATGCCATGCTCCTGCTTTCTCCACAAAGCTCTTAATGCCTTCTAAATCTAAACATGGATCTAACCTTTTCAGAGTTGAAGCCAGAGAACAGTACTGAATGTCAGAATAGATTCAACAGGCCAAATTGTCACCACCTATTTCTTCTGTTCTTTTGTCCATAAGCCATCCTTGTAAATATTTCCTGTATTCTCTTCAGTGCCTTCAGCTTTTGTTAAGATTGATGCCTGAATTTGAATAAAGTAGTCACGTTGAGGCCCGCCCAGTGTTTCTAAACGCCCAGTGTAACTTCAGTGCTTTTGTACTCTGATTTTCTTTATGGAGTGCAGAATCCCAATTACTTTCATTAACTGCTTTCTCAACCAGCCGTGCCACCTTTCTGTGTACCTATCCTGCCAGGTCCCTCTGCTCTTGTATCCCTTCAGGGTGTCCTTTTAATGTTTGAGAACAAATTACAAGCAAAAATAGTATTGTGGATACTAGAAATCTGGATAAGTCATGTTGGACTTAAAATGTTACTTTGTTTCTACCTCCACAGATTTAGCCAGACCTGCTAAGTCTCAGCAGTGCTTTATTTTCTTTTAGTCATTAGAGTGTATAAACATTCAGTTCAATTCATGGTGTTAAATAGATCTTCAGATACATATACTGAGGAATTTCCTTCTGAGACATGAAGGACTTTCAGTTTGGGATATTTAAATCGCTAATCGAATCCTGTATTGGTGACCAGACGATTAGTGATTATTCCTTTGTCATGTGCTATTGACTTATGTAAATTGAAGTCCACATTGTTATTGTAACTAAAGTCTTGATCTCATTTCAGGTCCAATGGTCGAGCTGCAATATTTTTTCTACTCAGGATCATGCAGCTGCAGCAATTGCCAAATCTGGAGTTCCTGGTCAGTATAATGATACATTTATACTTCCATCCTGTATGCAAAGAATAATAAATAGGAGGGGACAGATTACTGATGGATGGCATAGGCACAAGTTAAACGATACTGTTATCACTGGGACTTCACTGAAGCACACTTGGTAACTTTTGATTTTAAAACAATACGGCATAATGTTTACCCATTTAAACTTAACTATTTGCTTTTATACAGCTATTTGGATTCACATCTAGGTTTAAATACTTTTCCAGTGATGGGTGGGCATAGATTGCCTATGAAAATAGCAGTGCCGCCAGCTGCCCAGCTTGCAACTTTGTAGGATTTTCTGCTCCACTAATGTTTAGCTTGTCTAGCTACCACTATTACCTGACCAATCACAGGAGAGCATTCAATCTATTGCCCCTGTTGTTTATTTGATCGTACGGAACTTGAGCATTGTTGAATGTAGGAGCATTTCTTCCAGCTGAGATTGAGACTCAGGAGGCAGGCTGGATTCTGGCCAGTGGAAAATTTTTATTCAAGCAGAAACCACTTAATGCAGAGGGAGGGCCAAAAGATCTTCCCTGAATCTGGCCTTGACATGAGAAATCAATTTTTCCCTTTATCTTCTGATCTGAGAAAAATTGATCAATGTCAAGAAAGATGACATGCTCTGAATTTAGAATAAAAAGCAGTGTTTTATACACTTTAACAATCATAAATAATATGATCACTAAGCTTGTCTGTCTTACTTTGTATATCCAATCGCGAGAAACAGCTAGTCAATGATGGGCATTGCATGGACAATCTCGGGTTTGCATGATCGCATAATTTTTAACAGACACTGTAATCTCTCTGCCTTGGGATCTTTCTATGCATCATATTCATTCACATTCCAAAGTACTCCTTCAGATCTATCTCAGGCTGCCTTATCTCTTTGAATTATTAGACATTGTATTCTATTTTGTCAAATTCGGTTGCTCCTGTTATTTCCCACTATCCTAATTGTGTGTACAAATACAAAAGACAGTTAGTTTAACTTATTTGCTTTAAGATTTGTAGTAATTTCTGCTATAGTGTAAAGTAATGAAGTACTTCTACTGTCAAGACTTGATTAATGGGCTGTGAACAATATATTTTGTTCAAGCGTATAAATCTTTTCCAAAAGCTAGTTAACTTTGTACTAGGATTAAATGCTTTCCTTTAATATCTATTTTTAATGTTGAAAACTACCCTTTACTAGAACCTATTTCTTAATATTCTAAGTTATTTCAAGAAACAAAGTACTGTAAGGTAACTTTAGCTGTTGCAGCCTCAGCTGTTATAAGGCGTTAATGGCCTGTATCTGGCAGCTGGTGTCTGTTCATTTACTGGGACGATTACCCTTTAATGTGGCTGGAGTTCCTCATTTATTGGACTTTAGGTGGTCTTAACAAACTGTTTCACATGGGAACAGGCTGCGTCCTTTTTACTGTCCTTGGAGTGGCTTGCTCGGTTGTTTCAATGTGTTTTACTCTGAGAGCAGGCTGTTTTGCTTAGTTTCTTGTCTGCCATTTTGTTTTAAATCCTGCTGTTCAATTCTGTTTTCCACTTATCGGCCATTTTTTTGTAACAGACATGAGCCATTCTATTCTGACCAGGTACAGGCCACCCTGCATTGAGAGGATGTATTTTCTTAAAGTTTTCAATTTTCTATTCATCAGGACAATTCGCAAGAACACCAATATGCAGTGAAAACAACCATTTGTACGACACGGGTAGTGCTGATTGGTTAGCAAATGGGGTCTGATGGGTAGAAGTATGCCTCTGAGAATGTATCCATTAATATTAATTGACAAAACAGTCAGGATTTGGTTACAATTTAAACCAAACAAGTTGACTCTTGTTAGCCATGGCTTTGCCCTGATAAATGAAATAGTGAATGGTTGTCTGACTTCTCCCCCCCCCTGTTGAAACAAGTGTGTTCCTTGTAATGGTTGTCAACATAATTTACATGTCAAGATGATCCAGCAAATGTCATCCAATTTTTACCACTTCATAACCCTTCACCTACAACTCTGTAGCTTCATCCTTTTTATGTATTACTATCTATGTTTAAAGTTCCTGTCAAATCTGCTTTTACACTGACTGAAAGTGCACAATCTCACTTTTTTAACCCTCTGGTTCTTTTGCTGATGTTTAGAGATGTTTAGCTGTTTAGATACCTATAGTGTGGAAACAGGCCCTTCGGCCCAACAAGTCCACACCGACCCTCCGAAGAGAAACCCACCCCCTTTATTTACTCCTGACTAATCCATCTAACACTATGGGCAATCTAGTATGGCCAATTCACCTAATCTGCACAGCTTTGGACTATGGGAGGAAACCCACGCAGACACGGACAGTGTTCAAACTCCACACACAGTTGCCCGAGGTGGGAATTGAACCTAGGTCCCTGGTGCTGTGAGGCAGCAGTGCTAACCACTGAGCCACCGTGCCGTCCCTAATAATTTAAACCATTTCTAAACTTAATTCCCATGACATGGTCATCACTGAGCAGAATTTATTGCCCTTTAGATGCTAGTGTAAGTTGCTGCCTTCAGCCACTGCAGTCCATGGTGTAGATGCACCCACAGTGCTGTTAGAGAGAGTGTTCCAAAATTTTTGAGACAACAGCAACAAACCTTGCCAGTATGCTTCCAAGTCAAGATAGTGAGAGACATGAGGGGAACTTGCAGGTGGGGAACTTGCAGGTGGGGGGCTGTTCCCATGCATCTGCCCTTGTTTTTCTGTGGAATAGAGAATGGAGCCTTGGTGAGTTACTGTAGAACAGTGGGTGGATGTATGTTCATACAGCTGTGCATTGGTGGAAGAAATGAATGTTTGTAGTGTGGAGCAGGCCAAGGCTGCTTGGTCCTACAGGGTGTCTATCCTCTTGAATGTTGTTGGAGCTGCACAATTGAAGAGTATTCCAACAGACTCCCAATTTGCACCTTGTGGTGGACAAGCTTTGAGTTAGGTGAGTTAATTGCTGCAGAATTCCCAGCCTCAGACCTGCTCTTGTATCCACAGTATTTGTATGGCCGTTCCAGTTCTGTGTTGGTCAGTGGTAACTGTCCCAGCCCGGATGTTATCCAGGTCTTGCTGCATTTGGTAATTGGCTGCTTCAGTATCTGAGACCTGAATGGTGCTGAACATAGTGCAGTTATTGTGGTCATCTCCATCACTTCCACTTTTCTGCTGGAGGAAAGTCATTGGTGTAACAGCTAAAGATGGTGGGCTTAAGGCATTACGCTCAGGAACTCCTGGAGATCTGTCGTTTGGCTAAGAAAAAATGACCTCCAACAATCTCCACCATTTTTTTGTCAGGTATGACTCCAACTAGTAGGGAGTTTTCTCCTTATTTCCACTCGAATTTTGTTTGGCATTCTTGATGCCATAATTTGCCAAATGTGGCCTTGATGTCAAGGGCAATAACTCTTACCTCGCCCCTGGAATTCAGTTTTTTAGCCTGCATTTGGAAAAAAAAGGGAGTATTGAGGTCAGGAGCAGAGTGGGCTGGATGGAACCACACTGAATGCCATTGAGCAGGTTATTGTTCAGTAAGTGCAGCTTGAAAGCAATTTGCTAATTGAGAATAGACTGGGGTGTTCGTGTAAAAACTGTAGTTGTGCCCTTGCCTCTGCTGTTTGAGGCTGGGTTCAAGCCCCACTTACTCCCAAGTATGTAATGACATCTCTGAACAGGTTGATTAGAGACTAAAGTGGACCCACGCCTTTTATGGCATAGTAGCAGTGTCCCTGCCTTTGGGGCAAGAGGCCTAGGTTGAAGTCTCAGCTACTCCTGTAGTGTATGATAACATCTCTGAACAGGTGATGGGAAAGTAGTCAGATTGGATATGACCTTTCGTGGACTGGCAGTGCCTAGGCTACTTCCCATATTAGATGGGTAACTGTAATTATTTTGGAAGTGCTTTGCTTCAGTACTGTTGTCTGAGAGATTGGCATCTGTGGTGCTGGGGACCTCAGGAAGAAGCAGGTTCACAGAATAATTGGGTACAAAAGAGGCATTTCAGCCCATGAAGACTGTACCGCCGAAAATGTTATTACCTCCACTGGTCACTGGAGCATGGTGATTTTAATGTTGAGTCTGGCACAAGTGGCAGGCGGTAAGGCAAGCGAATGCATATTGGCCTTCATAATGAGAGGATTTCAGTATCTGAGTAAGGATGTCTGGCTGCAGTTGTTCAGGGCCTTGCTGAGGCTACACACTGAATATTGTGTGTGGGTTTTGATCTCCTACTCTGAGGAAGGACATTCTTGCTATTGAGGGAGTCCAACAAAGGTTCACCAGATCAATTCCCTGACATATGAGGAACCGTTCAAGAAGGCAGCTCACAATCACCTTCTCAAGGGCAAGTAGGGATAGGCAATAAATGCTGGCCCAGCCAGCAATTCCCACATCCCACAACTCAATAGAAAAAATGAAGGTTGAGGGGGGACATGACAGAGATTATAAGATTGAGTGACGTAGACAGGATGAATAGAAGGCAGGTGTCTCCTTTCGTTGAAGGGTCAATAACAAGGGGGCCTAATTTTTCAAGGGAAAGACAGGTGGTTTAGAGGGAATTTTGAGGAAAAATATTTAACCAGAGGGTAAGAGGGGTCTAGAATGAAGGTTGAGGGGTGTCATGACAGATGGCTTGTACTTTCTGGAATTCAGAAGAATGAAGAGGGGGATCTCATAGAAACATAAAATCTTGATGGGACTGAACAGACTAGATATGAGCAAAATGTTCCCAATTTTAGACCAATCCAGTATAAGGAGTAAGCCATTCAGAACTGAAATGAATTTCTTGAGATTTATGATCCTGTGAAATTCTGTCCCACAAGTTGTTGGGGCCAGTTCATTAGATATATTCAAGAGGAAGCTGGATATGGCCCTTGCAAAGAAAAGGGTCAAGGGGTATGGGGGAGAGAGGGAATGGGATACTGAGATTGCATGACCAGCCATGACCATATTGAATGGTGGTGCAGGCTCCAAGGGCCAAACAGCCTACTCCTCTATATTCTATATTTCTATTTTTTCTGCCATTCTTTCCACCTTGTTATCCCTAAATGGTGATAGTCATAGCCTGGCATTTGGCGCAAATGTTACTTGCCACTGGTCAGCCCAAGTCTGGATGTTGTCCAGATCTTGTTGCATTTGAATATGGACTGCTTCAGTATCTGAGAAATCGTGAATGGTACTGAACATTATATAATCATCAGCAAACATCCTCACTTCTACTGTTATGATGGAGGAAGGGTCATTGATGAAGCAGCTGAAGATGGTTGGGTCTAAATCACTACCCTGAGGAGCTCCTGCAGAGATGTCTTGGAGCTGAGGTGACTGATCTCCAGCAGCCACAACCGTCTTCCTGTGTGTCAAATATAACTCTAACCACTAGATAGTTTTCCCCTTGATAGCCATTGATTCCAGTTTTGCAAGGGGTCCTTGATGCCACACTTCTGAAAGCAGCCTTAATGTCAAGGGCTGTCACTCTCTCCTCACCTCTGGAATTCTTTTGTCCATGTTTGAACCAAGTGCTGCTTGATAGCACTATGTCGATGGCCGGTTCATGTTTCACTGATTGAGAGCAGACTGACGGGATGGTAATTGGCCAAGTTGGATTTGTCCAGCTTTTTATGTATAGGACATACCTGGGCAATTTCCAACTTTGTCAGTAGATGCCAGTGTTGTAACTGTACTGGAAGAGCTTGGCTAAAGGAGCAGCAAGCTCTGGAGCAGAAGTCTTCAGTACTATTGTTGGAATATTGTTAGCACCCATAGCTTTTGCGATATCCGATATCTCCAACTATTCCTTGATAACATGCAGAGTGAATCAAATTAGCTGAAGACTGGTACTTGTAATGCTGGGGCTACTGGAAGAGGCTGAGATGGATTGTCCACTTGGCACTCCTTGCTGAATTTTGCTGCAAAAGTTTCAGCCTTATCTTTTGCACTGATGTACTGGGCTCTTCCATAATTGAGGAGGATATTTCTGAGTTTAATTGTCCACCACCATTCACGACTGGATGTGGCAGGACATCTGAGCTTAAATTTGATCTGTTGGTTGTGGGATCGCTTAGCGCTCTCACTTGCAGCTTATGCATTCAACTAGACGTGTTTGTTGATGACCTGTTGATGCCTCATCTTCAGGTATGCCTGCTGCTGCCTCCTGGCATGTGCTCCTGCAGTTTCCATTGAGAGTTGATTCCCCTGGCTTAATGGTAATGGTTGTGTGTGGAATATGCAGGCCCTGAGTTCAGAGCGTCTGCTGGAGTACAATTCTGCTGTTGATGGCCCACAGCACCTTGAGGGTGCTCAGTCTTGCGTTGCCAAATCTATTTGAAGTCTGCCATTTAGCCCAATGTTAGTGCCACACAACTCTGGAAGTTATTCTCAATATGAAGGCAGGACTTCAGCTCCACAAGGACTGTGTAGTGGTCACTCTTACAGATACTGTCATGGACAGATGCATCTGCAGCTGGCACATCGGTAATGATGAGATCAAGTATGTTTTTCCCTCTTGTTGATTCCCTCAGCTCCTGCTGCAGACCTAGGCTAACAGCAATATCCTTTCGGACCTGACCTGCTTGATCATTAGTATTGCTGTTGAACCACTCTTGGTGACCGATATTGAACTCCCTCACCCAGAGTACTTTTAGCGCATTTGCCATCCTCAGTGTTTCCTCCAAGTGTTGTTGAACATGGAGTACGGATTCATAGCTGAAGGAGGATGGTATGTGGTAACCAGGAGTTTCCTTGCTTATGTTTAACCCTAAGCCATAGAACTTCATGGGGTCCAGCATCAATGTTGACTCCCAGGGCAACTCCCTTCTGACAGTGTACCACTGTGCAGTATTCTCTACTTGGTCTATCTTGCCTGTAGGACAGGACATATCCAGGGATGATGGTGTCTGGCTGTTGGATATGATTCCATAATTGACTGTCAAGCTGTTGCTTAATCAATCTAAAATAGCTGACCAAAATGGCCTGGAAATAGCCACTTGAGAGTAAATCTAGACAAGTGAAAGATGTGCAAAAAGGTACAGGGGTTTTTGGGGGGTGGGGGGGGGGGGGGGGGGGGGGGGTGGTGACAGTGTTGGCTATACAGATTCCACACATTCCCTTTCCCTGAATTGTAGGAACACAGAACCCTGAATATCTAGGAATATTCAAGCTTTCGCTGCCTATTAACTAGTTGCCCTTGAAGACCTAGTGATAGGCTGCCTCCTTGAACTGCTGCTCTCTTGTACGTTGTTTAATTGACCACTACCATTCATAACAGGATGTTGCAGGTTTGCAGAGTTTGGGTCTGATCGTTGTTTGTAGGATAGTTAAGCTCAGTCCATTTGTTGCTGTGATGTTACTTGGCGCACAATTGTCCTGTTTTGTAACTCACCCTTCGTTTTAGGTAGTCTGGTCCTGCTCCTGGCACACTTGAACCAGGGTTATTCCCTTAACTTGATGGGGATAATAGATTGGGTGCATGGGTTCATTGGGCCATGAAGTTAAGCATTCTGGTTGAGTGGAATTCTGTTGTTGACAACCTACATTGCCTCATGGATCCCAGTTTTGAGGTGCTAGATCTATTCAACGTTTCCCATTTAGCACGCTAGTAGTACCATACAACATGATTTGGGAGTATTCTCACTGTGATCGTGGAACTTTGTCTTCTCTTGACTTTGGTCACTCCTACCAATGCTATCATGGTTAGGTCTATGGAGGCAAATTGAGGATGCGGTCAAGGATATTTCTCCCTGCTCTCTCTCTACCAAAATTCTACTGATTTTAGAATGATTCCTGTAGATTAAGTAGGTCAGAGTGCTATGGAAATGGAGTATGTTTAAGATAGAAATGGATAGATTTCTGATTGTGGTGTACAGGGTTATGGGATGGTGTGGGAAAAGGCATTGTGGTGTTTAATCTGCCATGTTGGTACTGAACAGTGCAGATTTAACAAGCAGAATGGCCTACACTGTTCCTAATGACACTGATGTGTTAATTGCACCCACCTCCTCAACAAGGTGCTTCGTGCTTTAGCCGCACTTGTACTGCCTCCAAGCCATGCTCAACATGGAGAAGAACTGATTGATCAGCTGAGGGTTTCATGGGGTCCAAAGTCTTGCATTGAAAACTCCTCTGTCAACTACCCCATGACTGTATGTTGTTGTGCTGCCTCTTCTGGTGATGTGTCCTGTCCAGGGATGAGTTGTGGTGTCTGGTGTCTAATCATTCTTATAGAAACAAACCTGACAAACAATTTCAGGTTGTTGCTCAACTAGTGGGGTGGCTCAGTGGCTAGTACTGCTGCCTCACAGCATCAGGGACCTGGGTTCGGTTCCAGCCTCAGGTGGCTGTCTGTGTGGAGTTTGCATATTTTCACCGTCTCTGCATGGGTTTCTTCTGGGTGCCCCGGTTTCCTCCCACAATCCAGAAATGTGCAAGCCAGGTGAATTGGCCGTGCTAAATTGCCTATAGTGTTGGTGCATTAGGTTGGGGTAAATATAGGGTAGGGGAATGGGCCTGGGTGGGTTGCTCTTCGGTGGGTCGGTGTGGGCTTGTTGGGCTGAAGGGCCTGTTTCCATACTGTAGAGTATCTAATCTAATCCAGTCTGTGGGGTAACTCTCCCAATTTTGGCACAAACCCAGATGCTAGTAAGGTGAACTTTGCAGGGTCAATGGAGCTATGTACAGTTGTCATTTCTGATATTGGGCAGTCTATTCAGCTTCATTCAAAATATTGTGGATGCTGGAAATGGTAAGTAAAAATGGAAACTACTGGAAATGCTCCACTTATGTGGCACATCTGTAAGACCACATCAGGTTTGAGGTTTCAACAAACAAAGTTGATGTCACCAACCTGAAAGGTTAACTGCTGTATCCACAGCTGGTGTATATCCCTCGGGCTTTCAATTTTTGCTTCTGATTTTCTCTCTCAAGGAAAGCAGCATCAGTCTGTCAAGTCTCCATATAAAACTGAAGTTCTTCCCCTTGGTGCTGTTCAAGTGAATTGTTTTTTTAAGATTGGAAATGTGTCCAGGGTTTTGTAATTTCTATGTTTTTGTACTCCATTTTTGTTTATATATAGAAACAACTTAAACTTGCATATTTTGTAATACGAATGGTTCAAACACCAACAAGAGCATAGAGAAAGCTAATGATAATTTGGAATAAACAATAACTTGTGGAATGACTAAAAAGTAAAAATTTGAGTGAAATGGACAATTTTTATTGCCAAGTTATTTGGGTAGTGTTCTGGAGAATAATTTCTGAAAACATTAGGAATATTAACAAACAAAACACTTGGCAAAATAACACAGCAGAGGGAATTTCCTCTGTGTTGAGTTAAATAAGTAAATGTTAAGCGGGGATGAGAGAAGTCCAAGTAGACATGGGCGGCACGGTGGCACAGTGGTTAGCACTGCTACCTCACAGCGTCAGCGACTCGGGTTCAATTCCTGCCTCCGGTAACTCTGTGTGGAGTTTGCACATTCTCTCCCCTCCCCCGTGTCTGCGTGGGTTTACTCCGGGTGCTCCAGTTTCCTCCCACAATCCAAAAACGTGCAGGGGGTGGCAATGCATTGCTGGTCAGGGGCAATATCATGTCTGTGCTAAAGGAGTACACTATGGAGATCTTGGGTAGTGAGGCATTATGGGTGGAGCTGAGAAATAAGAAGGGTGCAGTTACATTGGGGCTGTATTACAGGCCTCCCAACAGTGAGCGTGAGGTAGAAGAACAAATAGGGAAACAGATTATGGAAAGATGTAGAGGCAATAGGGTTGTGGTGATGGGAGATTTTAATTTTCCCAACATTGACTGGGGTACACTTAGCGTCAGAGGTCTGGATGGGGTAGAATTTGTAAGGAGCATCTAGGAGAGTTTTCTAGAGCAGTATGTCAATAGTCCGACCAGAGAAGGGGCCATATTGGACCTGGTACTGGGGAACGGCCAGGACAGGTGGTAGAAGCTGAGGTGGGGGATTTCTTTGGGAACAGTGACCACAATTCTGTAAGTTTTAGAATACTCGTAGATAAAGAAGTGGTCCTAAGGGTAGAGTACTAAACTGGGCTAAGGCCAATTATATCAAAATTAGGCAGGAGTTTGGAAATGTGGATTAGACACAGCTATTTGAAGAGTAGTCTACATTTGATATGTGGCAGGCTTTTAAAGATAGGCATATCCTGTTGAAGGGAAAGATTCGTGAACCGTGGATGACAGGAGACATCGTATGACTAGTCAAGAGGAAAAGGGAAGTGTACATAAGGTTCAGGCAGCCAAGAACAGAACGGTCACTCGAGGAATATTGGAAGAATAGGACAAGCCTTAAACAAGGAATCAAGTGGGCTGAAAGAGGTCATGAAATAGCTTTAGCGAGCAGAATTAAGGAGAATCCCAAAGCATTTTCTTATATAAGAAGCAAATGGGTAACTAGAGAAAGGATTGGTCCACTAAAGGGTGATGAAGGAAGGCTGTGTCGAGCCTGAGTGAATGGGTGAGATTCTGAATGATACTTTGCATCAGTGCTCACGGAGGAGAGGAACATGATGAATGTTGAAATTAGAGAGAAAAGTTTGATTAGTCTGGATCACATTGACATGAGTAGGGAAGATGTGTTGGGTAGGGTCGAGGTTATCAAGGTGGACAAATCCCCAGGACCGGATGGGATCTATCCCAGGTTGCTGAGAGGCGCGAGAGGAAATAGCTGGGGCCCTGACAGATATCTTTGTGGCATCCTTAAATACAGGTGAAGTGCCGGAGGACAGGAGGGTTGCTCATCTTGTCCCCCTGCACAAGAAGGATAGTAGGGATATTCCGGGTAACTACAGACCAATGAGCCTGACGTCAGTGGTGGGAAAGTTGCTGGAGAAGGTACTGAGGGATAGGATCTATTTATATTTAGAAAAAAATGGGCTTATCAGTGATAGGCAACATGGTTTTGTGCGGGGGAGATCATGCCTTACCAACTTAATAGAGTTCTTTTAGAAAGTGACCAAGTTGATAGATGAAGGAAGGGCTGTTGATGTCATTTACATGGGCTTTAGTAAGGTGTTTGATAAAGTTCCACATGGTAGACTAATGGAGAAAGTGAAGTCACATGGTGTGCAGGATGTTCTAGCTAGGTGGATAAAGAGCTGGTTGAACAACAGGAGACGGTAGTAGTTAAAGGATGCTTCTCGAAATGAAGAAAGGTGACCAGTGGTGTTCCACAGGGGTCAGTGTTGGGGCCACTGTTGTTTGTAATATACATAAATGATCTGGAAGAGGGCACTGCTGGTATGATCCAGTTTGCAGATGACAGGAAGATTGGTGGAGTAGCAGAAAGCATAAGGGACTGTCAGAATACAGGAGAATATAGACTGGAGAGTTGGACGGAAACGTGGCAGATGGTTTTCAATCCAGACAAATGTGACGTGATGCATTTAGGCAAGACTAATTCTAGAAAGAATTATACAATGAATGGAAGAGGCTTGGGAAAAGTTGGGCAGAGAGATCTGGGACTGCAGGTCCATTGTACACTGAGGTTGTTGTACAGGTGGATAGTGGTCAAGAAGGTATATAGTATGCTTGCCTTCATTGGATGGAGTATTGAGTAAAAGAGGTGGCAAGTCATGTTAATGTTGTACAAGGCATTGGTTCGGCTGCATTTAGAATACTGTGTACAGTTCTGGTCGCCAAATTACCATAAAGACGTATGGATGCTTTGGAGAGGGTACAAAGATGGTTTATGAGGATGTTGCCTGGTATGGAAGGTACTATCTATGAAGTGAGGTTGAGTAGGTTGTTTATTTTCATTAGCAAAAAAGGAGATTATGGGGGTACCTTATTGAGGTTTACAAAATCATGAAGGGTATAGACAGGGTGGATAGAGACCAGCTTTTTGCCAAGGTGAAGGATTCAGTAACGGGAGGTCACTCTTTCAAGATGAGAGGTGGAAAGTTTGAGGATACACATGGCAAGTACTTCACACAGAGGGTGGTGGGTGTTTGGTACGCATTGCCAGCAGAGGTGGGCGGGGCAGGCACGGTAGATTCATTTAAGATGCATCTGGGAGGTTTGCTCGTGAGATTCAGGAGGGTTTAAACTAGTTTTGTTGGGGGGGGGGGGGGTGGGAATCAGAGCCACATATGAGAGGGGCTCAGTTGCAGATGGAACAGTGGCAGGATATATTGAATCTACCTGCTTGATCAACCCTGCTTGATGTTCCAGGGTTTAGAAAGAACAGGGTAAAAGAGGAGGGGGGTGGAGCATTGCTAAGTGCATCACAGCTACAGCAACGAAGGTTGTTGAGGAAGGTTTGTCTACTGAGTCAGTATGGGTGGAAGTTAGGAACAGCCATTGCATTGAGGGTTTTCTACAGCCCACCTAATAGCAGTGGAGGGATTGAAATTCTCATAGGTGAGCAGATTCTGGAAACATGCAAAAGTAGCAGGGTGGTTGTTACGGGTGATTTCAACTTTCCCAAAATCGACTGGAACCTCCTGGAGATCAGAGCAGATGGTTTGGATGGAGCCGTTTTTGTCAGGTGTGTTCAGGAGGGTTTCCTTACTCGGTATGTAGACAGACCAACAAGGGGAGAGGCCATTTTGGATTTGGTGCTTGGCAACAAGCCAAGACAGGTGTCAGATCTCGCAGTGGGAGAGCATTTTGGTGATACTGATTACAACTGCCTCACATTTAGCATAGCCTTGGAGAGTGAAAGGAGCAGTTACAGAGGGAAGATATTTAATTGGGGAAAAGGAAATTATGACGCCATCAGGCAGGAGTTAGGAAGTACAGTCTGAGGCAATCGTTGCACAGAAAGGGTACAGCAGACATGTGAAGACTATTTAAGGAGCAGTTGTTGCGAGTGATGCACAAATTTGTTACTGAGACTGGTAAGAAGGGGTAAGATTAAGGAATCTTGGATGGCTAGAACAGGGGAACTTCTTGTCAGGAAGAAGGTAGCTTACATAAGGTGGAGGAAGCAAGGATCTAGCACAGCTTGAGGATTACAGGCTAGCTAGAAAGGAGCTCCATATTGGGCTGAGAAAAGCCAGGAGGGGCATGAAAAAGGTTTGGCAATAAGGATTAGGGAGAACCCAAAGGCATTTTACTCATACATGACGATTAAGAGAATGATCAGGGAGAAGGTAGGACCAGTCAGGGATAACGGAGGGAACATGTGCGTGGAGTCTGAGTAGATAGGGGGAGCCCTAAATGAGTTTTTTTTGCTTCGGTTTTCACCAAAGAAAGGGAACTCGTAAATGAAAACTTAGAGGAGCTGGGATGCAGTCTTGACCAGATCAAGATTGATGAAGTTGATGTGCAAGAAATTTTGGAAAACATTAAGATTGATAAGTCTTCAGGGCCAGACCAGATTTATCCTATACTACTTTGGGAAAGGAGGTTGCTAAGCCACTGGTGAGAATGTTTGCCGCCTCACTATTGGAGTCATATCGGAGGATTAGGAGGTGAATGTTGTTCCTCTCTTTTTCAAGAAGGGGAATAGGGAAATCCCTGGCAATTACAGACCAGTCAGTCTGTGGTCAGCAAAGTTTTGGAAAGAATTGAGGGATAGGATTTATGATTATTTGGCAAAGCATAGTGTAATTAAAGGCAGTCAGCATGGCTTTGAGAGGGGCGGGTCATGCCTCACAAATCTTAGAGTTCTTTGAGGAGGTAAAAAGTGAGGTCTGCAGATGCTGGAGATCAGAGCTGAAAATGTGTTGCTGGTTAAAGTGCAGCAGGTCAGGCAGCATCCAAGGAACAGGAAATCTGACGTTTCGGGCAAAAGCCCTTCAGGAATGATTCCTGATGAAGGGCTTTTGCCCAAAACGTCGAATTTCCTGTTCCTTGGATGCTGCCTGACCTGCTGCGCTTTAACCAGCAACACATTTTCAGCTCTTCTTTGAGGAGGTGTCAAGACAGGCCGACGGTCGAGCAGTGGAAGTGGTGTATATGGACTTCAGCAAGGCATTTGATAGGGTTCCCCATTGTAGGCTCATTCATAAAGTCAGGAAGTATGGGATACAGGGAGATTTGGCTATCTGGATTCTGAATTGGCTGGCTGACAGAAGGCAGAGAGCGGTTGTAGATGGAAAGTATTCTGCCTGGAGGTCACTGAGTGGTGTCCTGCCGGGATCTGTTCTTGGGTCTTTGCTCTTTGTAGTTTTTATAAATGTCTTGGATGAGGAGGTTAAGGGGTGGGTTAGTAGATTTGCAGATGACACAAAGGTTGGAGGTGTCGTTGATAGTATAGTAGAGGGCTACTGCAGGCTGCAGTGTGACACAGACAGGTTGCAGAGCTGGGCTGAGAAATGGTAGAAGGAGTTCAACCTGGATAAATGCAAAGTGATGCATTAAGGAAGATTGAACTCGAATGCTGAGTATAGAATTAAAGATAGGATTCTTGGCAGTGTGGAGGAACAGAGGGATCTGGATGTGCAAGTACATCCCTCAAAGTTGCCACCCAAGTGGATAGGATTGTTAAGAAAGCATATGGTGTTTTGGCTTTCATTGACAGGGGGGTCGAGTTTAAGAGCCACGAGGTTTTGCTGCAGCTCTATAAGTCCCTGGTGAGACCCACACTTGGAATATTATGTCCAGTTCTGTTCGTCCTATTATGGGAAAGATACAGAAGGTTTGGAGAGGGTGCAAAGGAGGTTTACCAGGGTGCTGCCTGGACTGGAGGGCTTGCCTTATGAAAGGTTGAATAAGTTCGGACTTTTCTCTCTGGAGAGGAGACCTGATTGAGGTATACAAGATAATGAGAGGAATAGATAGAATCAATAGCCAGAGACCTTTCCCCAGGGCAGGATTGACTGGTACGAGGAGTCATAGTTTGAAGATATTAGGAGGAAGGTATAAAGGAGATCTCAGAAGTAGGTTTTTTACGCAGCTGTGAATGCATGGAATGTGTTGCCAGCTGTGGTGGTAGAAGCAGTGTCATTGGGGGCATTTAAGGGACTGCTGGATATGCACATGGATAATAGTTGAGGGGCGCGTAGGTTAAGTTACAATATTTGACATTAGGATTAAACCTCGGCACAACATCTTGGAACAAAGGGCCTGGTCTGTGCTGTACCTTTCTATGTTTTGTGCATGAGTAGGTGGGGAGCAGATGCTTAGGAATGAGGCGACAGGTTTAGACGGTTGATTTGGATCAGCTCAGGCTTGGAGGGCCGAAGGGCCTGTTCCTGGCCTGTAAAAGTTTCTTTGTTCTTTGTACAGTCCTTCTCCTAAGATTTGCATAAGAAGCCTTGTGATTCTCCTTGACCCTGTTTACTAAAGACATTTCATAGCCCCTATTAGTCTTTCTAATTTCCCTATACTCGAGGGCTTGTCAATTTGTACTTGCCTAGTCAGATCATATATTTCTCTTCCTTTTGACTAAGCTTACAATTTCCCTTGTCATCTATGGTTCCTGTATCCTGCTATTCCTATCCTTTAGTTTTGCAGGACATGCATGTCCTGTACTTTAATCACTTGGTCTTTAAAAGTCCCCCCACATGCCAGATGTTGATTTGCCCTCAAATAACTGCTCCCAATATACATTCCCTAGTTCCTGTCTAATTTGAATGTAATTGGCCCTTGCCCAATTAAGCACCCTCATCTGAGGGCCAATCTTGTCCTTGTCCATGACTATTCAAAATTTTACGGAGTTATGGGGTCACTAAGCCCAAAATGCGCTCCTACTTGTATATCGATCACCTGTCCTGGTTCATTCCCGAATGCCAAGTCTAGTATGGCCTCTCTGGTTGCATTGTCAACATGTCAAAAAGCCCTCCTGGATACATCCTCCAAATTACTCTCCATCCAAGCCCCTAGGGGAGTTCCAGTCAATAAGAGGCAAGTTGAAGTCACCCACCACAATTACCCTGCTTTTTTTTTAAATATATACCTTTTCATACATATCTACTCCTCTGAGTCTGATGAGCTTTTAGGAGGTCTATAAGAAACTCCCAACATTGTGCTTTCACCATTTCTATTTGTGAGCTCCACCTATAATGCCCCAATAAAAGATTCTTCCCCCCCCCCCCAATGTCCTGCCTCAACACAGCTGTGATGTGATCCCTAATCAGCAATGCAACTCCCCCACCCTTTTGTTTCCCTTTCTGGCCCATCTAAAGCAGCGATATCCTGGAATGTTAAGCTTTAACTCTCTCCATTATGGCAATAACATCACAGTTCCAAGCAGTAATCCATGCTCGCAGTTTGTCTTACCTGTTATACTTAAGAGTAAGAGTCATAGATGTACAGCATGGAAACAGACCCTTTGGTCCAACCCGTCCATGCTGACCAGATATCCCAACCCAATCTAGTCCCACCTGTCAGCACCTGACCCATATCCCTCCAAACCCTTCCTATTCATATACCCATCCAAATGCCCCTTAAATGTTGCAATTGTACCAACCTCCATATTCCTCTGGCAGCTCATTCCATACATGTACCACCCTCTGTGGAAAAAGTTGCCTCACAGATCTCTTTTATTCTTTTCCCCTCTCACCCTAAACCTATGCCCTCTAGTTCTGAACTTCCCAATCCCAAGAAAAAGACTTTTGTCTCTTTGCCCTATCCATGCCCCTCATAATTTTGTAAACCTCTATAAGGTCACCCCTCAGCTTCTGACGTCCAGGGAAAACAGCTCTAGCCTGTTCTGCCGCTCCCTATACTCAAATCCTCCCAACCCTGGCCCCATCCTTATAAATCTTTTCTGAACCCTTTCAAGTTTCACAACAGCTCTCTGATAGGAAGGAGACCAGAATTGCACGCAATATTCCAACAGTGGCCTAACCAATGTCCTGTACAGTCACAACATGACCTCCCAAATCCTGTACTCAATACTCTGACTAATAAAGGAAAGCATACCAAATGCCACCTTCATTATCCTATCTACCTGCGACTCCACTTTCAAGGAGCTATGAACCTGCACTCCAAGGTCTCTTTGTTCAGCAACACTCCCTAGGACCTTACCATTAAGTGTATAAGTCCTGCTAAGATTTGCTTTCCCAAAATGCAGCACCTTGCCACTGCCACTCCATCTGCCGCTTCTCAGCTCGTTGGCCCATTTGGTTCAGATCTTGTAATCTGAGGTAACTCTCTTCGCTGTCCACTACATCTCCAATTTTGGTGTCATCTGCAAGCTTACTAACTGTACCTCTTACGCTCACATTCAAATTGTTTATGTAAATGACAAAAAGTAGAGGACCCAGCACCGACCTTTGTGGTACTCCACTGGTCACAGGCCTCCAGGCTGAAAAACAACCCTCCACCACCACCCTCTGTCTTCTACCTTTGAGCCAGTTCTGTATCCAAATGACTAGTTCTCCCTGTATTCCATGAGCTCTAACCTTACTAATTGGTCTCCCATGGGGAACTTTGTCGAACACCTTGCATTGAAGTAAATGCAGTCCAGACCTCCAGTCCCTCTGAGTCCCGCGACTTTGCTCTGCCTACTCTTGCACAGCACTATGCATATCTCTGTCTCACTTGTCCCTAGTCCCTGCATTTACTGTCCTGTTGTTCCAGTTCCCAACCCATGCCACACCAGTTTAAACCCTCTGAAAGAGCTCTAGTAAACCTCTCTTCCAGGATATTGAATCCTCTCCAGGTGCAACCCAGCTGCCTTGTACTGATCTCACCTTCCCCAGAAGACCCCTCAATGATCCATTTATCTAAAGTCACCCCTTCTCCACCAGCTCTTTAGCTGTGTTCAATTGTACGCTCTTCCTAGCTTCACTAGCCTGTGGCACAGGTAGTAATTCTGGGATTACTACTCTGGTAGTCTTGCTTTATAGTGCCCTCGCTAACATCGAACATTACAATGTAGTACAGGCTCTTCAGCCCTTGATGTTATGCTGACCTGTGAAACCAATCTAAAGCCAATCTAACCTACACTATTCCATTATCATGCATATGTTTATCCGATGGCCTTAATGTCGGTGAATCTACTACTATTGCAGGCAGGACATACTACATTGAGTAAAGAACATACCTCTGACCTATGTACTATATCTATCATCCCTCAATGTAAAGCTGTGTCCCTCATGCTAGCCATCGCCATCTGAGGAAAAGGGTGTCACTGTCCACCCTATCTAATCCTCTGATCATCTTGTATGCCTCCATTAAGTCACTCCTTAACCTTCTCTCTAACAAAAACAGCCTCAGTGTTGCCTCATAAGACCTTCCCTCCATACCTGGGGACATCCTAGTAACTTTCCTCTGCATCCTTCTGATAATGCAGCGACCAGAACTGTACGTAATAGTCCAGGTACAGCCACACCAGAATTTTGTACAGCTGCAGCATGACCTCATTGCTCCAAAACTCAATGCCTCTACCAATAAAAACTCATGCACCGTATACCTTAACAACCCTATCAACCTGGGTGGCAACTTTTCAGGGATCTATGCACATGAACACTCCGATCTCTCTGCCAAGAATATTACCATTAGCCCAGTACTCTGTATTCTTGTTACCCCTTACAAAGTGAATCACCTCTCACTTTTCCACATAACTCAATTTGCCACCTCAGCCCAGCTCTGAAGCTGTCCCTCTGTAACCGGCAATATCCTTCTGCACTGTGCACGAATCCACCGTCCTTAGTTTCAAATTTACTAAACCATTCTTTTATGCCCTCAACCCGGTCGTTTATAAAAATGACGAACAGCAGTGGCCCCAAAACACATCCTTGCAGCACACCACTAGTAACTGAACTCCAGGACGAACATTTCCCACCAACCACCACCCTCTGTCTTACAGCTAGCCAATTTCTGATCCAAACACTAAATCATCGTCGGTCCCATGCCTCTATTTTCTGCGATAGTCTACCATGGGAAAACGTATCAAACACTTACTGAAATCCATATACACCACATCAACCACTTTACCCTCATCCACCTGTTTGGTCACCTTCTCAAAGAACTCAAATGGGTTTGAGAGGCACGACCTACCCTTCACAAAACTATGTTGACTGTCAAATTATTCCTTTCCATGTAAATTCTGTCTTCTAATCCTTTTCAAAACATTACTCATAACAGAAGTAAGGCTCACTGGTCTATAATTGCCAGGATTGTCTTGAACAAAGGGACAACATTTGCTGTCCTCCAGTCTTCCGACACTATTCCTGTAGACAATGATGACATAAGGATCAAAGGCTCTGTAGTAATCTCCCTGAAAATCCTAGGATAAATCCCATCAGGCACAGGGGACTTATGTTTTCACAATTTCCAGAATTGCTGACACCACCACCACCTCTCAAACCTCAATCCCATTCAGTCTGATAGCCTGTATGTCAGTATTCTTCTCGACAACATTCTTTTTCCTATGTGATTGTTGTCAAAAAGTATTCATTTAGTATCTCTTCGGACTCCACAGAACTTCCCACTACTGTCCTTGACAGGCCCTAATTTTACCCTAGTCATTCTTTTATTCCTGACATACCTATAGAAAACTTCAGGGTTTTCCTTGATCCTAACTGTGAGAGACCTTTCATGCCTCCCCACCCCGTCCCCCCCGTCCCCCGGCTGCTCTTAGTATCTCTTTAGGACTTTCCTGCCTAACGTGTAACTCTCAAACATCCTAACTGAGCCTTCACGTCTCATCCTTACAAAAACCACCTCCTTCTGCTCAACGAGAGGTTCAACTTCTTTAGTAAACCACGGCTCCCTCTCTTGACAACTTTCCGCCTGACTGACAGGTATGTGCTTATTAAGGACATGCATAGCTTTCCTTTAACAAGCTCCACATATCGATTGTGTCTATCCCCCGCAGTTTCCTTCCCCATCCTATGCATCCAAAATCTCACCTAATTGCATCGTAATTGCCTATCCCCCAGTATAACTCTGAAGCTGCGGTGTATATCTATCCTTTTTCATCGCTAAAGTAAACATAACTGAATTATGGTCACTATCACCAAAATGCTCACCTACCTCCAAATCTAAAACCTGGCCTGGCTTATTACCCAGAACCAAATCCAATGTGGCCTCGACTCTTGTTGGCCTATCTACATACTGTGTCAGGAAACCCTCCTGCACACATTGAACAAAAACTGACCCATCTAAAGTACTCAAATTAGTGTTTCCAGTTAGTATTTGGAAAGGTAGTCCCCTATAACAACTACCCTGTTATTTTCGTTACTTTTGTTGAGGGAAAGGCGGTGGAGGTGGCCCAGGATCTCCATGTCTTCGGCAGAGTGAGGGGGGAGTTGAAATGTTGAGCCAAGGGATGGTGTGGTTGATTGGTGTGGGTGTCCCGGAGATGTTCCCTAAATCACTCTGCAAGGAGGCGTCCAGTCTCCCCAATGTAGAGGAGACCGCATCAGGAGCAACGGATACAATAAATGATATTGGTGGATGTGCAGGTAAAACTTTGGATGTGGAAGGCTCCTTTACCTAGTCCTCATCAAATGTCCACTGTAATACTGTCCTTGACTAACAATGCCACACCTCCCCTTTTATCATCTTGCCTAATTTTACTGAAACATCTAAACCCTGGAACTTGCAACAATCATTCTTGTCCCTGCTCTATCCATGTCTCCAAAATGTCCACAACATCAAAGTCCCAGATACCAATGCAGCATATTCATCCAGCTTATTCTGGAAGCTCCTGATGTTGAAGTAGACACACTTCAAACCAACTTCCTGACTGCCACTACACTCCTGTGACCTTGTAACCTTACTCATGACCTCACTACTCTCCATCTCCTTTACACTGGAGCTATAATTCAGGTTCCCATCCCCTCAATGAATTAGTTAAAACTCTCCCAAAGAGCAGTAGCAAATTCCACCCCCCCCCAGGTATTCGTACCCCTCTGGCTCGGGTGTACACAATCTGTAGAGGTCCCACCTATCTTATAATGAGCCCAATTATTTAGGTATCTGAAACTCTTCCCCCTTGGACCATCCCTGTAGCCATGTGTTCAATTACTCTCTCTCTCCTTAATCCTCAGCTCACTAGCATGTGGTGCATGTCGTTAGTACCTATGTGGACCATGACTGGGGCTGCTCCCCCTCCCCCTTAAGAATCACAAAAACACAATCCACGACATCACTGCTTCGATACCTGGGAGGCAACACATCAACTGAGTCTCTCGTTCCCACAGAATCTCCTATCTGTCCTCCTCACTATGGAGTCCCCAATTACTAATGTTCTATTTCTCTTACCTCTTCCCTTCTCAGAAACAGAAGTATCCCATGGCTTACCCCTTGTAAGTAGTTTCCCCCCCAACAGTATGTTGTACAGGGGAATGGCCACAGGGAATCCCTGCACCGACTACTACTTACCCCTTCTAACAGTCACCCAAGTAACTTCATTTCTAGGAGTAACTACTTCCCTGTAGCTTTTACCTACAGCTATCTGCCTCCCGAATGATCCTGATTTCATCCAGTTCCCTAACACTGTCTCATGGGATGTTTGAGGTGAGGGACATCATAGGAGGTACATTGCACTGTCACCCCTGCTAACTTTCCTTACTAAGAAATGAAAGAGAAAAGAAAACTTACCTGATTTAACCGTCTAGTGGCATAAGATTAGAGGAGGTGGGTGGATGGGTTGTCCTACAGGTTTCAGGTGTAGCAAACACCCAATTTGTATATCTGTAGGAGGAAAAAAGTGCCAGGAGCTTCTGCACTCTCGTAAGTTTTTAAATGGAGAATTTACCTTCCTAACAACAGCCCCCTGAACCTAACTCCATGAATTATCATCGCAGGACCATTTCCTTCCTACCTGTCATATTTACTCAGATGGACAATGACTTCTGCCTGTTTACCCTCTGGCTTCCTCCTTGATCTTTACACAACTCATGATATCTCTTGACATTGAGTTAGCTGGACTGCTGAAATTCTGTTCACCCTGAGGAACGTGTTGGCCCTAAATTTTCACTATTCTAGTTTTTTGAAAGACTTCCACTTTCTAATTGTGGGCTTAGCTGCAAGTAGCTGCTTCCAAGCTATTTTCTTGCTGATTCTGAATGGTTCTGGCTGCACTGTTACCACCCATCCATTCCAAAGATCGTCATCAGATAGCTTCTTAATTCAAAAGTACCTCTTACTGTTCTGAATTGATACTGCAGCGATCTCACTGCTCCAAAAGCAACATAATCTTGGACTGTAAAAAAAATTCTTGACATTTAGGGTGTAGGTTTACTCACTGAGCTGTAGGTTTGATATCCAGACGTTTCACTACCTGGCTAGGTAACATCATCAGTGGCGACCTCCAAGTGAAGCGAAGCTGTTGTCTTCTGCTTTCTATTTGTTTATCCTGGATGGGGTTCCTGGGGTTTGTGGTGATGTCATTTCCTGTTCATTTTCTGTGGGGTTGATGAGATAGATCTGTGTGTTTGTTTATGGTGTTGTGATTGGAGTGCCAGGCCTCTAGGAATTCTCTGGCATGTCTTTGCTTAGCCTGTCCCAGGATAGATGTGTTGTCCCAGTCGCAATGGTGATTTTTTTCCTCCGTGTGTAGGGCTACGTGGGAGAGAGGGTTGTGTCTTTTTGTGGCTAGCTGGTGTTCGTGTATCCTCGTGGCTAACTTTCTTCCTGTTTATCCTACGTAGTGTTTGTGGCAGTCCTTGCATGGAATTTTGTAGATGATGTTGGTTTTGTCCATGGGTTGTACTGGGTCTTTTAAGTTTGTTTTTGTTTGTGTGTTGGTGGGTTCCTGGGACAAGCTAAGCAAAGACATGCCAGAGAATTCCTAGAGGCCTGACACTCCAACCACAACGCCATAAACAAACACAGATCTAGATACCATCTATCACCCTCTCAGAAAACGAACAGGAAATGACATCACCACAAACCCCAGGAACCCTATCCAGGAGAAAGATATAAATAGAAAGCAGGAGACAACAGCTTCGCTTCATTTGGAGGTCGCCACTGATGTTACCTAGCCAGGTAATGAAATGTCTGGATATCAAACCTACAGCTCAGCGAGCAAACCTACCCCCTAAACCTCAACCTGAGCTACAAACCTTGCAAAAAGTCTTGACATTTCAGCTGTGTTTTTTCCTGAAGTGAGCTCAAACAATAATAATTAGTGCGTGGTGATGGGCAATAAGTAAGTGTGCAGAAAAAGCAAAGAACAAAGGAAGTGACTGGATAGTAGAAAATAACCTCTGCCAAGGTGGCAGCTGAGGAAAGGAATGCCATTCATAAATCAGCCTGTACAGCCAGAACAGTGTTAATCCAGAAGTGAATAGTGACACACAATCCAGGCAAAGTCAATTGTCTCCTAAGACAGACAAATGCCAATGTTTACATAAGTTATTGTTGTGTTATGGATTCCATTGTTGTTTGAATTGATTTGTTACTTCTGACTGTCCTGTTGTAGCACTTCAGTTGTAGACCCAGTGAAGAGCATTTGCTAAATTTGAATCCTGCACCCATCAGTTTAGCCTTTTGATTGACTCTGTTCCAATATATTTTTGTGATTGAGTCTTCATTTGTTTTCCTGCTATATTGTGATTGTACCAATCTTAAATTGAATGGTCAGCATTGTGGAACTGCCAGCTCTATACATTTCTGCTTGCTAGCAGAATTTTGGATGGATGTCATCTATAGATATTCCTTTATTTACATTTAAATGTCAAAGCTAGTTAAAGCCATTTAATTGACAGCATGTTACCATGGCATGTGTAAAATTGTGAGCAATTCATTTAGAGTTTCTCCTTCATTGGTGGTTTGACTTTGCTTGATGTAACATGTTTTTAGATCCCTGTTTCATTCATATGATATGACATCTTTTGTGCCATCCAACAATTGCAATGTAGTGTATGTTGCTTTTATAAAGTGCAGCAGGTGAGGAAAAAAGTCATAAAAAGTGTACTACAAGTTGACTTAACTGAGGAGTGTGCAATGAAGTGCAATGTTTGTGGTAAATGCCCTGTTTAAGAATGTTTGTTTTATTTGCAGTGTATGCATGGAAGGGGGAAACAGATGAAGAATACATTTGGTGCATTGAGCAGACTCTGTACTTCCGTGATGGAAAACCCCTCAATATGATTTTGGATGATGGTGGGGACCTTACGAATCTGGTTCACAACAAACATCCTAAGCTCTTACAAGGTGACTGTCATTTTCTATCATTATGAAGAAATTATCTTTGGTGTATGTTATTTTGGATTATGGCCTTGCCATTCTGTTCCCTATTTATTGTTAATATACCATATACTGAAAGCTGTTGGTCTTTAGTAAAATGAGAAAATATTTCCTGGTCTGGGCAGTAACCAAGATTGGAAAGATGTGTCAGTTGGGAAAACTCCTTTATGACCACTGTCGGTTCGATTCTTGTGTAGGCGCTCTTCCAGTTTCACCACAGTTTCCAATAGTCATTGCAGTGTCACTGAGACTAGTTGGAATGTGATTACATTTCCCAATTTGGTTAAATAAAATTATTTCTGTGATGAAGTGAGGTGCATGGTTCTGAAGCAGTTCAAAAATGCTTTCTACATCAGATTTGCTCAGGAGTTTGAAATCAACATAATATTTTACTGAGCTATTGGGCGATTTCTAATTGTGCAAATCACTGCAATTTTATTCCTAATCATTCTTCAACATGGGCACCAGCGAAAGGAGTGAAATACTTAAGGCTGTAACTACTGCACACTCAATTAACTCGAACCTTATCCTGCCAAATTTTGGAGATCTTTTCGTAGAATCGTAGTGGAGTTTGTGCTAGTCCTTTGAAACAGCGACTAATCTTGAGCTGGTCCTTGCCTGTTCAGTATCGATATTCTGCAGATGTTTCCTTCTGAAAACCCTACTTTAATTTGCCTCCGTCAGTGTCTCGGAGTGCACGCCGGATCCGCAGCTACTGCTTCTTTGAAAATGTTTTTCCTCGTGGCCACTGCTTTTGCCATTTACCCTAAACCTGTGCCCATCGTTCCACCAAATGGAGTTGTTTCTCTCTATTTACTCTGTCTCAGCCCTTCATGACAATAACTTAGTATTTTTGATTTGATCGTGGCATGCTTAAGTGGAAAGAGGTCTAGTTGTGTGTTAATTCTGCAGATATCAAAGGAATCTCTGAGGAGACTACAACTGGAGTGCACAATCTCTATAAGATGCTCAAGAATAAAGAACTTAAAATTCCTGCTATCAATGTGAATGACTCTGTAACTAAGGTAATACATTGTTGTAGTTCCTAATATATTGTGCCATTAATTAACCCTGCATTTGAGATGATTTCTAAAGGTGTTCCAAGCCGACCTTGGCTTTGCTAAAGAAAATCCTTGGGTTCTCTTCTTACAATTGCAAATGGGCAGTCGGTTTCTGAGAGTGAGGCAAGTTCAATCTGTGTATTTGAAAGGGAATTGCGCAGTTATTGGAAAAATAATCAAAGTACGAAGTTGAGTGCAGACAGGAGAACAACATTTTGGAGAGCTGGCACTTGTGCGATGGGTTGCATGGCTGCCAAAGCTGTTCATTTTGGAAGGGGCAACACAAGAACAGTATTCTTTTAAGTGGAGAACAGCAGACCACAAAGGACTTTGCTGTACTAATGCACAAAATACACAGGTGCAGTGGACAATCAGAAAGTACGGAAAGATATATCTGAAGCACTGAGACACATTTTGATCCTCTTATTGAAGGAAAGATATCATTTCATTGGATATAGTTCAGAGAAGTTTTGCTAGGATGATCCATGGTTTGGTGGGATTGTCTTATGAGCAAAGGCTGAACAGGGTGGAACTTTACTCACTGGAGTTCAGATAATAAAATTATGAAAGGAATAGGGTTCTTTTTGTCATTTACGTAAATGATTTGGATGCGAGCATAAGAGGTACAGTTAGTAAGCTTGCAGATGACACCAAAATTGGAGGTGTAGTGGACAGCGAAGAGGGTTACCTCAGATTACAACAGGATCTGGACCAGATGGGCCAATGGGCTGAGCAGTGGCAGATGGAGTTTAATTCAGATAAATGTGAGGTGCTGCACTTTGGGAAAGTAAATCTTAGCAGGACTTGTACACTTAATATTAAGGTCCTGGGGAGTGTTGCTGAACAAAGAGACCTTGGAATGCAGGTTCATAGCTCCTTGAAAGTGGAGTCGCAGGTAGATAGGAGAATGAAGGCGGCGTTTGGTATGCTTTCCTTTATTGATCAGAGTATTGAGTACAGGAATTGGGAGATCATGTTGTGGCTGTACAGGACATTGGTTAGGTCACTGTTGGAATATTGTGTGCAATTCTGGTCTCCTTCCTATTGGAAAGATGTTGTGAAACTTGAAAAGGTTCAGAAAATATTTACAAGGATGTTGCCAGGGTTGGAGGATTTGAGCTATAGGGATAGGCTGAACAGGCTGGGGCGGTTTTTTCCTGGAGCGTCTGAGGCTGTGAGGGGTGACCTTAAAGGTTTACAAAATTGCGGGGCATGGATAGGATAAAGAGACAAAGTCTTTTGCCTGGGGTTGGGGAGTCCAGAACTAGAGGGCATAGGTTTAGGATGAGAGGGGAAAGATATGAGAGAGACCTAAGGGGCAACTTTTTCACGCATATGTGTATGGAATGAGCTGCCAGAAGATGTGGTGGACGCTGGTACACATGCAACATTTAAAAGGCATTTGGATGGGCATATGAATAGGAAGTGCTTGGAGTGATATGGGCCGGGTGATGGCAGGTGGGACTAGATTGGGTTGGGACATCTGGTCGGTGTGGACAGGTTGGACCGTACGGTCTGTTTCCATGCTGTACATGTCTGTGACTCTGTAACTCTATGAATAGATATGATAGAAGTAGAGAGGATGTTTCCACTGTTGGATGAAACTAGAACAAGAGGGCATAGCCCCAAAATTAGGGGGAGCAGATTTAGGACTGAATTGATAAGGAACTTCACCCAGAGGATTGTGAATCTGGAATTCCCTGCCCAGTTGAGGCTTCCTCTTTGTGTTTTTAAAACTAATAACTTTTTGAACAGTAATGGAATTAAGGATTATGGGAAAGTGTTGTAATTGGAGATGAGGCCATGAAAAGATCAGCAATGAATGATCCAGTGATGGAGTGATCTAGCCATTGGGCGGAGTGGGCTCAAAGGACCAGATGACTTACTCCTCCTGGTTCTTGTATTCTTACGAATGAGTGGTGATTTTATTGAAATTATAGCATTCTTAAGGAGTTTGACAGGGTAAATGCTGAGATGGTGTTTGGAATCTTATTTGGCACATAGGAAGTTGACTGTGGTTGTTGCAAGTCAGTCACCTCAGCTCCTGTACACTTCTGCAGTTGTTCATCAGGGTAGTATCATAGGCCCAATCATTTGTCAGTTGCTAAATCGATGACCGTTCCTCCATCATAGATGGGTGGTTACCAATGATTGCACGGTGTTCATCACCTTGTGGGATTCCACGAATGCAGTCCATGTTTAAATGCAATATGACCTGGACAATATCTAGTATCATTTGCACCATACAAATGCTATGCACTGGCCATCTCCAAAAGAGACAGTCTAACCATAGTGCATTGAATGTCAAGGAACAATCATCACTGAATGCTTCCACTATCAATATTCTTGGGATTACCATTGACCATAAACTCCACTGGGCTCAGTACATAAACATAGCGATTACAACAGCAGGTCAGAGGCTAGGAATACTGCAGCAAGTAATTCAATACAAGGCACAAGTCAGGAATGTGATGGAATACTTCCACTTGTCTGATGGGTGTAGCTCCAATAACATTCAAGAAGCTCAACACCTTTCAGGACAAAGTAGCCTGCTTGATTTGCACTACATTCACAAGAATTGACTTAACACTGACGCCTAGTAGCAGCAACGTGCACCATCTACAAAGTGCACTGTAGAAATTCATCAAACGTCCTTAGTCAGCACCTTCCAATCCACGACCACTTCTTACCTAGTTCAAGATAGAAGTAAAAGGACAGCAGACATATGGGAATATGATCATGTACAAGTTCCTTTTCAAGCCACTTGAAAATACTTCAAAGTTGAAAATACTTTGCAGTTCCTTCACTGTTGCTGGGGTAAACTCCTGTAATGCAGTCTGATGGCTTTTGTGGATCAACCTAGTGAATGGTGACTGCAGCTGGTCAAGAAAGCAGCTCACCATCAGTTTCTGAAGGGCATCTAGGGGCAGGCAATAAATGTCGGACCAGTCTGCAACACCCATGTCCCATGAGTTAATGGATAAAATAGGTTTCCCCCTCATCGGAGAATCTAGGACCAGAAAGTGTAGTGTCCGAATAAATGAGTCCAAATATAAGACTGAGATGAGGAATTTCTTTTCTATGGGTTGTGTCTTAGGAACTTCATGCCACCGAGAGCAGTGCGGGCAAAGTCTTTGTATAAATTTACAGCTGAGATAGCTTCTTGACCGGTCTAGGAATAGACCATTACAGGTGAAAGGAAAGAAAGTGAATGTGAGGCATTTTGGATCAGTCGTGAACATGTTGAATGGCAAAGCAGGCAGGAGTGGCTGAATGAGCCACTCTGTTCCTAGTTATTAATGTCTTATCAAATTAATCAAAATTTTTCTGACAGTCCTGAGTTTTCAATGGACATGGTTTGTTTTGGGTGCAGTGGTGATATCCCTACTGTTTGGCCAGAAGGCCCAGGCTCACGTTCCACCTGCTCTAGAGATGCATTATAACATGTCTGAAAACATTATTCTCAATATCTATTATGAGCATCGACACTCCTTTATCAATGTTGATAGTAAAGCCTTCAAGAAAACTCCCACAAAGTTTCCTGTTTGCAATCACATCATTATTAACCAGTTGTCTGTCTAACCTTTCCTTTATCGTTGATTATATAAGAACATAAAATACGTCATTCAGCTCATGCAGTCTTCTCCACCATTCGATCATGACTGATATGCTTATCAACTCCATTCTCCTGTCTTCTGCCTGTAACCCTCGATCCCTTGATTAATCAAGAACTGATCTATCTCTGTCTTGAATACACTTAATGACGTGGCCTCCTTCAGCAATGAGTTCCACAGATTCACCATACACTCTCTCCTCTATCTCAGTTCTAAAATGTTGTCTGTTTGCTTTCAGGTTGTACCCTTGCGTCCTAGTTTCTCCTGTTAATAGAAACATTTTATCTGTCTTCACTCTCAGTATTCTTTAAGCTTCAGTGAGATTGCCCCATATCCTTCTAAAAATCCAGAGTACAGAGTCCTCAACCATTCCTGATGACAAGTACTTCATTTCCATGATCGTTCTTGTAAACCTCTTCTGGATTCCTCCAACACCAATACGATACATCCTTAGATAAGGGGCCCAAACCTACTCACAATATTTTCAAGTATGGTCTGATCAGAGCCTTATACAGCTTCAGCAAGTATATCTCTGCTCTTGTGTTCTAGTCCTGTTGAAATGAATGCAAACATTGCATTTGCCGCCTTAACTGCCAACTCAAACTACATGTTAACCTGAAGAGCACCAGGAACTAGGATTCCCAAGTCCCTTTTGTGCCTTAGATTTCAGAAGCCTTTCCACATTTACAAAGTAGTCTACCCCTCCAATCTTCCTACCAAAGTGCTTAACCTCATTTTTTCCCATGGGCAGCACAGTGGTTAGCACTGCTGTCTAACAGCGCCAGAAACTGGGGTTCAATTCTCATTTCCGGCACCTGTCTGTGTGGAGTTTGCACATTCTCCCTGTGTCTGCGTGGATTTCTTCCAGGTGCTCCGGTTTCCTCCCGCAGTCCAAAAATGTGCAGGTTAGGTGAATTGGCCGTGCTAAATTGCCTGTAGTGTTAGGTGAAGGGGTAAATGTAGTGGAATGGGTTTGGGTGGGTTGCTCTTCGGAGGGTCGGTGTGGACTTGTTGAGCCAAATGACCTGTTTCCACACTAAGTAATCTAATCATATTATATTCTATTTTCCACTTCTTTGCACACCCTCCTCACCTGTCCAAGTCCTTCTGCAGCCTCCCTATTTCTTCAAAGCTACCTGTGTCTCCACCTATCTTTGTGTCATCTGCAATCTTAGTGCAACACCCTCAGTTCCTTTGTCCAGATTGTTAATCTATAACTGAATAGTTGTAGTCCCAACACTGACCCCTGTGGAACTCCGGCTGCCATCCTGAAAAAGACCCATTTATCTCCACTCTCTGCCTTCTGCTGATCCTCTACCTATGGGTAAAAGAGGGGGACGTGTGGCATTGCTTGGCAAGGCTAGTATTACAGCGGTGGAAAGGACGATGGAGGAAGACTGGCCATCTGAGGTAGTTTGGGCTGAGGTTAGAAATAGGAAAGGTGAGGTCACCCTGTTAGGAGTTTTCTACAGGCCTCCTAATAGTCAGAGACGTAGAGGAAAGTATTGCGAGGATGCTTCAGGAGAAGTGAAAGTAGTAGGGTGGTTGTTATAGGGGCCTTTAACTTCCCAGATATTGACTGGGAAAGCTATAGCTTTCCCAGTCACCCTATGGAAAGGGTGAAAATAAATAAGTCCCCTGGGCCTGATGGCATTTATCCTAGGATCCTCTGGGAAGCTAGGGAGGAGATAGCAGAGCCATTGGCCTTGATTTTTATATCGTCGTTGTCTACAGGAATAGTGCCAGAAGACTGGAGGATAGCGAATGTGGTCCCCTTGTTCAAGAAGGGGAGTAGGGATAGCCCTAGTAACTATAGGCCAGTGAGTCTCACTTCTGTTGTGGGCAAAGTCTTAGAGAGAATTGTAAGGGATAGGATTTATGAACATCTGGATAGTAATAATGTGATTAAGGATAGTCAGCATGGTTTTGTGAAGGGCAGTCGTGCCTCACAAACCTTATTGAGTTCTTTGAGAAGGTGACCAAGGAAGTTGACGAGGGTAAAGCAGTAGATGTGGTGTATATGGATTTTAGCAAGGCGTTCGATAAGGTACCCCATGGTAGGCTACTGCAAAAATTACGGAGGTATGGCATTGAGGGTGCATTAGAGGTTTGGATTAGGAATTGGCTGGCTGGAAGGAGACAGAGTAGTGGTTGGTATAGGTTCATCTTGGAGTGCAGTTACTAGCGGTGTTCCACAAGGATCTGTTTTGGGACCATTGCTGTTTGTCATTTTTATAAATGACCTGGAGGAGGGGCTTGAAGGCTGGGTGAGCAAGTTTGCAGATGACACGAAAGTTGGAGGAGTTGTGGACAGCGAAGAAGGATGTGGCAGGTTACAGCGGGATATAGATAAGTTGCAGAGCTGGGCAGAAAGGTGGCAAATGGAGTTCAATGTAGCTAAGTGTGAAGTCATTTTGGTAGAAGTAACGAGAAGATGGATTACTGGGCTAATGGTAGGCTACTTGGTAGTGTGGATGAGCAGAGGGATCTTGGTGTCCATGTGCACAGATCTCTGAAAATTGCCACCCAGGTAAATAGTGCTGTGAAGAAGGCATATGGCGTACTGGGCTTTATTGGTAGAGGAATTGAGTTCCGGAGTCCTGAGGTCATGTTGCAGTTGTATAAGACTCTGGTGCGGCCTCATCTGGAGTATTGTGTGCAGTTTTGGTCGCCATACTATAGGAAGGATGTGGAGGCACTGGAACGAGTGCAGAGGAGGTTTACCAGGATGTTGCCTGGCATGGTAGGAAGATCGTATGAGGAAAGGCTGAGGCACTTGGGGCTGTTCTCATTGGAGAAGAGAAGGTTTAGGGGAGATTTGATAGAGGTGTACAGATGATTCAGGGATTAGATAGGGTTGACAGTGAGAACCTTTTTCCGTGTATGGAGTCAGCTGTTACTAGGGGACACAGCTGTAAATTAAGGGGAGGTTGATATAGGACAGATGTTAGGGGTAGATTCTTTACTCAGCGGGTTGAGTGTTCATGGAATGCCCTGCCAGTAGCAGTGGTGGACTCTCCCTCTTTATGGTCATTCAGGCGGGCATTGGATAAGCATATGGAGGTTATTGGGCTAGTGTAGGTTAGGTAGGCTTCGGTCGGCGCAACATCGAGGGCCGAAGGGCCTATACTGCGCTTTATTTTTCTATGTTCTATGGCACTACCTTGACCCTAACACTGTGGGCTCCTATCTTTAGCAGACTTCTGTGCAGTACCTTGCCAAAAGCCTTTTGGAAAACCAAATGTATCATATCTACTGGCTGCCCTTTGTCTAACTTGTTACCTCCGCAAACAATTCTAACAGACTTATTGAGGGTGACCTTCCCATTGATGAAGCTGTGATGACTGGGTCCTATTTTCTATGCGCTTCCAAGTACTCTGCAATCTCATCCTTTACAGTGGATTCTAAAATCTTACCAATGACTGAGATCAGACTAACTGGCCTAGAATTTCCTATCTTCACCTCCATCCCCTCTCAACCAGGATGTTACATTAGCCATCTTCCAGTCCTCTGGAACCCTCACTGACTGCAGTGATTCCTGAAAGGGATACTGTGTATAGTTTTGGTCTTGTAACTTGAGAAAGAATGTACAGGCACTGGATTGATTGCAGAGGAGGTCCACCAGGTTGATTCTGGATTTTAGAGGTTGGCTTGTGAGGAGAGATTGAGTTAACTGGAATTAGCGCAGCAGATCAGGCAACATCCAAGGATCAGGAGAATCGACGTTTCGGGCATGAGCCCTTCAGGAAGAAGATTCCTGAAGAAGGGCTCATGCCCGAAACGTTGATTCTTCTGCTCCTTGGATGCTACCTGACCTGCTGCGCATTTTCAACTCTGATCTCCAGCATCTGCAGTCCTCACTTTCTCCTAAACTGGGATTATGCTCATTGAAATTTAGAAGAATTAATTGGGGGGTATTCTGATATAAAATTGCTGTAACAGTCTCCGATCTTGAATGGTACAGTTGCCATACCAGGTAATGATACAGAATGTTCTCTATGGCGCACCTATGAAAGCTGATAAGGGTATTCGCCATCATGCCATGTTTCCTCAGTTGCTTGAGGAAGAAGAGGCGTTGTTGGGCCTTTTGTAACAGGTGTGTCCACATGAAGAGTCCAAGAAAGCTTGTGGATGACCACTCCCAGGAGCTTGACGATCTCCATTCGTTCCCACCTCTGTGCTGTTAATGTGTAAAGGGTGGCGGGGGAAGCGTGAGTAACGTCCTGCCGAAAGTCAATAATGACTTCCTTGGTTTTGCTGGCATTGAGAGCTTGGTTGTCCTCAGTGCACCATTTTTCCAAAGCTTCCACCTCCCTCCTGTAGTCCGTTTTGTCGCCATATGAAATTCGACCGACTATGTTGATGTCATCAGCAAACGTATAATTGGCATTAATCTGGTATTTGGCGATGCAGTCATGGGTATACAGTGAGTACAGTAGGGGACTGTGTACACCTTCCAGTGATGTTATTTCATAAGGCATTATGTTCAGTGAGGCTATATTCCATGGTATTCTGTGAATGTCTGAGAGATGTCTCCCTTGCTGACCTGGCCCTGATATAACCATTAGTTAGCTACTCCAGCTAGTCGTTATCTTAATCTGAACTATCAGCATCCTTTCTCCCACAGCACTCCAACTACCCCAGAACTATGACATAAATGTTGCCCCCTCCACACTTCAAGCCGGCTCTGTTGAAGTGTGATCTCGGCTCTGTTAGCTTGCTGTGTTTCCATGGATGTTGCCTGACCTGTGATCTCCAGTGTTTTTTTGTTTTCAGTAGCTGTTATCATCTTTCTGTTGCAATGTGCAAATTACTTGCAACATTTGTCCGCTAAAGAACAGTTATCCACATCTTTTGAATGCATTTCATTGACTCTAGTTGTAAGAAATCTTGGATTTTTGCAAGTTTATTTGGGCATTGTTCTACTTTGAAGCACTGTATAAAACAGGTCATTGTCTTCTGTGATCTGGGGACTGCTCACACCGTGGACTGAGTTTTCCTAGCGTTGGATTCATTCAGTAGATGAAGCCGTTTTGCTTTTGGCCAGTATTCTGTGAAAAAAGACAATAGCTGTTAATTGCTGGTAATAAAGGGTTTTGAGTTATAAAGAGGCTGAGATTTTCTACACTGGAGAGTAGGAGGTTGAGAGGTGACCATGTAGCGACTCATAAAATAATGAGGGGTATAGCTCAGGTTAATGGTAGGTGTCTTTCCCATAGGATGGGGAATTTAAGACTAGAAAATGTATTTTTAAGGTGCGAGGAGAGAGATTTTAAAAAAAGACATTGTTGCCAGGGTTGAAGGGTTTGAGCTATAGGGAGAGGCTGAACAGGCTGGGGCTGTTTTCCCTGGAATGTTAGAGACTGAGGGGTGACCTTTATAGAGGTTTACAAAATCATGAGGGACATGGATAGGATAAATAGACAAGGTCTTTTCCCTGGAGTGGGGGAAGTCTGGAACTAGACGGCAGAGGTTTAGGGTGAGAGGGGAAAGATATGAAAGAGACCGAAGGGGCAACTTTTTCATGCAGAGGGTGGTACCTGTATGGAATGAGCTGCCAGAAGAAGTGAAGGAGGCTGGTACAATTGCAACATTTAAAAGGCATCTGGATAGGTATGTGAATTAGGAGGATTTGGAGGGATATGGGCCGGGTGCTGGCAGGTGGGAGTAGATTGGATTGGGATAGCTGTTTCTGTGCTGTACATCTCTCTGACTCTGACATGGGCAATTTTTTTTTATTATAGAGGCATAGGTGCATGTGGAATACCCAGGGCAGATCAGCTGCTTGTTTATCTCATTATTGTGTGTGACCATCACGTGCACAGGGATGTCCTGAGAATATAAGAGGCACTACATAAATGTAAGGTAGCACAAAATGGGGAGACATGTCTGGAATGAGCTGCCAGAGGAAGTGGTGGAGGCTGGTACAATTACAATGTTTTAAGAGGCATTTGGATGGGTATATGAATAGGAAGGGTTTGGAGGGATATGGGCCAGATGCTGGCAGGTGGAACTAGATTGGGTGGGATATCCTGTCGGCATGGACCAAAGGGTCTGTTTCCATGCTGTACACCTCTGACTCTAAGAGAATAGAGAAGCAGAGATGTTGTTTCCACTGGCAGGTGAAATTAGAATGAGGGGCCATAACCTCAAAATAAGAGGGAGCAGATTTAGAACTGAATTGAGTAATTTATTCACCCAAAGGGTTGCGCATCTGTGGAATTCTCTGCCCAGTGAAGTAGTTGAGGCTGCCTCGTTGAATGTTTAAGGCAAAGATAGATTTTTGAACAGTAAAAGAATGAAAGATTATGGTGAGGGTACGTGGAGCTGAGTCCACGAAAAGATCAACCATAGTTTTTGCCTGCTGTGCCATTCAATAAGATTATCAGGCCTTAGATCTCTAGTTATGGGAAATTTGTTCCATTTTACTAATCAAAAGTAATCATTTAATTTCTCCACCATTTCTCTATTCCCCAGCATAAATTCTCCTGCCGTTATAGATGCACATTCATTCTAGCCAAATCTTACCTTTGTATGTGCCTGTAGAAGCTTTTGCAGTCTGTCTTTTGCTACATTGCATTCATAGGAGAAAGTGAGGTCTGCAGATGCTGGAGATCACAGTTGAAAATGTGTTGCTGGTTAAAGCACAGCAGGTCAGGCAACATCCAAGGAATAGGAAATTCGATGTTTCGGGCATAAGCCCTTCATCAGGAAAGGCTTATGTCCGAAACATCGAATTTCCTGTTCCTTGGATGCTGTCTGACCTGCTGCACTTTTCCAGCAACACATTTTCAGCTACATTGTATTCATATTCCATTTTGTTTCCTTATTAGGTTCTTGATTCTCCTTTAATTCAAATGCTCCTCAGAATTAGTTATTTCTAGCAATTTTTTATGTATCTTTTAATCTTATTCAGTCCTGGACATCCTTTAAATATAAGTATTGCAGATATGGAAATCTGAAATACAAACAAAGCGCTAGAGAAAGTCAGCAGTTCTTCAGCATCTGTGAAAAGAAAAACAGATGTTACTTGTAATTTGCATTGTGAATGCTGATGCAAAATCTGTTAAGTTTGCCTGTCATCTCTTTATTTTATCAATTCACCAGATTCATTTTCTTTAGGACCAATGCTTTGTTAATGTTTTAATTTTTTAAATGCTCACAGCAGCTTTTACTCTTTATATTTCATGTCTCCTCCTTTGATTTTTCCTTTTTTAACTTCACCAAATTGGCATCTCACGTTTAGATATGCCTGGTGCTGCTAGCATGCCCTTCTTCCTTAATTACACCAGGGGTGGTCTCCTGGTTTATGGTAATGATAGTGGGAGGGGGGGTCACATCAGGCCATGAGGATGCAGATCTTGTTAGAGTATGATGGTCCACAGCACATCTTGAATTGCTAGATCTGTTTGAAGTCTGTCCCATTTAGCTTGGTGTTAGTGCTGCACAACACACTGTAAGGTCTTATCAATGTGAAGGCAGAACTTAATCTCTACAAAGACTACGCAGTGGTCAGTCTTAATATTGTTATGGACATATGCATTTCCAGCTGGTAAATTAGAGAGGACGAGGTCAAGTCCCTCTTGGTTCTCTCACCTGCCATAGACCCTGTCTAGCATTCATGTCCTTTAGGTCCCAGTTTGTTCGATCTTTAATGCTGCTGCTGAGCCACTCTTGGTGGTGGCCATTGAAATCTCCCACCCAGACTACATTCCGCACCCTGCCACCCTCAGTACTTCCTCCGAATGTTGTTCAATGTGGAGGAATACAAATTGCCAAGTACAGATAGGCAAGGAAACATCCTGATTACATTGTACTATGTCTGGAATAAACATTGAGGACTCACTGGGTGTATCTAGGGATGGTGATGGTGTCTGAGATATTGTAAGGTATGATTGCGTATGATGCTCAGACTACTTTACTGATTTGTGAGAAAGCTCCTAATTTGGCACAAGGTCCCTGATGTTCAGGAAAACTCTGCAACGTCGATGAGGATGTTTTTGCCATTGTCATTCCTGATGCTTAGGCTGATGTCACACATTTGATTCATTTTTTTTGACACTTCATAGCGATTGCTACAACAGTGTAGCTTGCTAAACCATTTCAGAGTATTTGGGGTCAACCACATTGGTATGGGTCAAGAGTCACACGTATTTAGACATTTATTAGATTCAAGTTTGCTCATCTACCATGGCAGATTCAGCATAGTTCCCCGGACTGTTATGTCTCTCCTATCCTGTAGACCGTTGTTCTGTTTCTGGTCACGTGTAACAAAGGCAGAAAAGTCAAACAGGAAAGAAACAGTCATAGAGATGTCCAGCATGGAAACAGACCCTTTGGCCCAACCTGCCCATGCCGACCAGATATCCAAACCCAATCTAGTCCTACCTGCCTGCACTCAACCCAAATCCCTCCAAATCCTTCCTATTCATATACCCATCCAAATGCCTCTTAAATGTTGCAATTGTACCAGCCTTCACCACATCCTCTGGCAGCTCATTCCATGCACATACCACCTCTGCGTTGAAAAAGTTGCCCCTTAGGTCTCTTTTATATCTTTCCCCTCTTAAACCTATGCCCTCTAGTTCCGTCCTCCTTGTACAGGTCATTTCTACCCCTAAGGAGATTCCAATGATCCAAAAACTTGAATCCTTCTCCATACACCAACTCTTCAACCATGCATTCATCTGCTCTATCCTCCTATTCCTGCCCTCACTAGCTTGTAGCAGTGGGAGTAATCCAGATATTACTACCCTTGAGGACCTCCTTTTTAAATTTCTGCCTCACTCTCTCTCTAATCTCCCTTCAGAATCTCAACCTTTTGCCTTCCTATGTCGTTGGTTCAAATGTGGACAATGACTTCCTGCTGATCCTGGCACCAGGGAAACAACCGATCCTAACAACATTTTCAAAATGCTTCACCGCCATTGTGTTCGTTTTGAACTGAATTACTGTTGTCTTTTAGGGAAATAGGGAGGCAATTTGTGCACGGTAAATGCTCATAAACAACAACCCAAGTGGTTGGTTGGAGGAAACCTGTTGGTCAGATGGTGGGAAAGTTCCCTTGCTGATTTTTGAATAGTGTCATGGGACTATTTGCATCCATTGAGTGGAAAGTGCACCTGAAAGCTGGAGCATCCTTAATGCCTTATTTCAGTGATGACCTACGATAATGTGCTCAGATCCTGGACAGGAATGGAACATGTGACCCCCTAAATGAGGCAAGGCCAACCCTTGGGTATTTTAACAGCACTATCACATCCATGCTCCAGTACAAATTTCAACATGTTCTTTCAAAATCTGCTGGGAAAAGTACAATGTTGCAATTCTTGAAAAAATTCAGTAATACTTTAAAAGTGGCATTGTTTTGATGGCACTTCCTCAAATATTGTGCTTGTGAAGTATATTCAGGAAGGTTCCGTGGAATATCTCTTGAAAATTTTGAGGAGCTGGTCAACACAGCTCACTGCAGCTGCAGAACTTAAATAATTGCTACTCAAATTATCTATTTTAAAGAGGTGAAATTTTAAAATGTAGTTTAAAAGCACTAACTTTGTGTTTGAAATTGTAGAGCAAACTAACAATGTGTAAAATATACATATAATAACCACAGAATATTCTATACCCTTAAATGAGACCTCAACCTGTTGTAGTTCTGTTCGCCGAGCTGGGAGTTTTTATTGCAAACGTTTTGTCCCCTTTCTAGGTGACATCCTCAGTGCTTGGGAGCCTCCTGTGAAGTGCTTCTGTGCTGATTCCTCTGGCATTTATAGCCTCACAGGAGGCTCCCAAGCACTGAGGATGTCACCTAGAAAGGGGACAAAACGTTTGCAACAAAAACTCCCAGCTCGCCGAACAGAACCATAACAACGAGCACCCGAGCTACAAATCTTCTCTCAAACTTTGAAACCTCAACCTTGCTGGCCCTCAAAAGGGTTCAGAAAAGATTTACAAGGATATTGCCAGGGTTGGAGGGTTTGGGCTACAGAGAAAGGGGACTGTTTTTTTCCTGGAGTGTCTGAGGCTAAGAGGTGACCTTAGAGATTTGTAAAATCATGAGGGACATAGGGTGAATAGCCAAAGTCTTTCCCCTGGGTTGGGGGAGTCCAAAACTAGAGGGCATAGGTTTAAGGGAAAGATTTAAAAGGGACGTAAGGGACATCTGTATCTTGCAGAGGATGTTGTGAATGGAATGAGCTTCCAGAAGGAGTGATGGAGGCTAGTACAATTACAACATTTAAAAGGCTTCTGGATGGGTATATGAATAATAAGGGTTTAGAGGGATATGGGCCAAATGCTGGCAAATGGGAATAGATTAAATTAGGATATTTTGACAGCAAAGGGACAGCAGTTGGACTGAAGGGTCTGTTTCCATGCTGTACAGCTCTGATTGTGAGTATAAGAGTTGGGGCATCACATTGAGGTTGTATAGAATGTTGGCAAGGCCTCTTCTGGAGTACTGTGTGTAGTTCTGGTTATCTTGTCATAGGAAGGATATTCTTAAACTGGAGAGGGTTCAAAAAGGAATTACCAGGATGTTGCTGGGAATGGATGGTTTCATAGATAAAAATAGATTGGAAAAACATACTTTTTTCACTGAGGTATTGGAAATTGAAATCACAAGGGGCATGGTAAGTTGCAAGAGTCTTTTTCTCTAGGGTAGGGGAGTTCAAAACTAGGGGTCATTTTTAAGGTTTGAGGAGAAGGATCCATAAAGTACACAGTGGTTTATGTGTAGAATGAGCTGCCAGAGGAAGTGATAGATACAGGTGCAGTTAAAACATTTTGGACAGGTTCATACATAAAAATTGTTTGGAGGAATATGGGCAAAGCACAGGTAGGTAAGTCTAGTTTGATTTAGGTACATGTTTGGACTAAAGGGCCTGTTCCCTGCTGTGACTGAGTCTGAAAATTAGAAGATATTTCCAAAGTGACAGTGGGAAGTATTGCAGGAAATGAATGCAACATTTGAAACAAATTCTGCTAATGGCAAGTAAGATGGATACATTTTTATTGTCCAAACATATTTAGGAATTTGGAGTAAAGGCGAGTAGGTGGTGTTATATCACCAGTCAGCCATGATCTCAATGAATGATGGAACAGGAGATTGAGTCTCTCTCTTAGTTGAGTATATTTAAGGTTGAGGTCAGGAGATGATTTAATCTTTTTGAGAACTTAGGGATGTAGAGAGTGGCTGAGTGGATAGAGTTGAGCTGGATGATCAGCTATGATTGTATTCAATGGTGAAACTGACTCGAGGCTATATAATCTACTTGTCCAATTTCTTATATTGTAGATTAGGTGCAGTTGTATTAGGACCCTCTAACCAATGGTGTATAAGTTAGTGTGTTAATCTATCCCTCCGTGGACTCGTTTCCAACAAAGAGTTGATGTATTTGAAAGAAGCTGGAAACAGTGGAGTGGGTATGCTGGCAGCAAACTTAGTTTAAAAGTTATTTTATTGGTTTCTTAATACTCTCAATTTCTTTCTCCAGAGCAAATTTGATAACCTGTATGGGTGCCGAGAATCACTTGTTGACGGTATCAAGCGTGCCACTGATGTCATGATTGCTGGTAAAGTAGCTGTGGTGGCAGGATATGGTGATGTGGGCAAAGGTTGTGCACAGGCTCTGCGAAGTTTTGGAGCCAGAGTTATTATAACAGAAATCGACCCCATCAATGCTCTACAGGCTGCTATGGAAGGTAAGGATAAAATATAATGCTGGAGTCCACAAAACTTTGCAGATGAAACATAAGCAATTCCTCTCTTCTGTCTTTCTTGTAACTGAATACAGTAAGTCATTACCAATGATGCTGATGAGAATGTGGGAGGGATGCTAAGTATGTATGCAGATGACACAGATTGACCAGATGGTTGACAGTGAGGAGGAAGGTGTTAGTTACAGGAAGATATAAATGGGTTGGTCAGAAGAGCAGATCAGTGGCAGATGGAGTTTAGATTAGATTAGACTTACAGTGTGGAAACAGGCTCTTGGGCCCAACAAGTCCACACCGACCCGCCGAAGCGAAACCCACCCATACCCCTACATTACCCCTTACCTAACACTACGGGCAATTTAGCATGGCCAATTCACCTGACCCGCACATCTTTGGACTGTGGGAGGAAACCGGAGCACCCGGAGGAAACCCACGCAGACACGGGGAGAACGTGCAAACTCCACACAGTCAGTCGCCTGAGTCGGGAATTGAACCCGGGTCTTCAGGCGCTGTGAGGCAGCAGTGCTAACCACTGTGCCACCGTGCCGAGTTTAACCCTGATAAAATGAGATGATGGACTTTTGAAGAAGTAACAAGACTCAACAAGGGATTACTCAATAAATGGCAGGATGGTAGGAGCTCAGGCAAAAAAGCGATCTTTGGTGCTTGTCCACAAGTCCCTAATGATTGTAATAGAGATAATAAGAGAGATCAGGGTTCTTAGCGGAACAAATTAATAGGATAGTTAATGCTGCTTATGTGATGCTTGCCTTTCAGTCATGGCATAAATTATAAGAGCAGGAAGATCATTTTGGAGCTGGACAGAACTTTGGCTTGGCCACAGCAGCAGTACGGTGTGCAGTTCTGCTCACCAACTATAGGAAGGATATAATTACACTGGATGGGGTGCAGAGGAAATTCACCAGGATATTGCCTGGCATGGAGCATATCGACTACGAAGATAAGTTGAATAAGCTTGAGTTATTTTCTTTGGAGCAGAAAAGATTGTGGTGGGCGATATCTGATGGTGTACACTCCTATGAAAACCATGGACAATAAATAAAAAGTAACTGTTCCCCTTACTCACAGGATTGATGACAAGAGGGCATAATTTTAAAGTGAAAGATTGGAGGGGATTTGAGGGAAAAAAAAACCCATCTCTCATCTTACTGAAAGCTTTGCTAGGTTAATTTTCCAAAGTCATTTGCCTGCAGTCCAAATTAAACTGTTGGCTTCATTTCCAAGCAACGACTTAGGTTCCCTTCAAACTCTTGGTTAAAAGTCTTTGCAATCCAGATAGTGGGTGGCACAGTGGTTAGCACTGCTGCCTCACAGCGCCTGAGACCCAGGTTCAATTCCCGCCTCAGGCGACTGACTGTGTGGAGTTTGCACATTCTCCCCGTGTCTGTGTGGGTTTCCTCCGGGTGCTCCGGTTTCCTCCCACAGTCCAAAGATGTGCAGGTCAGGTGAATTGGCCATGCTAAATTGCCCGTAGTATCAGGTAAGGGTTAAATGTAGGGGTTTGGGTGGGTTGCGGGTCGGTGTGGACTTGTTGGGCCGAAGGGCCTGTTTCCACACTGTAATGTAATAGCTCAATATCATCCTGATTCCACGTAGTTCATAAACAATATATATTCCCAGCTCAACTGACCGCCAAAGTAATCTCAAAATATTTTTTAGACTCAAATAGGAAAAAGGCGAGCAAAGGTCAAGAAGGGCTGGTTAGGACCAAAATGGTGAGTACGTGCATGATGTTAGATGAATACTTTTACACCTGTCTTCACCAAAGGAACAGGTGCAATCCAGCCAAGGTGACTAATTCAGTCATCAGGGCTCAAAATGGATAACAGGGCACGAGATAGCCTTGGCTGAGAAGATCAGGGTGAATCCAAAGAGGTTCTTCAAGTATATTAAGGGAAAAAGAATAACCAGAGGGAGAATAGGACCCCTCAATGATCATAGCGGACATATGCATGGAACCGCAAGAGAGACTAATGAATATTTCTCCCCTGTTTAATGTGAGGGAAGACCTGAAGACTTGGCAACTTGGGGAAGTTGGTGGTGAGATCTTGGGGGCAGTCCATATCGCAGTAGCGGAGGTCTTAGACATATTAGAATGTGTGAAGGTGGATAAATCTGGCCCCAGACAGATATGTCTAAGAACACTGCAAGGGGCTAATGAAGAAAGTACAGGGGCCCTGGTTGATATTTTTGCATCATTGTTAGGCACGGGTGAGGTCCTGGAAGACAGGGCGTTAGCAAAAGTGCTCTTATTCAAGAAGAGCTGCAAAGAAAACCCTGGGAACTATAGACCACTAAGCCTAACATCTGTGGTAGAAAGTCACTTGAGAAGATTCTGAGGGATAAGATATCCATGCATTTGGAAATACAGGGTTTGATTAGGAGTCATCAACATGACTTTGTGCAAGAGAGATCAGGGTTCTTAGCACAGGCAGTAATGCAGAGAGTTGAGCAAACAGTTCTGCCAACTATCCAACCCAAACTCTGGGTCCACCACATGGATGATACCTTTGTCATCACTAAACGAAACAAGTTAGAGGAAACCTTCAAGACCATCAATAATACCCTTACTGGCATAAAATTTACTAAAGAGGAGGAAAACGACAACAAACTGCCATTCCTAGATGGCACAACAGAGTGAACAGCCAATGGGGAACTTCAAGCCAGTGTCTATAGAAAAACAAAACTTACAGACCAAATATTGAACTACAGAAGCAATCATCCTAATACCCACAAACGAAGCTGCATCAGAACATTATTTCAATGAGCCAACACACACTGCAGCACAGAGGAACTACGCAGAGCAGAGGAAAATCACGTATACCATGTATTCAAAAAGAACGGGTACCCACTGAACACTCCGCCAATTTCTCAGCAACAAACCCAAACGAGCAGACAAAACCCGTCCAGAAACCCTAGCCACTCTCCCCTATATCAAAGACATCTCGGAAATGACTGCTAGACTACTCAGACCACTTAACATCATGGTAGTCCACAGCCCCATACTAAAACAGCAGCTAATGAACTTGAAAGACCTTATACAGACAATGAGCAAAACTAATGTCATTTACAAAATACCATGTAAGAACTTTGACAAACAGGCAGAAAACTAGCCACCAGGAAACATAAACACCAACTAGCCACAAAAAGACATGACCCCTCTCATTCGTATCCTCAAATACAGATGAGGAAGGACATCACTTCGACTGGGACCACACCTAGGACAACCCAAACAAAGACACGCACGAGAATTCCTTGAAGCATGGCATTCAAACCAGAACTCTATCAACAAACACATTGAGTTAGACCCCCATCTTCTACCTTCTGAGAAAAGTAACAGGAAGTGATTTCACCACAGGAAATGACATCACCAACCCAAACATAAATAGAAAGCAGAAATTTTCAGCATTGCTTCGCATGAGGCCCACTGAAGATGTTACCTAGTAGGCTAACAAAACGGCAAGAAATGAATCTTGCAGCTCAGCGAGCAAACCTACATCCAGCACCTTAAATGAATCTACCGTGCCTGCCTCTGCTATCTCTGGCAATACGTTCCAGGCACCTACAGCCCTCTCTGTAAAGTACTTCCTGCATGTATTCCCCTTAAACATTTCTCCTCTCACCATGAATGTATTACACCTCGTTATTGAATCCCCACCCTGGGTAAAAGCTTATCTCTATCCACCCTTGTCTATACCCTTCATGATTTTGTAAACCTCAGTCAAGTCCCGCCCTCAATCTCCTTTTTTTCTAATGAAAACAATCCTAATCTACTCAACCCCTCTTCATAGCCAGCACCTTCCATACCAGGCAACATCCTTGTAAATCACCTCTACACCCTCTCCAAAGCGTCCACATCCTTTTGGTAATGTGGCGACCAGAACTGTACACAGTATTCTAAATGCAGCTGTACCAAAGTCTTGGACAATTTTAACATGACCTGCTAGCTCTTGTACTCAATAACCAGTCTGATGGCAATTTTACAATATGCCTTCTTGACCATTCTATCCAACTGTGCAGCTATTTTCAGGGTACAATGGACTTGAACTCCCAGATAGAACATAGAACATTACAGCGCAGAACAGGCCCTTCAACCCTTGATATTGCGCTGCCCTTTCATATTAATCTGAAGCCCATCCCACCTGCACTATTCCATGTATGTCCATTTGCCTGTCCAATGACGACTTAAATGCACTTAAACTTGGCGAATCTACTACAGTTGCAGGCAAAGCATTCCACACCCTTACTACTCTGAATAAAGGAACTACCTCTGACATCTGTCTTATACCTATCTGCCTTCACTTTAAAGTTATGTCCCCTTGTGTTTGCCGTTCCCATACTTTGAAAAAGGCTCTCCCTGTCCACCCTATCTAACCCTCTGAATAGAGATATACAAGATAATCAGTCACCTCTCAACCTTCTTCTCGCTAACGAGAACAGCCTCAAGGCCCTCAGCCTTTCCTCGTAAGACATTCTTTCCATACCAGGCAACATCCTAGTAAATCTCCTCTGCACCCTTTCCAAAGCTTCCACATCCTCCTCATAATGCAGTGACCAGAACTGTATGCAATACTCGAAGTGTGGCCGTACCAGAGATTTGTACAGCTGCAGCATAACCACCTGGTTCTGGAACTCAATCCCTCCTTTAATAAAGGCCAAAACACTATGCCTTTTTAACAACCCTGTCAACCTGGGTGGCAACTTTCAGGGATCTGTGTACCTGGACACCGAGATCTCTCTGCTCGTCTGCACTCCCAAGAATCTTACCATTAGCCCAGTACTTTGCATTCCGATTACTCCGTCCAAAGTGTATCACCTCACACTTGTCCCCATTAAACTCCATTTGTCACCTCTCAGCCCAGCTCTGCATCCTATCTATGTCTCTCTGCAACCTAATACATCCTTTGTCACTATCCACAACTCCTCCAACTCCACAAATTTACTAACCCACCCTTCTAAGCCGTCATCCAGCTCATTTATAAAAATGACGAACAGCAGTAGACCCAACACCGACCCTTGAGGTACGTTGCTTGTAACTGGACACCAAGATGAACATGTTCCATCAACTACAACCCTCTGTTTTCTATCAGCAAGCCAATTACTGATCCAAACTGCTATGTCTCCCACAATCCCATTCCTCCACATTTTGTATAATAGCCTATGTGGGGACCCTGATCAAACGCCTTGCTGGAATCCATATACACCACATCAAACGGTTTACTCTCATCTACCTGTTTGGTCACTTTGTCAAAAAACTCAATAAGATTCGTTAGGCATGACCTACCCTTCACAAAACCGTGCTGACTGTCCCTGATCAGATGGTTATAAATCCTATCTCTTATAACCTTTTCCAACACTTTACCAACAACTGAAGTGAGACTCACTGGTCTGTAATTACCAGGGTTGTCCCTACTACCCTTTTTGAACAAGGGAACCACATTTGCTATCCTCTAGTCCTCAGGCACTATTCCTGTAGACAATGATGATTTGAAGATCAATGCCAAAGGCTCGGCAATCTCTTCCCTTGCTTTCAAGAGGGTCCTAGGATAGATTCCATTCGGCCCAGGGGACTTGTCTATTTTCACACTCTGCAGTATTTCTAATACCTCGTCCTTGTGAACCTCAATCTCTTCTAGTCTAGATGCAAGTATCTCTATCTTCCTTGCCAACATTTTCATTTTTTATAGTGAACACTCGAAAAATATTTATTTAGTGCTTCCCCTATCTCTTCTGAGTTCTCACACAACTTCCCACTATTATCCTTGATTGGCCCTAATTTAACACTCGTCATTCGTTTATTCCTTACATACCTATGGAAAGCCTTAGGGTTAGCCTTAGATGTCTCTGCTCATCAAGTTTTCCCAAGGCTGTTTTGTTTCCAGAATAGTTCTTTAGAATTAGACCATCCAAAATGTATCACCTTACATTTGCCTGGATTGAACTCCACCTGCCACTTCTCCTCCCAACTCTTCAGTCTATCTATATTCTCCTATATTTTTTGACAGTCCCCTATGCTACTCCACCAATCTCCATGTCATCTGCAATCTTACTGATCAGACCATCGATACCCTCTTCCAAATCATTTGTGTATCACAAACAACAGTGGCCCCAGCACTGATCCCTGTGGAACACCACTGGTCACCTTTCTCCATTTTGAGAAACTCCCTTCAGCTACTACTGTCTCCTGTTGCTCAACCAGTTCTTTATCCACCCAGCTAGAACACCTTGCCCACCATGTGACTTCACTTTCTCCATTAGTTTACCCTGGGGAACCTTATCCACTCCTTACTAAACTACATGGATATGATGTCTAGAGCCCTTCCTTCATCTATCAAATTGGTCACTTCAGCAAAGAACTCTATTATGTTGGTAAGGCCACAATCTCCCCTGCACAAAACCAGGTTGTATCTCATTGATAAGCCCATTCTTTTCCAAATATAGGTAGATTCTATCCCTCGTACTTTCTCCAGCAACTTTCCCATCACTGACGTCGGGCTCACCTTGTCTGTAGTTACATGGAATATCTCTACTACCCTTCTTGTACAGGGGTACAACATGATCAACTCTCCAGTCTTAAGGCACTTCACCTGTATTTAAGAATGCTACAAAGATATGTCAGGGCCTCAGCTATTTCCCCTCTCGTCTCCCTCAGCCATCTGGGATAGATCCCATCCGCTCCGAGGAATTTATCTACTTTATTATCCTTTAGTCTACCCAACATGTCTTTCCTCTTTAAGTCAGTGATCCAGAGTAAATAAACTTCTATCTCTAATCTCAATATTCTTCATATCCCTCTCCTCAGTGAACACTGATGCAGAGTAATCATTGAGAATCTCACCCATTTTCTGAGGGTCGACACATAACCCCACCCCCCCCCCCCCCCCCCCCCCCCCCACCCCCCACCTTATCCTTTAGTGGACCAACCCTTTCTCTAGTTACCCTCTTGCTGCTTATATTTGAATAAAAGGCCTTGGATTCTCCTTAATTCTGCTCACTAAAATGAGCTTTTAGCCTGCTTGATTCCTTGTTTAAATTTGTTCCTACTCTCCTGATATTCCTCCAAGGCTCATTCTATTCTTAGCTGCCTGGACCTTATGTACACATCCCTTTTCCTCTTGGCTAGTCGCACGATTTTTTCTGTCATCCACGGTTCACGAATCTTGCCTTTCCTATCCCTTGTTTTCAAAGGAACATGCCTATCCTGCACTATCTTCAACTTATCTTGGAAAGTCTCCCACACATCAAATGTGGATTTCCCTTCAAAAAGCTGCCCCCAATCTACATTTCCAAACTCCTGCCAAATTTTGGTATAATTGGCCTTGGCCCAGTTTAGTGCTCTTCCTTTAGGACTACTCTCATCTTGGTCTACGAGTATTCTAAAACTTACAGAATTGTGATCACTATTCCCAAAGAAATCCCCCACTGCAACTTCTACCATCTGGCCTGGCTCATTCCCCCAACACCAGATCCAGTATGGCCCCTTCCCTAGTTGAACTATTGACATACTGCACTTAAACCTTCCTGGATGCTCCTTACAAATTCTGCCCCGTCAGGACCTTTGACACTAAGTGTATCCCGGTCAATGTTGGGGAAATTAAAATCTCCCATTGCCCACCACTCTGTTGCCGCTACATCTTTCCATAATCTGTTTCCATAATCTGAAATGGCAAATAGATTTTAATGTAGCTAAGTGTGAGGTCTTGCATTTTGGAAAGTCAGATCAAGATAACTTGGAGAAATAAATAGTGATATCTTGAAAGGTATCCATATTACAATGAGGGTGGTGTTGGATGTCTGAAAATGCAGAAGTGTTCATAAATCCCTGTGAACCGATCATGTGTGCCCTAAAACCTTGTGGAAAAAGTAGGAATTGATTGCTAGGCCCATTGTGGAGATGAATGTGCCATCGATAAACATTGTTGAGGTGCTGGAAGACTGTGGAGGTTGGCTCACATGGCCATTATTTAAGAAAGGTGGTAAAGAAAAGCAAGGGAACTGTAAACCTGTGAGCCTGACATCAGTTGTTGGAAGGGATGCAGAGGGACTGGATTTACATGTATTTGGATAGGTTGGTGATAGTCAACATGACTTTGTGCATAGGAAATCGTGTATCACTAATTTGATTGAGATTTTTGAAGTGACCATGAATATTGAAGGCAAAGCAGTGGACATTGTATGCACTTCAGTAAGGCATTCGATAAAGTTCCACATGGTAGGCTGGTTAGCAAGGTTAGATCCCATGAAGTACAGGGAGAACTAACCAATTGGATACAAAATTGGCTCGAAGGTAGGAGACAGAAGTTGATGGAGGGTTGTTTTCAGACTGGAGTCCTGTGACCAGTGTGCTGCAAAGATTGGTGCTGGGTCCATTTCTTCTTGTCATTTATTTAAATGATTCGGATGTGAATATAGGAGACATGGTTAGTAAGTTTGCAGATGGCACCAAGATTAATGCTGTAGTGGACAGAGGAGGAGGTTCTCGGAATGCATCTGGTCCTTGATCAGATGGGCGAATGGGCTGAGGAGTAGGAAATGGGGTTTAATTTAGATGCGTTTTGGTAGGGCAACGCAGGGGCAGGACTTTTCACTTACTATTAAGATCCTGGGGAGTGTTGCTGAACAAAGAGACTGTGGGGTGCAGTTTCACAGATCCTTGAAATAGAGTTGTAGGTAAACAGGAAAGCAAAAGAGGTTTTAGTACACTTGCCTTTATTGGTAAATGCATTGAGTATGGGGATTGGAGGTAATGATGCGGTTGAACAAGACATTGGCTAGGCCATTTTTGGGATGCTTCATTTAGTTCTGGTCTCCCTGCTATAGGGAGGATGTTTTGAAATTTGAAAGTGTTCAGAAAACATTTACAACAATTTTACCAGGGTTGGAGGGTTAGAGCTACAGGGAGAGGCTGAATAGGCCAGGACTATTTTCGCTACCCCATCGAAGGCAGAGGGGTGACCTTATGAAGGGCTCTGGCCCGAAACATCGAATTTCATGTTCCTTGGATGCTGCCTAACCTGCTGTGCTTTAACCAGCAACACATTTTCAGCTCTGATCTCCAGCATCTGCAGACCTCACTTTTTACCAGAGGGGTGACCTTACCAAGGTTTAAAAAATGAGGACCATGGTTAGGGTGAATAGCCAAGATAGTTTCTCCAAAGCAAGAGAGTCCCAAACTAGAGGACATAGGTTTTGAGATGAGAGGAGAAAGATTTAAAAGGGACTTAAGGGGCAACTTTTTCATGCAGAGGATGGTGTGTATATGGAATGAACCAGAGGTGGTGGTGGAGGCTGGTACAATTACAACATATAAAAAAAAATCTGGATGGGTATATCATTTTTTTTTTGGGGGGTGGGGGGAGGAGAGAGAAACGGTTTAGAAGATTATGGGGCAAATGATGGCAAATAAGAATAGATTAGTTTGGGGTATTTGTTGGCATGGGTGAGTTGAACCGAAGGGTTTATTTCCATGCTATACGTCCCTCTGATTCTAAAGTGTGTAGAAATTAGCCCATCAATTACAGATTTATAAGTTTAATTTTGGTGGTGGGAATACTTAGAATCCACAAAAACTCATTTTCCCCGCCAGTAATGATCATTTACAATAGTGTGTATTCTCCAAAAGATGCACTGAGAAATTTGCCAAAGATCTTTAGACAGCACCTTACAAATCATGAGCACATATCTAGATGTACAAGGGCATCCGATATAGGGGAACACCAACTGCAAGTTCCCCTCCAAGCCACTCAACATCCTGACTTGAAAATCTATTACCATTCCTTCACTGTCGCTGGGTCAAAGTTCTGAAATTCCCTCCCTAATGTTGGCATTGTGGGTCAACCCACAGCAAGTAGACTGCGGCAGGTCAAGAAGAATACCCTTCGAATAGCATTGTGAATCTACCTCCCTTTCAAGAAAGCAGCTCACTGACAACTTCTGAAGGGCAACTCTTAGGGCCGCATGATGGCACAGTGGATAGCATTACTACCCTCAGCACCAGGGACCCGGGTTTGATTGCAGCCTTAGGCGACCATTTGTTTGGAGTTTGCTTGTTCTCCATGTCTGTATGGTTTTCTTCCAGGTAAGCAGGTTTCAGTCCAAAGATGTGCATTTTAGGTGGTTTGGCCATGCTTCAAGTAAATTGGCATCTAATGTCCAGAGGTTTGCAGGTTAGATGGGTTAGCTGTGGTAAAACGCATATGGGGTTATAGTGCTGGAGTGGGTCTAGATGGGATGCTCTTCAGAAGTTCGGTACAGATTTGAATGGTGTCTTTGTGCACTGTAGGGACAGGCAAAAAATGCTGACCAGCTGATGATGCTCACGTCCTGCAAATGAGTAAGTTTTAAAAAAATTAATAACCACTGAGGCAGATATGCATGAGTTAAAGAAAGCCAACATAGACTTAAAATAATTATTACTAATTTGCTGGTGTTTTTTTGAAGATGTTACAAAGAGGGTTGATGAGGGGGTGCTATTGATGCTCAGTAGGTGGACTTAAAAAGGTATTGAGTACGATGCCATCCAACAGACTTAGTTAAAACTCATGGAACATTGAACATCACAGTAAAAAGCCCTCCAGCCCACAATGTCTTGTGCTAACCATGGTGCAATTCTAAACTAATCCTGTTTGCCTGAATATGGTCTGTATCCCTCTATTCTCTGCCTGTTCATGTCTCTGCCTCTTAAGCTTTGCGATCGTATCCGTTTCTACCACCTTCCCAGCCAGCGTGTTCTGGGTACTTACCATCCGCTGTCTTTAAAAGAAAGCAACTTACTTTCACTTGCCTTTAAACTTCCCTGCTCTCACCTTAAACCTATGCCCTGAGTATTTGTCATTTCCACCTAGGGAAATATCTCCCAACTATTCACTTTATCCATACCTTGATTTTATTTGCTTCTGTCAGATCGTCATTCAGCCTCAAAAGCTCTAGTGAAAACAGTCCCAAGTCTGTCCAATCTCATTTTATGGGTAATGTAATCCAATCCAAGCAATATCCTGGGAAACTTTTTTTGCACCTCTCCATAACCTCCACATTCTTCCTATAGTGTGGTAACAAGATCTACAGACTTCTCCAAATGTGACCTAACTAAAGTTTTGTACAGCTTCAACATGACTTGCCACCATTTATATTCAGTGCCCCTACTGATGGTGAGCATTCCATACACCTTGTTTACCACCGTATCCACTTGTGTTGCCACTTTCAGGGAACAATAGACTTGCACCCCACGATTCCTCTGGGTATCAGTGCACCTAAAGGTTCTGCCATATGGTGTACATTTTCCTCTTGTAGTTGACCTCCCAAAATGCATCACCCTATATTTGTCCAGATTAAGCTCCATCTGCTATTTGTCTGCCCAACTTGTCAGGTGATCTATATTCTGCTGCATCTTTTGATATCCTGTGTCACTGTCTACAGCTTTACCAATTTTTGTCATCACACCACCTACATTTTCATGCAAATCATGGACATGATGGCCAAATTCTAATCCACGAGGACAAAGACCCATCAATCCCAAACATTTCTAATTTAGTAACCACCTTTACTTTTGGAAAGCATTTGATACGGTGCCACATAGCAAGCCATATTAGTTTTCTATACCTGTCCTACCACCCTCAATGACTCATGCACATAGACTTCAAGGTCTCTCAGCCCTTGCAGATCTTTCGAGTGGGACCTTTTTTTTAAAAAAAAATGTTGTCTCCCCATGATATAATAGTCAAATGCATTATCCCAAACTTCTCAACATTGGACTTGATCTGCCACATATCTGTTTACTGTTCAATGTTTCAAGATCCCTTTGAGGTTCTACACTGTTCTCATCTCTCTCATCCAAGCTCTGGATCACTCTCAAACCTCAAAACGGTCTCCTGCACATGGCCTTGGGTGTTGTAGAACAGAAGGACCTAGGGGTTCAGGCATATAATTCATTGAAGTTTGCGTTACATATAGACAAGAGGTTAAAAAGGTGTTTAGCCCACTTGGCTTCATTACTCATTGTGAGTATAGGGAGCTGGGAAGTCATACAGGAATTGATGAGAGTTCTTCTGAAATACTGTGTCCCGTTCTGGTTGACTAGTTATAGGAAGGATATTATCAAGCTAGGGAGGGTTCAGAAGGAATTTGCCATGAAGTTGCCAGGTATGGTAGGTTTGAGCTGTAAGGAAAGACTGGATAGGCTGGCACTTTTTCCACTGGAGCATAGGAGGTTAAGACCTTACTGAAGTTTATAAAATCACGAGGGGTATGGATAGGGTTAGTGGTAGGTGTCTTTTCCCTAGAATGGGGAATTTCAAAACTAAAGGGCACATTTTTAAGGTGAGGGGGCAGAAATTTTTTTAAAAAGATAAGGGGCATTTTTTTAAAAATACAGAGCGTGGTTCGCCTGTGGAATGAACTTCCTGAGGAACTGGTGGATGTGGGCACAGTTACAACATTTAAAAGACATTTGGGCTCGAAACATCGATTCTCCTGCTCCTTGGATGCTGCCTGACCTGCGCTTTTCCAGCAACACATTTTCAGCTAAGTACATGAATAGAAAAGGTTTGGATGGCTATAGGTCAGGAGCAAGCAGGTGGGACCAGTTTCATTTGATATTATATTCAGCATTGACTAGCTGGATCGAAATGTTTCTGTGCTCTATGACAGTGATTCTTTAGCCTAGGCAACTCCTAGACACTGTTGCCTCCTTGATGCCAGGGTCAATATTTCTGAGCAGGTACAGGATATTCTGAAGGGAAAGGGTGAACAGCCAGAGGTCACGGTCTGTATTGATACTAACAGCATAGGCAGAAAAAGAGGTGAGTAAAGAGTGGGCTGCTGGAAAAGCACAGGTCAGGCAGCATCCAAGAAGCAGGAGAATCGACGCTTCAGGCATAAGCCCTTCATCAGGTCATTTCATTATGTCCAAAGCATCGACTCTCCTGTTGCACTTTTCCAGCAGTAGGTCAACATGTGGAGTGTTTGGATTAAAAAAAAGACATGAAAACAAGCAAATCTAGTAGGAAGAACAGTTAGGGCCAGGTTAACGGCCATGGCATGATTCACAGTCTGACGTGTATTCATTTTAATACAAGGAGTATAAAAGGTAAAACAGCTGAGCATAGAACCTGGATTAGTGCATGGGACCATGATATAACCATTACACAAACTTGGCTGAGAGAAGAGTAGGCCTGGTAGCACACTATTCCAGGAGTGATAGTTAGGGATGTAAAAGAGGCTGGAGAAGTTACATTACTGACTAAGAAAAATGTCACAGCTGCACCAAGAGAGATTCTTAGAGAGCTCATCCAACAAGGCAACATGGGTGGACCTCAGGAATAAAAAATGTGCAATCGCTATAATGGTTTATACTATAGGCCTCCCAAAAGCCAGCAATAATTAGAGGAACAGATATGTAAGCAGATTATGGAAGGATGTAAAAACAACAGGTTTGTGGTACCAGGTGACTTCAATTTCTCCAATATTCCTAGGTGGATCATTTTCAGGTTGGCTCAAGGAGCAAAACAAAAACCACCTAACTTGATTCTGGAAGATTATGAGCTTCAGTAAATCGTTCATGAGGCTTATTTGTGGACTGTAGATGTCATTGCTAAGACCAATATTTCTCCATCTCTAACTGACCTGAGCTGAGTGGCTTGCTTTGGGGCAGTTAAGCGGGAGGGAGAACTCCAATTCAAAATGCATCTCTTTGGATCTACACAACAGCAAATGTTACCTACATCATTCAATACTCTACAGGTAACCATTTTTTTCTCTGTCTGTCCTCATTTATCTTTCCCAGGTATGGTGCCACCTCGTCCATGCCCACTCTTTTTTTTTGAAATTCCCCAATTGGTAAATTCCCAATTGCTAGTCTCAAGCTCGTCATCAAACTGGTTTTTGGAATACAGTGATGGGGGGAGAGATGCTCATGATCTTAACAGACCCTGTTTGGATCAAGAAGCAGATGTAGAGAACATAGAATCATAGATGTACAGCATGGAAACACACACTTTGGTCCAACTTGTCCATGCTGACCAGCTATCCTAAATTAACCTAGGATTTGCCTGCATTTGGTCCACTTCCCTCTAAACCCTTCTTATTCATAAGCCCATCCAGATGCCTCTTAAATGTTGTAATTGTAACAGCCTCCACCACTTCCTCTGGTAGTTCATTCCATACATGCACCACCCTGTGTGGAAAAAATTGCCCCTCAGGTCCCTTCTAAATCTTTCCCCTCTAACCTTAAACTTATGCTCTCTAGTTTTGGACTCTCCCACTCTAGGGAACAGATCTTGGCTATTCACTTTCTCCATACCCCTTATGATTTTAAGCCTCTAAGGTCAGCCCTCAATTTTTAATGCTCCAGAGAAAATATCACCCAACCTAGTTGGGCAGGACGGTGGCTCGGTGGTTAGCACCGCTGCCTCACAGCACCAGGGTCCCTGGTTCAATTCCAGCCTCGGGCGACTGTGTGGAGTTTGCACATTCTGCCATTGTTTGCGTGGGTTTCCTCCAGGTGCTCCGGTTTCCTCCCACAGTCCATAGATGTGCAGGTAAGGTGGATTGGCCATGCTAAATTGTCCATAGCAATAGGTGCATTAGTCGGAGGGTAGTGGGTCTAAGTGGGTTACTCTTCTGAGGGTCAGTGTGGACTAGTTGGGCCGAAGGGCCTGTTTCCACACTGTAGGGAATCTAATTTAATATTCATTGGGACTTAGCCAGGGGCTTAGATTGGGTAGACTTTCTCGAATGCACCCAGGAGGGGTTCGTGAAACTATAAATAGATTGCTCAACTAGGGAAAGGGCTGTATCAGACATTTATTGGGGAACGAGCCTGGCCAGGTGACCGAAGTTTCAGTGGGTGAAAATTTTGGAAACAGTGATCATAATTCCACAAGTTTTAAGATAATTATAGAAAAAAGTAACACTAATTGCCAGGCAAAAGTGGGGAAAGGCCAATTACAACTGTATAAAACAGGAACTAGAAAAACCGGATCAGGGCAGTTCTTTGAAAGTAATTCCCATTTGACATATGGGAGTCTTTTAAAAGGCAGTAGACCAGAATTCAGGACAGCGTGTTCTAACAAGGATGAGACATAAGAATGGCAAGATTTGGGAACCCTGGATGACAAACGATGCTAGAAGATTAGTTAAAAAGAGAAAAAGTCAGCATATGTTAAGGTTTAGGAAGCAAATCAAACAAAGGCTTTGAGTATATATAGGAGACAGAAAAGAACACTTCTCATCAATATTCACAGAGAAAAAAGACATGGATGATGGTAGGTTTAGAGAGGGGTTTATTGGTATTTTAATGATGTGGAGGTTCCTGTGTTGGACTTAGGTGGACAAAGTTAAAAATCACACACCAGGTTGTAGGCCAACAAGTTTATTTGGAAGTACAAGCTTTCAGAGTACTGCTCCTTTATCAGGTAGCTAGCTACTGACAAGTTAGATATGTTCCCAGAGCATAAAGGGGTTTACCCCAAGATATTAAATCAGGCAAAGCTGAGGCTTTGACAGATAATTTGTATTCTAACCACAGGCAAGGTCCCGGAGAGTCTTACATCAGTGGTAAGGGAAATCATGGACATGAAAGTATAGATAGGTGTAGTTTGGCAGTTGTCAGACTAGAGCTTAAAAATGTGTTCCTGGAAAAGTGCAGCAGGTCAGGCAGCATCAAAGGAACAGGAGAATCGACGTTTCGGGCATTAGCCCTTCAGGAAAAGTCCTCACTTTCTCCTAGTTGTCAGACTAGAGACCGGTTGAAAGTAGTGTTCCCTATCAGTGTTGGGACTCTTTCTGATTTACCGTAATTCCTCTATATCCATGAAATCATTAATTGCTATTTCATCTATCCACATAAGAACAAGTAACAAAAATTCAATACTGCACAATATTTACCCTTTCTCTGACCTTTTAAATGAGCTCCACACTGGCGAATTTCATCATTTGCAGGGGTTCTCATAAATGGAACTCTCATGAATATGGAGCAATAACTGTGTATATAAACAATTTTCAGATGTGAGTTGAGGGCAAAATCTTTTTTTTTCACACGTGCATGAACATTGCTGGCTGACTATCTTTTTATTGCCTGTCCTTAGTTGCCTCTGAGTAGGTAGTGATGAGTTGTTGCCACCTTGAACCTCTTCATTCCATGCACTGCAAGTTGACCCATTATGCGCTTACAGAAGGAATTCCAGGAATTTGACCCAGCTACAGTGAAGGAACCAGGTATACTTCCAAGTCAAGATGGTGAGTGGCTTGGAAAGGTGGTGTTCCATGTTTTGCTGCCCTTCTCCTTCTAGTGAAAGTGGTCATAGGTTTTGGTTTGGCATTTCTGGATCAAGATTGCTGCAAATGCTTCAACCTTATTTTTTGCACTGAAGAGTTGGGCTCTTCCATCATTGAGAATGGGAATTTTTGGTGAAACACCTCCAGTGAGTTGTTTATTCGTCCTCCATCTTTCACGACAGGATGTGGCAGGACTGCAGAGTTAAATCTGATCCATTAGTTGTGGAATTGCTTAGCTCTGTCTATCACTTGCTGCTTATGCTGTTTTGCCCGCAAATAGTCCTGTTGGTGGCTTTACTGGATTGACACCCCACCCTGACATGCCCTCCTGCACTCTATATTGAAATAGGATTGATCCCCTGGCTTGATGGTAAAGGTTGAGTGGGAGATATGCCTGACAATGCGGTTGCAGATTGTGCTGGAGTACAGTTCTGCTGCTGTTGATGGCCCACAATACATCATGAATGCCCAGTCTAGTTGCTTGATGTATTTGAAGTCTCTCCCATTTAGCTCAGTGCCACACAGCATGATGACGGGTTTTCTCAATGTGAATGCAAGACTTTGTCTCCACGTGAAGTAAAAGGTGGTCACTCTAACTGATAGTCGTGGACAGATGCAACTTTAGCTGGCAGATTGGTACGGGTGAAGTCAAGTATGTTTTTCCCTCTTGTTGGTTCCCTTACCATCTGCCATAGATCCAGTCTAGCAGTTATGTCTTTTAGGACCCAACCATCTTGATCAATAGTACTGCTACCAAGCCAATCTTGGTAGTGGACATTGAGATGCTTCACCCTTGCTTTCTCTCAATGCTTCCTTTAAGTATTCTTCAACATGAAGTAGTACTGACTCATCAGCTGAGGGGCTACATTACGTGGTAATCAGCAGAAAGTTTCCTTGCCCACGTTTAACCTGAAGTTTTGAGACTTCATAGGGTCTGGAGTCAATGTTAAGGACTTAGAAGGCAACTCCCTCCTGACTCTGCCACTCTGCTGACGCCTCTGTTGGCTTTGCCTTGTATACCCGGGAATGGTGATGGTGGTTTGTGGTACTTTATCTGTATGGTGTGATTCTGAGAGTATGATTACAATTGGCTGTTCTTTGACTAGTCTGACAGTATTCTCAATTTTGGCACTGGACCCCAGATGCTTTTTTAAAAAAAAGACTCTACAGGGTCCAACAGAGCTGCTTCTGCCATTGTCTTTTCCTGGTGATCTATCCAGTTTCATTTCTTTCTTGAGGCTTTGTAGTGATTGATGCAACTGAGTGGTTTCCTAGACCAGTTCAGAAGCCAGGTGAGAATCAACCTCATTGACTCCAGACTCTCAGCAGGTGGGCCAGACAAGGTGAGGATGACCGATTTCCTTCTCTAAAGGACATTAATGAACCAGATGTTTTTCCCCCAACAATTAAGAACATGAATATAGAACAGTACTGCAAAATATTGGCCTGCCCCACCCCCCTCCAATGTTGTGCCTTGACCTTTTATCCTACTCTAAGATCAAAATAACCTACATACCTACATTTTACTATTGTCCATGTGCCTATCCAAGAGTCGCTTAAATGTCCTTGATGTATCTGACTCTCACTGCTGACAGTGCATTCTGTGCACCCACCACTCTGTGTAAAGAACTGACCTCTGACATCTCCCCTAAACCTCCTTCCAATCACCTTAAAATTATGTCCCCTCGTGAGAGCCATTTCATGCCCTATCCACTATATCTATGCCTCTCATCATCTTGTATCAAATCGCCTCTCATCCTCCTTTGATCCAATGAGAAAAACTATAGCTCCCTCAACCTTACTTCACAAGACATGCCCTCCAGTCCAGGCAGCATCCTGGTAAGTCTCCTCTGCACCTTCTCTAAAGGTTCCACATCTTTCCTATAATGCGGCGACCAGAACCGAACACAGTACTCCAAGGGTGGTCTAACCAGGGCTTTATAGAGTTGCAGCATTACCTTGCAGCTTTTAAACTCAATCCCCCTGCTAATGAAAGCCAACGTACCATTTTTTTAATGTTCCAGGATATAAATGCTTCAGACAGGGGTAGAAGTTGCATTGCTGGTCAGGGATGATATCACTGCTGCACTAAAGGAGGACACTACGGAGGGCTTGAGCAGTGAGGCATTATGGGTAGAACTGAGAAATGAGATGGGTGTAGTTTCATTGTTGGGGCTGTACAATAGGCATCCCAACAGTGAGCGAGAGGTAAAACAACAAATGGGCAAAAGAAGTAGCTACTGGAGAAGGTACTGACAAATGGGATCTATTTATATTTGGGAGAGAATGGATTTATCAGTGATAAGCAACATGGTTTTGTGCAGGGGAGATCATGCTTTCCCCAACTTAGTTCTTTGAGGAAGTGACCAAGTTGGTAGATGAAGGAAGGGCTGTAGCTGTAATATGCATCAACTTTAGTAAGGCGTTTGATAAGGTTTCCCATGGTAAACTAATGGAGAAAGTGAAGTCACATGGTGTGCAGGGTGTTTTAGCTAGGTGGATAAAGAACTGGTTGATGAACAGGAGACAGTAGTAGTTGAAGGGAGTTTCTTGAAATGGGGAAAGGTGACTAGTGGTGTTTCACAGGGATCCGTGCTAGGGCCACTGTTTATGATATACATAAGTAATCTGGAAAATTAACAGACAATTTTTCAATGTATAATTTCAGTTACATCACACTGCAAATTTTTGCTATAAATTCTGTTATGATCGAGCCCTCCACAATCATCTGATGAAGGAGCATCGCTCCAAAAGCTAGTGTGCTTCCAATTAAACCTGTTGGACTATAACCTGGTGTTGTGATTTTTAACTTTGTACACCCCAGTCCAACACCAGCATTCCAAATCAGATCTGGACGATGGCATTGATGGTCTGATCAGTAAGTTTGCAGATGACTGGAAGATTGGTGGAGTAGCATCAAGCATCCTTATGACTCAGAATGTAGATAGACTGGAGTGTTAGGTGGAGAAGTGGCAAGTGGAGATCAATCCAGGCAAATGTGAGGTGATGCATTTTGAAACGTCTAATTCTAGAGAGAACTATACTGTAAACGGAAGAGCCTTGGGGAAAAATTGATGAGCAGAGAGACCTGGGAGTTTGGGTCCATTCCCCCTGGAGGTGGATGCACAGGTGGATAGAGTGGTCAAGAAGGCATATGGTATGCTTGCTTTTATTGAATGGGGGATTGAGTACCAGAGCTGGCAGGTCATGTTAAAGTTGTACAAGACTTTGGTTCGGTCACAATTAAAATACTGTGTACAGTTCTGGTTGCCACATTACCAAAAGGATGTGGATGCTTTGGAGAGGGTGTAGAGAAGGTTTACAAGGATGTTGGTAAGGAAGGTGCTAGCTATGAAGAGAGGATTGTTTTCATTAGGAAAAAGGAGATTGAAGGGGGACCTGATTGAGATGTACAAAATCATGAGTATAAACAGAGTGGATAGAGATGAGCCTTTTCCTAGGGTAAGGGCTTCAGTAACTAGAGGTCATGCGTTCAAGCTGAGAGGAGAAAAATTTAAAGGGGATACACATGGCAAGTACTTTACACAGAGGGTGGTAGGTGTCTGGAACGCGCTGCCAACAGTGGTAGTAGAGGCAAGGACAGGAGATTAATTTAAGATGTGTCTGGACAGTGGATTTGGATCGGCGCAGACTTGGAGGGCTGAATGGGCTGTAACTTTTCTGTTCTTTGTTCTTAACAACCCTATTAATTTGGGTGACACTACCGAGAATCCTGCCTTTAACCCTATAATCTGCATTCAAATTTGACCTTCTGAAATGAATCACTTCACGCTTTTCCAGGTTGAACTCCATCTGCCTCTTCTCAGCCTAGCTTTGCATCCTGTCAATGTCGCATTGCAACCTACAGCAGCCCTCCACACTATTCACAACTCCTCCAACCTTTGTGTCATTGGCAAACTTACTAACCCACCCTTCCACTTCCTCATCCAAGTCATTTATAAAAATCACAAAGCAAAGATCCCAGAACAGATCCTTGCGGAACACCACTGGTCATCAAGCTCTCGGCTGAATACTTTTCATGCGCTACTACCCTCTGTCTTCTATGGGGCAGTCAATTCTGTATCTAGGCAGCCAAGTTTCCCTATATCCCATGCCTCCTTACTTTCTGAATGAGTCTAATAATGCCTTTCTAAAATCCATATACACCACATCCACTGCTCTATCATCATCAATGCTTGGCAATGGTTGTTTTGTTTTAAAAATTGAATTCAAATCCTAGCATCTGCCGTGGCAAGATTTGAACTCAGGTGGCCGGAACATTAGCTGAGTTTCTGGATTAATAGTCTAGCAGTCATTCCACCAGGCTGCCTCTTATTTGCAGATAATACTCAGCCAGGAAGAATAGTGAACTTTGAGGAGGATGCTGAGTGACTTCAGAGGGGACATTGACAAGTTGGCCAAGTGGGCTTGCACCTGGCAGATGAATTTCAATGCAGAGAAGTATGAGGTAAAGCATTTTAGTAAAAGAAACATGGAGAGACAATACAGGAGCAGAGGAACCTCAAGGTTCACACGCATAATTCTATAAAGGTGGTCAGGTAAGTTGAAACAGTTGTTAAGAAAGATCCTTGAGTTTATAAATTAAGGCAGAAAATAAAACTAAGGAAGTGATGGTACACCTCTACAAATCATTGTTTAGACCACATTTTGAATATTGTGTTCAGTTCTGGGTATCTTATTTAAGGAATGATGTTAAACCTTGAGGAGAGTGCAAAGGAGATTTAGTAAAATGATACCAGGAATGAGGAATTTTAGATAAAAGATTAGAAAACTTAAGCTGCTTATGCTAGAAGGAGAAAAGTTTGACATGACCTTATTGAGGTGTTCAAGATTATGAACAATTTTGACAGAGTAAAGAGAAATATTCTGTTTCCATTAGTTGGTATGTCAGTAAGTAGGGATCACAATTTTAAGATACTCAGCAAGAGTTAGAAGTGATATGCAAAGTTTTGAAGGTGTTTCAAACAATAACAAATATTTTACCTATAACTGAGAGATCAATGTTTTCCTTGTTTGAAGTAGATTTTTATCCAAGAATAGAGAATGCCTTCCCCTCTCCCCTTCCCAAACTAACCCTCCAATTTTGAGCATTTCATTGAGTAACAATAATCAATACTTGGGCTCGCTCAGTTGAGCTTTACTAAGATAAAACCCTTCTATTTCTTTGTCTCATCAATTCTGACTCCCGTGTATGTTTTATTTTTTAGGTTTTGAGGTCACCACCATGGATGATGCATGTAAAGAGGGAAATATTTTTGTGACAACAACTGGTTGCAAAGATATCATTGTGGGAAGGTAAGAAATGGTTGTTTCTGGACTCATGATTTTTGGCAATCGGTACAATATTGGTTTCTCCTCGGTAAATCATTGGATCACGGGTAACTGCTCAGCCTGCCGCATCAGTGTTGGTTCTATATCCAAGCTATTCAAGTATACAATTACTTTTGTAACATTTAAATTAAATCTTGCTTCATGTCAGGCAATGATTCAAATGGCAAGAAAATAATTATTTTTGCCAGCTAGTTTACTGACTCTTTTGGCAGAGGAAATGTTTCTGGATGTAGATTTGCTCACTGCGATAGAAGGTTCATTTTCAGACGTTTCATTACCATTCTAAGTAACATTTTCAGTGGGCCACTGGACAAAGTGTCCAGAGGCTCACTGAAGATGTCGTTTCGTCACCATACTAGGTAACATCTTCAGTGAGTCTCTGGACACTTTGTCCAGTGGCCCACTGAAAATGTTACTTAGAATGGTGATGAAACGTCTGAAAATGAACCTTCCATGTCAGCGAGCAAACCTACATCCAGGACCTCAACCTGAGCTACAAGTCTTCTCAAAACTCGCTAAGAAATGTTTCTCCCTACTTGCTTTATCAAGATACTTCCATTGTTCTGTATGCCTTTATTTGATTGCTGTTTAACCTCCCTGTTGTAAGGATGACAATCCAAGCTTCCCCACGTTTCCACATAACAAACCACGTACTATCCTCAGAATCATTCTGGTAAGCCTCCTCTAGCTTTTAATGCCTTGCTATCTAACTTAAGATGTACCGAGGATGTCCACAAAGCTCAGTTGTGGTATAGCTAAAGATTTGTAAAGTTTAACGGACTTCCAATGTCAACAAACCCATCTTTACAAAGCTAAGTATCCAATATAGTTTCTTAACCATTATATCAACTTTACCTGGTATGTCAAACAGCTCGGGGTTAGTAATCATAGAGTCATACAGCACAGCATAGCATGTGGGTGTTTCTGGCTAGGTCAGCATTTACTACCTAAGCCTAATTGCCCAGCGCACAATTAAGAATTATCCACATTGCTGGGTCTGGAGTTACATGTGAGCTGGACCTGCAGTTTCCTTCCCTAAATAACATTCGGGAACCAGATTTTGTTTTTCAACCAATCGGCTATGGATTCATGGTCATCATGAGATTTTTATTTTGAATTCGAGGTTCAATTTGAATTCCACCATCTCCCAGGGTGGGATTTGAATCCATGTCCCCAGTACATTACCAGGGTCTCTGGATTAATAGTCTCATGATAATGCCACTAGGGCATTGCCATCTAGTCAGGTGACTTGTCAACTTTAAGTACCAATAGTCTATCTAACAGTTCTTCCTTATCAATTTTGAACACTTGTAGCGACAGTGTTTCCTCCTTGGTCACCATGTGGCAGCGTCTGCTTTTTTTGAAAAGACTGATGCAAGGTGTTTATTTAAAATCTCATCATGCCTGTTGCCTCTGTGTAAATTCTGATTTTTGATCTCCAATCAGCCCTATTCCTTTGGCTGCACTCACTATTTGCATGCCTATAGAAGATTTGGTGATTTTCTTTCATGTTGGCTTTCAGTCTTTTCTCATAATTCCCTTTTCTTCTGATATGCTTCTCCACCTTCCGTCTGAACCTTCTAGAAAATATAGAAAAACATAGAAAAATACAGCGCAGCACAGGCCCTTCGGCCCTCGATGTTGCGCCGATCCAAGCCCACCTAACATACACTAGCCCACTATCCTCCATATGCCTATACAATGCCCGTTTAAATGCCGATAAAGAGGGAGAGTCCACCACTGTTATTGGCAGGGCATTCCATGAACTCGTGACTCGCTGAGTCAAGAATCTACCCCTAACATCTGTCCTATACTTACCACCCCTTAATTTAAAGCTATGCCCCCTCATAATAGCTGACTCCATATGTGGAAAAAGGTTCTCATGGTCAACCCTATCTAAACCCCCAATCATCTTGTACACCTTTATCAAGTCACCCCTAAACCTTCTTTTCTCCAATTAGAACAGCCCCAAGTGCCTCAGCCTTTCCTCATATGATCTTCCTACTATACCAGGCAACATCCTGGTAAACCTCCTCTGCACCCGTTTCAGTGTCTCCACATCCTTCCTATAGTATGGCGACCAAAACTGCACACAATACTCCAGATGCGGCCGCACCAGAGTCTTATACAACTGCAACATGACCTCAGGACTCCGGAACTCAATTCCTCTACCAATGAAAGCCAGTACGCCATATGCCTCCTTCACAGCACTATTTACCTGGGTGGCAACTTTGAGATCTGTGTACATGGACACCAAGATCCCTCTGCTCATCCACACTACCAAGTATCCGACCATTAGCCCAGTACTCTCTCTTCTTGTTACTCTTACCAAAGTGAATCACTTCACACTTAGCGACATTGAACTCCATTTGCCACCTTTCTACCCAGTTCTGCAGCTTATCTATATCCCGCTGTAACCTGCCACATCCATCCTCACTGTCAACAACTCCACCGACTTTCGTATCATCCGCAAACTTGCTCATCCAACCTTCTAGCCCCTCCTCCAGGTCATTTACAAAATGTCATTTAATGTGTTAAAGGTCATTTATACATCCTTCTGTATTCCTGTTGATTCTCAATTGTTTTTTCTACTTGAAATCACACTTTTTGTTCTTAATTTCTAACTCCTCCTCATCAAGGGGCTGAATGTTTATTTTACCCATGTTTCCATATATTTCTTGACAATTTCCAAACCTTAGAATATAAAAAAAATGGCACAGGAACAGGCCCTTTGGCCCATCGTCGCTGTGCCTCAATTCCCTGTCTGTTCATATGACTCACTAAATGCCTCTTTAAACTTTGCTAATACATTTGCTTCTACCACCTCCACTGGTAGTGTGTTCTAAACAGTGTTTTTTAAAAAAAAGCCTTTCCCTCTCACCACCTTCAAACTCTCCCCATCACCTTAAATCTATGTCCACTAGTATTTGACATTTTCGCGTTGCAGAGAGAGAGATTCCGGCTATCTGACTCCAAAGGAAGACTGGCAGAGCACTCAAAGACAACCAATACATTAGAAAGGAGCTTAAACAAGGAACTAGGGCTAAAAGGGGTCGTGAAACGTCTTTCAATGAGAATTGAGGAAAATCTCAAAGCGTTTTATATAAGGGACGAGGGTGAGCTAGAGAAAGAGTAGATCCAGTCAAGGACAAAAAATAGAATTTAGGTGTGGGACTGGAGGAATTGGGTGAGGTACTTTACGAATACTTTGCATTAGTATTCAGAAAGGAGAAGGACATGGTGGGTGTTGAGGCTCAGGAGGGATATGCTGCTGTTATAGAGCATGCCGATATATAAAAAAAAACAGCGGTATTGCTTTTTTTAAGAAAAGCATTAAGATAGACCAGTCCGCAAGGCCGATTGGGATCTACCTCAATGCTGAGGGAGGCAGGTCAGGAAATTGCTGGAGCATTGTACAAAATCATTATAGCCTCTATACACAGGAGAGGTCCCAGAGGACTGAAGAATAGCCAATGTTGTTCCTTTGTGCCTTATGTCAGTGATAGGGGAAATTACTGGAGAAGATGGAGAATAGGTCGTACGAGGATAGGTTGAGAGTTCTCGGCCTTTTCTCGTTGGAACGGCGAAGGATGAGGGGTGACTTGTTAGAGGTTTATAAGATGATCAGAGGAATAGATAGAGTAGACAGTCAGAAACTTTTTCCCCGGGTACAACAGAGTATTACAAGGGGACATAAATTGAAGGTGAAGGGTGGAAGGTATAGGGGAGATGTCAGGGGTGGGTTCTTTACCCAGAGAGTGGTGGGGGCATGGAATGTGCTGCCCGTGGGAGTGGTAGAGTCAGAATCATTGGCGACCTTTAAGCGGTAATTGGATAGGTACATGGATGGGTGCTTAATCTAGGATAGATGTTCGGCACAATATCGTGGGCCGAAGGGCCTGTTCTGTGCTGTATTGTTCTGTGTTCTATGTTCTAAGATTCTTAGGGATAGGGTTTACTCACATTTGGAAATGTTTTGACTTATTAGTAGTAGGCAGCATGATTTGGTGCAGAGAAGATCACATCTCATAAACTTGATTGAGTTTTTTTGTGGAAGTGATAAAGATAATTGAGGTCAGGGCAATAAATATTGTCTGTGTGGACTTTAGCAAGATCTTTGACAAGGTCCCACATGGCAGGCTGGAGGGTCTGTTCCTGTGGTGTTCTATCCACACTATCCAGCCCTCCTAATGTTATACACTTCCATTAAGTCATTCCACAGCCTTTAAAATTCTACTGAAAACAATCCAATTTGTCCAACCTCCCCATATAGCTAATGCACACCAATCTAGGCACATCTTGGTAAACCTCTTTCGCACCTCCCCAAAACTTCTGCGTCCTTTCTATGGTGTAATGACCGGAACTGTGGCCTATCTAAAGTTTTATGCAGCTGCAACATGACTTGCCAATTTTTATTTCAGTGCCTCAACCGATGAAGGCATTTATGCCATGTCTACTTTACTACCTTGTTCACTTACGTTGCCACTTTGAAGCTATGGACTTGTATCCCAAGATTCCTTGGCATATCAAACAAAAATGGAAATTGTTGGAAAAGCTCAGCAGGTCTGGTAGCATATGTGAAGAGAAATCAGGATGAACGTTTTGGTCTGGTGACCCTTCCTCGGAACGGTTCTGGGTGGCATGCTAATAACAGGGAAGACTAATAAAGAGCACTTACAGAACTTGAACATAGTGCTTAAGTGTTTCTTCAAGGGAGGTATACACCTTTGGAGGGAAAAAAATGCATGTTCCAGGTACCCAAGTGACCTAATTGAACTACAAAGTTGACAATACTGGCTAACACCTGTTAGAAGATTGAAGGTGATCAAAGGTGCCCTGGTTCCCATGTCTGTACTGCAGCTTGGATCTTTCCTTGGGTTGGTGAATTATTATGGAAAATTCATATGTACCCTGGTCTCCACTCCATGTATTTGCTGTCTCTGTCTTTCCAGATGGAAGTTCGTAAATTTGGAAAGTGCTGTCTAAAGGTCTTTGACAAATTTCTGCAGTGACACTTGTGGCTAGTATACACCACTTGATACTGAGATTGCCGAATGCATTTCCTGCACATGTGGTCTTCTCACATATTACAGACTACATAATACACACGACTGGGCTTTGTTACAATGTCTTAAATTTACTTTCCTTACATTAAATTTGTTCTGCTTTTAGGTTACTTATATATCACTTTATTATATTGACCTTGACTTTCCCTTATTCCTGATAGTTTTCCAGTGAAATCCAAATTTAGCCATACTTTAAAAATATCATGCTCTTCAAATTTACAGAAGTATAAAGAAATACCTAAGAAGTTTCTTCAATGTATTCAATGAAAAAGAGTAAAAGAGCAAAGTTACTTCCTCTCTGCCCTTTACCAAACTCCCCACTTGACGCACTTTACTTCTTGCAACAAACAAGTACATCTTTCTCTCTTTGTGCTGGATTCCTGCATTTAAGTTACATTCACTCAGCCTCTTGCCTCCATCATACTGGCAGTGTGTCCTTACTCTCCATATTATTATACTGCACATGACAGTAAGACTGTTCTGTCCTGTAAAGGTACTAGCAAATGTCTATAGAGGTCTATTACATCATGACTTGCCTCAGACTTATCTGCATATGTCTACCAACTGTTCTGACTTTATGATGGAGAGTCGGTACATTTCAATATAAACGACCAGTAGAATTCCCAAACATTGAGTCCCACTATCGGCAGAGAGATCAGGAGAACGGTCAGAAGAAATTATTATTCGTGTAGATCTGACAAAAAGTTGTTACTAAGCAATTTGGCAGAATTTGGGCATCCTCTTAACTTCTGCTTGAAGAGTGAAGAATTGTCATCAACAAGCTTCCTAACTTTTAAATTGCCTTGATCCTGATAAATGTTTTTTTTCTACCTCCCCATTCCCACCTCCCCTCTTTTTCTGCCCCTTACCCATTCAGGCACTTTGAAGAAATGAAAGATGATACAATTGTTTGTAATATTGGTCATTTTGATATTGAGTTGGATGTGAAATGGCTGAATAAAAATTCAGCAAAGAAAGTGAACATTAAACCTCAGGTAGGTGAAACCTTAATTCTGAAGTAGATTTATGCAGCAGTAATTCAGTTCCTATTGAACCCCTGCCCTCAGCAGAAACTAGATTGTGACGATCTTAACCTGGAGATCACAAGATAAATAAAAGAAATGTGGGAGGTCAGGGAGGAAATTACAGGAGCTTTGATCCAAGTTCTTAATTCCCCTTTGGCCACAGGGGGTGTGGCTAATGTGGTCCTACTTTTCAAGAAGGGTCGTAGAGATAAACCAGGGAATTACAAACTGGTGAATTTTACATCAGTAGTAGGGAAACTACCGAAGGAGAGAAGTAAGCTTCACTTGGAGAGACAAGGTTTGATCCCAGATGGTCAGCGTAGCTTTGAGGGGGAGGGAGACTGCTAAAGAAGATAATAGCACAGAGGATCCAGCGTAACTTGGCAAGTTGGGTCCAAAATTAGCTCAGTGGTAGCACACAAGTACTGTTTGTGTGACAGTTGGTGTCCAGTGACGTATCACCAGGGTCAGTGTTGTGATACATGTATACCAAAGTGTGGGAGCGATGATAAGTTTGTGGTTAACATGAAGATTGGCTGAAACGTGAAACAGAAATTGCTGGAAAATCTCTAGCATGTCTGACTACATCTGTGGAGAGAAATCAGAATTAACATTTCAGATCCAGTGATCCTTCAAAACAAATTGGTGATTGACAGTGAGAAAGAAGGCGTTGGGTTACGTGAAAATATAGAAGCTTTAGGCAGATGAGTGACAAACAGAATGTGACCCTGATAGTGTAAAGTGATACATTTTTGAAAAAGTAGCAATATAAGGTAGTACTTGACGATTGGCAGGAAACTAGGAACATAGGGAATGTATTTAAAATTTATTCTTCTTGAACTAGTGTTGCTGGCTGACCAGCATTAATTAACTATCCCTGATTTTCCTTGAGAAGAAAGTGGTGAGCTGCAGCCTGAACCCCTCTGTGCTTTACACTTTCAACACACTCAGGGAGTTCCAGGATTTTTACCCAATGACTTTCAGGTCAGGATAGTGAGTGGCTTGGAAGGGAATTTGCATATGGTAGAATTCCCATGTATCCCATTGTTCTTGTCTTCTAAATGTAAGTTGTCGTGGGTTTTGGGATGTGCTGTCTAAGGATCTTTGGCAGAACTTTTAGATAGCACACACTGCTGCTATTGAGTATCAATAGTGGAGAGCATGGATGTTTGTGGATGTGGTGTTAATCAAATGGATTGCTTTGCCCTGGATAAAATAATAAGATACAGGAGTAGAATTAGGACATTCAGGCCATCAATCGCAGCTGATATGCTTCTCCCTCCCTGGTTTTCGGCCGCCTCCCTCCCTGGTTTTCGGCCGCCTCCCTCCCTGGTTTTCGGCCGCCTCCCTCCCTGGTTTTCGGCCGCCTCCCTCCCTGGTTTTCGGCCGCCTCCCTCCCTGGTTTTCGGCCGCCTCCCTCCCTGGTTTTCGGCCGCCTCCCTCCCTGGTTTTCGGCCGCCTCCCTCCCTGGTTTTCGGCCGCCTCCCTCCCTGGTTTTCGGCCGCCTCCCTCCCTGGTTTTCGGCCGCCTCCCTCCCTGGTTTTCGGCCGCCTCCCTCCCTGGTTTTCGGCCGCCTCCCTCCCTGGTTTTCGGCCGCCTCCCTCCCTGGTTTTCGGCCGCCTCCCTCCCTGGTTTTCGGCCGCCTCCCTCCCTGGTTTTCGGCCGCCTCCCTCCCTGGTTTTCGGCCGCCTCCCTCCCTGGTTTTCGGCCGCCTCCCTCCCTGGTTTTCGGCCGCCTCCCTCCCTGGTTTTCGGCCGCCTCCCTCCCTGGTTTTCGGCCGCCTCCCTCCCTGGTTTTCGGCCGCCTCCCTCCCTGGTTTTCGGCCGCCTCCCTCCCTGGTTTTCGGCCGCCTCCCTCCCTGGTTTTCGGCCGCCTCCCTCCCTGGTTTTCGGCCGCCTCCCTCCCTGGTTTTCGGCCGCCTCCCTCCCTGGTTTTCGGCCGCCTCCCTCCCTGGTTTTCGGCCGCCTCCCTCCCTGGTTTTCGGCCGCCTCCCTCCCTGGTTTTCGGCCGCCTCCCTCCCTGGTTTTCGGCCGCCTCCCTCCCTGGTTTTCGGCCGCCTCCCTCCCTGGTTTTCGGCCGCCTCCCTCCCTGGTTTTCGGCCGCCTCCCTCCCTGGTTTTCGGCCGCCTCCCTCCCTGGTTTTCGGCCGCCTCCCTCCCTGGTTTTCGGCCGCCTCCCTCCCTGGTTTTCGGCCGCCTCCCTCCCTGGTTTTCGGCCGCCTCCCTCCCTGGTTTTCGGCCGCCTCCCTCCCTGGTTTTCGGCCGCCTCCCTCCCTGGTTTTCGGCCGCCTCCCTCCCTGGTTTTCGGCCGCCTCCCTCCCTGGTTTTCGGCCGCCTCCCTCCCTGGTTTTCGGCCGCCTCCCTCCCTGGTTTTCGGCCGCCTCCCTCCCTGGTTTTCGGCCGCCTCCCTCCCTGGTTTTCGGCCGCCTCCCACCAACTCTTGATCGTCTTACTTATCAAGAACCATCAGTCTCTGCCTTCAATGCTCTCAATGACTTGGCCTCAACAACGTTCTATGGCAAAGTTCCACAGACTTGCTACACTCTGGTTGAAGAAATTCCTCCCATCTCTGTTGTCAAGGATTGTTTCTTCACTCTGAGCTATGCCCTCTGGTCCTAGTCTCTCCTCGTGGAAACATCCTCTCCACATCCACTATTCCGGCCTATCAGTATCCTGTAAACTTCAGTTAGATTCCCCGTAATCCATCAAGTACAATCCCAGAGTCCTTACTGGCTCCACAAATGACAAACCCTTCATTCTAGGGATCATTCTTGTCAGCCACCTCTGGACCCCACCCAACACCAGCACATCCTTCCTTAGATATGGAAACCAAAATTGCTGTCAATGTTCCAAATGCATAGAATGTAGAACAATACAGCAAAGTACAGGCCCTTTGACCCTCGATGGTTCCACAGGTTAGCGCAACAATCTGAAGCCCCATCTAACTTATATTATTCCGTTTTCTTTCACATGCTTATCCAATGACCATTTGAGTGCCCCAAAGTTGGCGAGTCTACTACTGTTGCAGGCAGGGCATTCCATGCCCCTACTACTGAGTAAAGAAGCTACCTCTGACATATGTCCTATATCTATCACCCCTCAATTTAAAGCTGTGTCCCTTCGTGCTAGCCATCGCCATCTGAGTAAAAAGGCTATCACTGTCCACCTTATCTAACCATCTGATTATCATCTTTGTCTCAATTAAGTCACCTCTTGACCTTCTCTCAAACGAAAACAGCCTCAAATCCCTCAACCTTTCCTCATAAAACCTTCCCCCTTGTACCAGGCAACTGTACTTGATGGATTACGGAGAATCTAATTAAAGCTTACAGGATACTGATAGGCCTGAATAGTGGATGTGGAGATGATGTTTCCATGAGGACAGACTAGGACCAGGGGGCACAGCCTCAGTGAAGAAACAACCCTCGACAGAGATGGGGAGGAATTTCTTCAGCCAGAGTGGTAAATCTCCTCTGAACCCTTTCCGAAGCTTCCACATCCTTCCTATAAAGGAATCTGTCCAGAGTCTTATACAGCCTCAGCAGTGCATCTCTGCTCTTTGTATTCTAGTCCTCTTGAAGTGAATGCAAACATTGCATTTGCCTTCCTAACTGTCAACTCAAACTGCATATTAACCTGAAGAGAACCTGAACTAGGACTCCCAAGTCTTTGTGCTTTAAATTTTGGAAGCCTATCCCCATTTAGAAAATAGTCTGTGCTCCTGTTAAAATGTATAATACCTCACTTTATCCACATTGTATTCCAGCTGCCACCTCTTTGCCAACTCTCCCAGTCTATCCAATACTTTCTTCCTCAACATTATCTTTCCCACCTTCCACCAATCTTATCATCTGCAAACTTAACAAGCCCCCAGTTCCTTTGTCCAGATCATTAATGTATAGTGTGAATAGTTGAAATCCCAACACTGACCCCTGCAGAACTCTGCTGGTCACTGGGCTGCCATCCTAAAAAAGACCCATTGGTCACTACTGTCAGCCTTGTGCCAGTCAGCATCTTGCTCACGTGCCCATTTGTCTGTCCTCTTAGTCTGCTGTAATACTCCAGTGAATCTCAACGCAAACCAGAGGAGCAACATCTCATTTTCAAACTAGGAAGTTTACAACCTTCGGGTCTTAATATGGAGTACAACAGCTTCAAATTGTGAACCCACTCCCTCCCTTTTAGCTTTGCTGCTTACATTCTCAGTCAACATCTCTCCTTTCCTCTCCTCCTGCCCCAGCATGGGGAGCTCTGTTCTTTCCAGTCTGACAGCTCGACGCACCACGGTTCTGCCTTTCCCACGTTCCACTCACTTAATCTGAGCTATCAATATCCTTTTTTCTTCAACTATTGTATAGATGCTGTCCTGTGCACACTTCACTTTAGCTCTGATGAAGAGTCATCTGGACTCAATGTTAGTTTGCTTTCCTGCCCATGAATGCTGCCTGATTCACTGATCTCCATTATTTTTTGATTTCAGTTCAGATTCCAGCAATTATACTAATTTGCTCCTAAGCTTCTATCCATGTTTGTACCTTGCCCTGAACACCATGGGTTCTTAATTAGCAGAATTGAGATTAGAGTGCTGGAAAAGCGCAGCAGGTCAGGCAGCTTCAGAGGAGCAGGAAAATCGACGGTTCAGGCAAAAGCCCTTCATCAGGGAGCCTCCAGGGTGGAGAGATAAATGGGGCTAATAATGGGGATAATTAGCAGCCTCCTCCTGTGCAACAGCTTGTCAAAAGCCTTCTGGAAATACAAATAGATCGTGTCCACTGTCTCTCCTTTGTCTAACTTGCTTGTTACCACCTCCAAAGAATTTCAATAAATTACTCTGGCATGACCTCCCTTGACGAATTCCTGATGAATCCAAAGGACCTCGTGCCTGCAACCAGCAGAACGAACGTCATCTCCAAAATACCCTGCAAGGACTGCAACAAACATTACATTGGACAGATGGGCAGGAAATTAGCCACCTGGATACACTAGCACCAACTAGCCGCCACAAGACATGACCAACTATCATTAGTATTCATACGCAGATGAAGAGGAACACCAGTTTGACTGGGACAGGCTAAATAAAGATAGACGGAATTCTTAGAGACCTGGCATTTAAACTGGAACTCCATTAACACCAGATCGCTTTGGGGCCCATTTACCAACCACTCAGAAAAAGAACCGGAAATGATATCACCCACCTTAACAGACCAAGGTGCACAAAAGGAAAGCGGGGACAGAACATCAGCGCTTCACCGGAGGCTCACTGATGTTACCTAGCATGGTGACGACATGTCTGAGAATAAATCTTATCAGCTCATTTAGCAAACTTACAATTCTATCATGTTATTCCAGCCATTTGGTTTATCTCCAGGATCTTCGAGGAGAAAGTGAGGACTGCAGATCCTGGAGGTCAGAGCTGAAAATGTGTTGCCGGAAAAGCGTAGCAGGTCAGGCAGCATCCAAGGAGCAGGAGAACCGACGCTTTGGGCACAAGCCCTTTCCCAGGAATGAATCATGCCCGAAGCATCGATTCTCCTGCTCCTTGGATGCTGCCTGACCTCCTGCGCTTTTCCGGCAACACATTTTCAGCTCTGATCTCCAGGATCACCTTGTTTTTAATTTTTTGTAGTTATCTCCCTGCCTCAATGGGATTATAGGTATCTCTTGACCTGCTCTTCAGCTGTTGACAATTTACTCTCACCATCTGATACTCTTGATCACCTGCAGATACTTTTTATTTGGCCTGTCAATACTCCATTCTCACCATTTCTTTTAGCTTGTTATCATGTCCTCCCATCCTACTTACTGTCCTTTCAAGTCTGGCAAGGAACACACTATTGTTCTGCCATTCTTGCATTCCAGTCGCTTAATCTGAACTATCAACATCTTTTATTCACTGGCATCTTTCAGCCACTAGCCTCAGCTGCCAGCTCTCCCTCCCTCCCTCTTCCTTCTACAACCACAGCATAAATGCTGTCCCCTCCCCACTTCAGCTCTGAAGAGTCATCTAGTCTTGAAGCATTAGCTTGCTTTCTCTTTGGATGCTCTCTAACAGTGATGTCCAGCATTTATTGTTTTCAAGGGAGGAGAGGGGAATGTGTCTGGATGTGGTAGGAATGGCAGCTAATAATCCTTTGGATGTCAATGCTGGTGGGTTGGAAAATGAAGACTGGGGAACTGTATCGCTGCTGTGGGAGGGAAGAGAAGGGGTTACTGCTCAAGTGTGGAAGTTGAGTTGGAAACAGTTGAGGGCATTATCAATCACGGGGAAATCTTGGTGGAGAAAGAAGGTGAGCATTTCTTTTTAAAGCTCTTTTAAAACCCCTACTTTCTCATAGAACTCCTTTCTCTTGGCTTTTCTAATCATTCACAGGATTGGGTACCCTGGCTAGGCCAGCATTCATTACCCATTCTCATTTGCCATGAAGGCAGCTGAGAGTCTTTCACCATGTTGTGGGTCTAGAGTCATACATAGGCCAGACCAGGCAAGGATGGCAGTTTCCTTGGAACCAGATGCTTTTTTCACAGAAGGCACAGAGGAATTGATACAGAAATTGCAAAGTCTCTTAGTTACAAGTAACAGCTGTGATAGGGATATAGGCTACTGGTGGGAGAAAATACTTTGCTTTTTTTTAGGGCTCATGTATTACAGAGAGTCACGTACCACTTGACCAGGAATCCATTGTCGATGCTCAGAAAAACTCATTGCTCACCAATGTCCTTTCGGTAAAGAAACTTCAATTCTTATCTCATCTGGCCTACATGTGACTCCAGACCCACAGAAATGTGGTTGACTCTTAACTGACCTCTGGGCAATTGGGGATGAGTAATAAATGCTGGCCAAGTCAGCACCAGCTTTATTCTGTGAATGAAGTATTTTTTTAAATTGCCTTAAACTTAATTGAGTTTTTTTGAAGAAGTAACAAAGAGGATTGATAAAGGCAGAGCAGTGGACATGATTTATATGGATTTCAGTAAGGTGTTCAAGGTTCTGCATGGTTGCCTGGTTAGCAAGGTTAGATCACTTGGAATATAGGGAGAACTAGCCATTTGGATGCAGGACTGGCTCACAGATAGGAGATAGAGGGGTGTGGTGGAGGGTTCCTTTTCAGACTTGAGGCCTGTGACTAGTGGTGTATCACAAGGAACTCTGGTCCACTGCATTTTTTATCTAAATTATTTAGATGTGAACATAGGAGGTACAGTTAGTAAGTTTGCAGATTACACCAAAATTGGTGGTGGTTGGCCAGCCAAGAAGGTTACCTCAGAGTACAACAGGACCTCTATCAGATGGAATGAGGAGTGGCAAGTGGACTTTAATTTAGATAAATGTGAGGTGCTGCATTTTGGAAAGGCAAATCAGGGCAGTAGTTTTACTCTTAATGGTTAAAGTCCTGGGAAGTGTGGCTGAACAAAGATACCTTGAACTGCAGGTTCGTAGTTCTTTAAAAGTGGAGTCGCTGGCAGATAGGTTAGTGAAGGTGGTGTTTGGTATGCTTACCTTTATTGGTCAGTGCAATGAGTATAGGAATTGGGAGCTCATGTTGCAGTTGTACAGGATGTTGGTAGGCAACTTTTGGAATACTCCACTCAATTCTGCTCTGACTGCTATAGGAAGGATGTTGTGAAACTTAGAAGGGTTCAGAAAAGATTTAGAAGGATACTTTCAGGAACATAGAACATAGAAAAATACAGCGCAGTACAGGCCCTTTGGCCCTCTGTTGCGCCGACCCACGTCCACTACACTACACTAGCCCACTATCCTCCATATGCCTATCCAATGCCTGTTTAAATGCCCATAAAGAGGGAGAGCCCACCACAGGATTGGAGGATTTGAACTATATGAAGAGCCTGAATAGGCTGGGATTGTTTTCCCTGGAGCATCGGAGGTTGAGGTTACTTACTTACAATTTTTATAAGATCATGAGCATGGATAGAATAAATAGACAAGGTCTTTTCCTGGATAATGGAGTCTAAAACTAGAGAGTATGGTTTAAGGTGAGATGGGAAAGATTTAAAAGGAACCTAAGGGGCAATTTTTTCATGCAGAGAGAGTTGTGTATATGGAATGAGCTGCCAAAGGAAGTGATGGAGGCTGGTACAATTACAACATTTAAAAGGCATCTGGATAGGTACAGGAATAGGAAGGGTTTAGAATGACATGCGCGAAATTCTGGTGAATGGGACTAGATTAATTTATGAATTCTGGTCGGCATTAACAAGTTGAACCGAAGGATCTGTTTCTATGTGGTATAACGCTGACTCTAATAGTCTGAAGGCACCTTTCTGCATTTTTGGTGGTGAGGTGTGCCTGGTGTCACAACTCAACTGGGAAGAGTTTAAAATCCCGCCTCGGTATTCCACATGTCATCAAAAATTGAGCGCCAAGATGATCAATTTGTCTAACAGTGCTCGTCAGGATGATAGGAATTCACATCAGGTTTTATCAACAAGAAAGTAATTGTTTATATTGTAAAGAAACTTATTCTTTAATAAATAGCAAAACGAATTGCTAATTGCTGCTACCCAATTTAAGCTATACCCCTTTTAAACCCCAAACGCACAGACATTCATTCATAAATGAGGCAAACTAAAGCAAGTAGTTTGACACATGTGGGTGGAAACACATGGACAGGGAAAAATTAATTCTGTGGTTCAAAAGTTCAGAAGGATTGGATGTGTATTTTCTCGATCAGTGTTTGATTTTTAGCGATGAAGTGCAATGTCTGCACGGCAATGGCCAAGTTCAACATCGAATTGAATGTTTGGATCTAGATGCTTTTTTTAAACATTAGAATTCTTTTCTTGTCGACAGTAGTTTTTTTTTATATTTTCCATTCACAGAGAGAAGGGAGAGAAAGATTTCTTGCAGACTTCTGGATGTCCAAGTGTGCTGCACTCGAGTCTGTAACATGGGTCTGCCACTCGACCAATCTGAAGGCAAAACCATCCAATAGCCTTAACTAAAAAGAATTCTGGTGCCACTTTTCTCTTAAATGTATCCATCTCATTGACCTAAAAAGTTAGTTAATCTTGTGTGGTTAAAGTATAGACCAGTTGGTGGAATTTGAAACAAAATCCAGAATTAAGAATCTCATGGTGATCATGAACCCATTGTTGATTGTCAGGAAAAACTCATCTCGTTCACTGATGTCCTTATCTAGTCTGACCTACATGTGGCTCCAGACCCAGACCAATTTGGTTGACTCTTAACTGCCCTCTGGGCAATTAGGAATGTGCAATGAATAGCCAGTGATGCCCTCATTTGTGAATGAATAAAAGAAATCCCATTTGATCTCTGAAGTGCAAAATCTGTCCTAGTACTTCAGCTAATTGCAATGACCAACTTCCACATTCCAGTTTATATTTCAAAGGAGAAAGTATGTGGTCCATTACACAGCATTAAATGCAGAGGGCAGGAAGTGTTATTAGTTTGGGAGAATGAGGTTCATGAGAACTGTTGCGTGGCCACATGTTGATTCAATAGTGGGATTTGTGGTATGTGACAAAAACTGAAAACTGCCCCCAATGCTGGAAATCTGAAGCAAAAACAGAAATTGCTGGAGACCTGGCAGCATCTGCAGAGAGAAATCAGAGTTAACACTTCCGGTCCAGTGACCCCCCTCCAGAATGTTCTGGAAGAGGGTCAGTGGACCCGAAATGTTAACATTGACTTCTCTCCACAAATGCTGTCAGACTTACTGAAAATTTCCAGGCATTTGTTTTTTTTTGTGTTGTATGTGTCTGGGTGAGTGGTGTGTAGAATAGAGTAAGTGTGATGTAATGTTGTCATTGGCAGTCCCTTGGAACTATGAACTGTTGGCATAAAGGTTCCCAATTCTCTTTCAGATTAAAACAGATTGATGTTATTGGTACTGGGCGGGGTGGGAAGATCTGGGGATGCAGTTCAATGGCCCGAGCCAGCAGATTTCACTGAGGTGATTCTTGTGCATGTCAGGATTTTCTGTTCCTTTTTCCCCTTCTCAGGCAGCACAATCCATTGGTACGTTGACTGCAAAGTCTCTTCTTTACTTGGAGGAGGCTGTTTGAGGGTAAATCAAGATTTGGCATGTGGGAATCTTTTGAAGACCAGTTGATTAGAGTTCAGGACCAGCATGTTCTTGCGAAAATGAAGGTTAAGGGTGGCAAGATGACAATTTGTGAGCTGAGTCAAAACTGAAAAGGAGGCATTTATAAGCTTTAGGAAACTGAAAGATGGGCAGAGAAATCAGGGAAGAGCTGAAGCAGGAGTTAGGAGGGCTAAAAGGAGCCATGAAATGTCTTTGGCAAACAGGATTAAGAAAAATCCCACGGTTTTTAATGCCTCTATAGGGAGCACAAAGGTAGCTAGAGAAAGAATAGGCCCACTCGCCACAAAGGAGGGAATTTGTGTGTAGGACCAAAGGAAGTGGTGAGATTCTTAACAAATGTTTTCACGTAGGGGAAGGACATGCTTGATGGTGAGTCTTGGGAGGCATATTTTGATAGTCTAGGACATGTCAATATAAAATAGATACTGATGTTGGGTGATTTGAAAAGCATTATGATAGACCAGTCCACAGGAGCTGATACGATCTATCCCACAATGTTGTGGGAGGCAGATGAGGAAATTGCTATACAAAATCTTTGTGTCCTCCTTGGGTCACAGGAGATGTCAGAATCATAGAGATGTACAGCACAGAAACGGACCCTTCGGTCCAACTTGTCCATGCCGACCAGATATCCCAACCCAATCTACTCCCACCTGCCATCATCCAGGACATATCTCTAAACCCTTCCTATTCATATACCCATCCAGAAACCATTTAAATGTTGCAGTTGTACTAGCCTCCACTACTACCTCTGGCAGCTCATTCCATACATGTATCACTCTCTGCATGAAAACTTTGCCCCTTAGGTTTCTTTTATATCTTTCCCCTCTCACCCTAAACCTATGCCCTCTAGTTCTGGACTCCCTGACCCCAGGGAAGTGACTTTGTCTATTTACCCTACCCCTGTCCTTCATGATTTTATAAACCTCCATAAGGCCACCCCCCAGCCTCTGAACCTCTCCCTGTAGCTCAAATCTTCCAACCCTGGCAACATCCTTGTAAATCTTTTCTGAACCCTTTCAAGTTTCACAACATCTCTCCAATAGGAGGGAGGATGGAATTGCACGCAATATTCCAACAGTGGCCTAACCAATGTCCTGTCCAGTCGCAACATGACCTCCCAACTCCTGTCCTCAATACTCTGACCAATAAAGGAAACCATACCAAAGGGTCTCTTCACTATCCTATCTACCTGTGACTCCACTTTCAAGGAGCTATGAACCTGTATTCCAAGGTCTCGGCAACACTCCCTAGGACCTTAACATTAAGTGTATAATTCCTGCTAAGGTTTGCTTTCCCATAATTCAGCATCTCTCATTTACTAAAAGTAAGCTCCATCTGCCACTTCTCAGCCCATTGGCCCATCTGATCAAGATCCTGGTGTAATAAGGTAACTACTTTGCTGTCCACTACACCTCCAATCGTTTTTATTTGAGGGCGACAGCAGGGATAACCCAGGCAATGACATGCCAGTGAGCCTTAAGTCTGTGATAATGAAGTTACAAATCTCATGACATCAGGTGCATTGGGGAAGATTCTTAGGGAAAGAATTAACTCACATTTGGAAAAATATGGATGTATTAGCATTTGGCAGCATGGCTTTATGTGGGGAAGATTGTGTGTCTCAAACTTGATTGAGTCTTTTTGAGGAAGTGACGAAGATGATTGGGCAGGGCAGTAGATGTTGTGGAGACATAGAGCACATACTCTTTTTGTCCAACAAACGATTTAAGTTTCCCAAACTAAACTAGTCCCTTTTGCCTGCATTTGACCCATATCCCTCTAAACCTTTCCTTTTCGTATACATGTTCAAATATCTTTTAAGTGTAACTCTACCTGCATTAACCACTTCCTCTGGCAGTTCATTCCAAGTGGACCACCCACAAGTTGTTCAGCTATCTATCCAGGAACCAGTCAGATGGTGTCAGGCTTAATGGCCTTTGACAGCCACAATTGGTCGCTATTCCATAAAACAATCAGCAATCTGCTGGTTGAATCTCACTTTGTACACACTTTGGTGTCAGCTGTTTGCAAACAGCCTTCCTCCATTATTAAAGCAACAGTGTAAATATGACTTAGCAAGTTTGTTTTTATTTGCAAGTATATCAGTTCCTTCCACAATGATTTGTTTTTTTAAAAAAATCCTTTTTCCCATTTTAGTCCAAAATCAAAAATATTTTTTTAAATGATCTTTAAACAGATAACACTTTAAGTACAACAAACTTTATTGATTGGCAGCTACGGGGCCCAAAGTGTGCTAGCTGGTCAAATTGGTTAATTGAGAGATCCACATAATCAATATAAATATACACACTAAGTAATAAAATGGAATGCAGGGGGTATGTATCAAGTGTTACACTTCATTTACAGTACATATCACAAGTTTTATTTAAAATAAAGATGCATTATTATTTGTGGAGGAACTGGTGTTGGACTGGAGTGGACAAAGTTAAAAATCTCACTACACCAGGTTGTAGGCCAACAGGTTTATTTGGAAGCACACTAGCTTTCGGAGTGACGCTCCTTCATCAGGTAGTTGTGAAGCAGGACCATAAGAGACAGAATTTATTGCGAAAGATTACAATGTTATGTGATTGAAATGATACATTAAACCTAGATTGTTGATAGTGACATCTCAGCTTGGGCAATGCATTAAAGGTTACAGTCTGTCTGTGTCTGTTTCCCAATCTCGAGTCAGAGTTGGTTCTCTTTTCAAAGTGGAATTTACAAAATATTACATGGATTGACTGCCTGCAGGTTGTGCATTTTTTGAGCAAAATAGTGTATTTGAAAATATAATTCTGCAAATACAAATTCACCCCATAGACTTACATGTGTGTGCGTGTGCAGGATATAGAGAGGCGGTGTGCATGTGTGAGTACACGTGAGTGTGTTTTTTGCGTGTCTGCAAGCTTGCTAAAGTGTGTGTGATGGGGTATAAGCCTGAGAGAGGGTGAGTGTGGAGGATATGTGTTTGTGTATGAGAGTATCTGTGAGAGTATGTAAGTGTGTGTTGATTGTGTATGTGAGAGAATGTATAGTGTAGTAGAGTCATCTGTATTGTGACATGAACCCAAGATCCTGGTTGAGGCCATCCTCATGGATACCAAACTTGATAGCCAAGTTAATGCCACACTACAGGTGACCCCACTGCACTATATACTCTCACATGCACGTACGCACGCACCATCTTCCATACTGTCTCACTCCTGCAGACTCTCTCTCATAGAGTCACACGCATACAATCTTAACCTTCTCAAAACTCACTAACCTTAAGTTATCTTGAGAGTTTGACTTAAAACAGGTTCTGGGATTTACGTATTAATGAACTGAAACCTGTGACTCTTTCTAAAAGATGAAAGGCTTAATAACAATTGAGGTTTGTTTAATGTATCGTTTCAATTACATAACACTAATCTTTTGCTATAACTTGTGTCTTACGGTTCTGCTGCACAACTACCTCATGAAGGAGCAGCACTCAAAAGCTAGTGCTCCAAATAAACCTGATTATAACTTGGTGTTGTGATTTTTCACATTATTTACTGGCAGAGAACCATCTCACTCACTTACCAACTGACCGCTTGGATATCATGGTAATATAGTGCGCTTCTGGTATTTGAGAGAGAATTTTCACCAGTTTAACAAGAATGCCGATTCGTAAGATGCCAGTTTTTTATTCATTTATGGAATATGGGGTTGCTAGCTTGTCAGCATTTGGTGACTGTCTCTAGTTGTCATTGAGAAGATGATGGTGAGCTGCCTTCTTGAGCCACTGCAGTCCATCTGATGTGGGTCAACCTACAATGTTATTAGGAAAGGAATTCCAGGATTTTGACCCAGTGGCAGTGAAGGCGCAGCAGTAAATTTCCAACTTAGGATGGTGAGTGGCTTGAAGGGGAATTTGAAGGTGGTGGTGCCATGCATTGTCTGCCCTTCACTTTCTAGATAGAAGTGATCATGCTTTTGGAAGGTTCTGTCTGAAGATCTTTGAATTTCTGCAGTGTGTACTGAGCATTGGTTTGTTGAGGGAGTGGATGCTTGAGGATGTGGTGTGAATCAAGTTGGTTGCTTTGTCTGGACGCTGTGAAGCTTATTGTGTTGTTGGGGCTGCACCTATCCAGGCAAGTGATGAGTATTTGATCACGCTCCTGACTCATGTCATGTAGGGGAACAGACTTTGAGAAGTCAGGAGATGAGTTATTCACCGCAGTATTCCTAGCCTCTGACCTGTTCTTGTAGCCACTGTTTGTATGTAGCAAGTCCAGTTGGGTTTCTGGTCAATTGTCAGGATGTTGACAGTGGGGAATTCTGGGTGGTAACACCATTGAATGTCAAGGAATGGTGGTTAGATTGTCCCTTAGTCATGTCATAGCCCGTCATTTTTGAGGTGCAAATGTTACTTGTCATTGGTTAGGTAAAGCCTGAATATTGTCCAGATCTTTTTGAACATGCACTGCTTTAATATCTGAAATGTCATGAATGATGCTGAACACTCTGCAATTATTGGTGAATATCCCCACCTCTCACCTTATGGAGGAAGGTCATTGATGAAACAACTGAATATGTTTGGGCCTAGGGCACCATCCTGAAGAACTCCTGCAGAGATGTCCTAGAGCTGCGATGATCGACTTTCAACAGGCACAACAATCTTCAATGTACCAGGGATGACTTCAATCCAGCAAGTTTGCCCCTAACACCCATTGATTCCAGTTGGCTAGGATCCCTTGATGCTACACTCTGTTGAATGCAGCCTTGATGCGAAGCACTGTCACTCTCTCCTCCCCTCTGGAATTCAGCTGTTTTATGTATGCTTCAACCAAGGCTGCAACAAAGTCGAGCGTTGGTGGCCCTGGCGAAACCAAACTTTGTTGAACAGGTGCTGCTTGATAGCGTTATTGATGACACCTTCCATCATTTCACTAATAGAGAGTATTCTCGAGACAGTAATTTGCTTGGGTTGGATTTGTCCTGCTTAGGATTTATCCAGGCAGTTTTCCATATTGTAAGATCGATGTCAGTGTTGTAACTGTACTAGAAGAGCTTGGCAAGTGGAGCAGCACGTTCTGGAGCATGAGGCTTCAGTACTGTTGCTGAAATGTTGTCAAGACCCGTAGCCTTTACAGCATCCAGTATCACCAGTCATTCTTGATATCACATGGGATGCTTTGAAGACCACCTGTAATACTGGGACCACTGGAGGAGGCCGAAACAAATTTTGAAAAATTTATTCATTTTAGTAGAATTTCGGGGTTGCTGGCTGGCCAGCATTTATTTCCCATCCCTAGTTGCCCTGACGAAGTCGGTGGTGAGCTGCTGCCTTGAATTGCTGCAGTCCACCTGCTGTGGATTGACCCACAATGCCATGAGAGGGGGAATTTCAGTATTTTGACCCAGTGACGGTGAAGGACTGCCATTATATTTCCAAGTGAGGATGACGAGTGGCTTAGAGGGGAACTTGAAGGTGGTGGTGTTCCCATGTATCTGCTGACTGTGTCCTAGATGAAAATGGTCATGGGTTTGGAAGGTGCTGTCAGAGGATCTTCGGTGAATTTATGCAGTACATCTTTGTAGATGGTACATACAGCTGCTACTGAGCATCTGTGATAGAGGGAATGGATGCTTGAGGATGTGGTGGCAATCAAGTGAGTTGCTTTGTTTGGATGGTGTCAAGCTTAGTGATGTTGGGGCTGCAATTATCTATGCAAGTAGAGGGTATTCCATTGCATTCCTGACTTGTGCCTTGTAGAGTCATAAAGTCAGATGTACAGCATGGAAACAGACCCTTCGGTCCAAACCATCCATGCCGACCAGATGTCTCAACCCAATCTAGTCCCATCTGCCAGCACCTGGCCCATATCCCTCCAAATCCTTTCGATTCATATACCCTATCCAAATGCCTCTTAAACGTTGCAGTTGTACCAGCCTCCATCACTTGTAGATGGTGAACAGGCTCTGGGGAGTCAGGAGGTGAGTTACTAGCCATAGTATTCCTAGCCTCTGACCTGTTATAGAACATAGAAAAATACAGCGCAGTACAGGCCCTTTGGCCCTCTGTGCTGACCGATGCCTACCTAACCTACACTAGCCCAAAACCTCCATATGCTTATCCAATGCCCGCTTAAATGACCATAAAGAGGGAGAGTCCACCACTGCTACTGGCAGGGCATTCCATGAACACTCAACCCGCTGAGTAAAGAATCTACCCCTAACATCTGTCCTATACCTACCACCCCTTAATTTAAAGCTGTGTCACCTAGTAACAGCTGACTCCATTAGCGGAAAAAGGTTCTCACTGTCAACCCTATCTAAACCCCTAATCATCTTGTACACCTCTATCAAATCTCCCCAAACCTCCTTTTCTCCAATGAGAACAGCCCCAAGTGCCTCAGCCTTTCCTCATACGATCTTCCTACCATGCCAGGCAACATCCTGGTAAACCTCCTCTGCACTAGTTCCAATGCCTCCACATCCTTCCTATAGTATGGCGACCAAAACTGCACACAGTACTCCAGATGAGACCGCACCAGAGTCTTATACAACTGCAACATGACCTCAGGACTCCGGAACTCAATTCCTCTACCAATAAAGCCCAGTACACCATATGCCTTCTTCACAGCACTATTTACCTGGGTGGCAACTTTCAGAGATCTGTGCACATGGACACCAAGATCCCTCTGCTCATCCACACTACCAAGTAGCCTACCATTAGCCCAGTAATCCATCATCTTGTTACTCCTACCAAAGTGAATGACTTCACACTTAGCTACATTGAACTCCATTTGCCACCTTTCTGCTCAGCTCTTCAACTTATCTATATCCCGCTGTAACCTGCCACATCCTCCTTCGCTGTCCACAACTCCACCGACTTTCGTGTCATCCGCAAACTTGCTCACCCAGCCTTCAAGCCCCTCCTCTAGGTCATTTATAAAAATGACAAACAGCAATGGTCCCAAAACAGATCCTTGCGGAACACCGCTAGTAACTGCACTCCAAGCTGAATCTATACCATCAACTACTATCCTCTGTCTCCTTCCAGTCAGCCAATTCCTAATCCAAACCTCTAATTCACCCTCAATGCCATACCTCTGTAGTTTTTGCATTAGCCTGCCATGGGGTACCTTATCGAACGTCTTGCTAAAATCCATATACACCACATCAACTGCTTTACCTCGTCCACTTCCTTGGTCACCTTCTCAAAGAATTCAATAACGTTTGTGAGACACGACCTGCCCTTCACAAAACCATGCTGACTATCCTTGATCACATTATTCCTATCCAGATGTTCATAAATCCTATCCCTTACAATTCTCCCTAAGACTTTGCCCACAACAGAAGTGAGACTCTGTTACTAGGGCTATCCCTACTCCCCTTCTTGAACAAGGGGACCACATTCACTATCCTCCAGCCTTCTGGCACTATTCCCGTAGACAACGACGACATAAAAATCAAGGCCAATGGCTCCTCTATCTCCTCCCTAGCTTCCCAGAGGATCCTAGGATAAATGCCATCAGGCCCAGGGGACTTATCTATTTTCATCCTTTCCAGTATTCCCCAGACCTCTTCCCTACATACCTCAAGGCCATCCATTCTAATCATTTGTGGCTCAATATTCACATCAGCAACAGTGTCCTGTTCCTGAGTGAATACTGACGAAAAGTATTGATTTAGTGTCTCTCCAACATTTAGTGTTCTTGGAGCATGTGTTTGTAGTGAGTCCAATTGCATTCCTAATCACTGATAACTTCCAGGATTTTGATAGTGGGGTATTCAATGATGGTAGCACCATTGAATGTCAAGGAGCAGTGGTGAGATTGTCTCTTATTACTGAAGGCCATATCCTGGCTTTTATATGGGATGAATATTACTTGCCACGTGTCAGCCCAAGCCTCGATATTGTCCAGATCTTGTTGCATTTGGACACAGACTGCTTCAGTATCTGAGGAGTCGTGAATGGTACTGAACATTGTGTAATCATCGGCAACCATCTCCACTTCTGCCCTAATGATAGAGGGAAGGTCATTGATGAAGCAGCTGAAGATGGTTGGGCCTAGATCTCTATCCTGAAGAACTCCTGCAGACATATCCTGACGTCCAACAACCACAATCATCTTCCTGTGTGTCAGGTATGACTCCAACCACTGGAGAGTTCATCCCTTGATAGCCATTGATTCCAGTTTTGCCAGGGCTCCTTGATGCTACGCTCAGTTGAATGCAGCCTTGATGTCAAGGACTGTCACACTCACCTCACCTCTGGAATTCAGCTCTTTTGTCCATGTTTGAACCAAGGCTGTAATGAGGTGAGGAGCTGAGTGACCCTAGTAGAATCCAGGGTCACTGAACAAGTGCTAATGATAGCAGTGTTAATACTTTCCGTCACTTCACTGATGATCAAGAGTAGGCTAATGGGGTGGTAATTGGACCCGTTGGATTTGTGCTGCTTTTTATGTATAGGACATATTTGGGCAATTTTCCACATTAGATACCAGTGTTGTAAATGCACTAGAAGAGCTTGGTTAGGGTGGCAGCAAGGTCTGGACCACAAGTCTTCAGTATTGTTACTGAAATGTTGTCAGGGCCTGCAGACTTTGCAGTGCCCAGCGCCTCCAACTGTTTTACGATATCACATAGAGTAAAGTGAATTGGCTGAAGACTGGTATCTGTGATGTTGGGGACAGTTGGAGGAGGTAGAGATACATCTTCCACTCGGCACAACTGGCTGAAGATTGCTAGGAAAGCTGCCACCTTATCCTTTGTGCTGGGCTGGTTTCACGCTCATCAGTGGATTCTTAATTCCAGTTTTGTTTTACTGAATTCAAATTCTATGACTGATGTGCTGGGCTCTTCCATCATTGAGGGTGGGGCTATTACTGGAGCCACCGCCTCCAGTGATTTTAAATTGTCCTCCATTCAAAACTGGATGTGGCAGGACTGCAGACTTAGATCTGATCCTTTGACAGAGCTAAGCGATCCTACAATCAATCGGGTGGCACGGTGGCTCAGTGATTTGCATTGCTGCCTCAGCACCAGGGACCTAGGTTCGATTCCAGCCTTGGGTGACTGTCTGTGTGGAGTTTGATCATTCTCCCCGTGTCTGCGTGGTGCTCTGGTTTCCTCCCATAGTCCAAAGATGTGCAGGCTAGGTGAATTAGCCATGCTAAATGCCTGGGTGCATTAGTCAGAGGGAAATGGATCGGGGTGGGTTACTCTTCGGAGGGTCGATTATGGACCCTCGCACTGTAGGGAATCTAATCTAATCACTCACTGCTTATGCTGTTTCACATGCAAGCAGTCTTTGGCTTCACCAGGTTGACTCCTCAACTTCTGATATACTTGGTGCTGTTCCTGGCATGCCCCCCTGCACTCTCCAGTGAACCAGGATTGATCCCCTGGCTTGATAGTAATGGTCGAGGAGGGGAAATAGCAGGTCATGAGGTTACAGGTTGTGCTGGTGTACATTCTGCTGTTGGTAGCTGACAGTATCTCCACAGATGCCTAGTCTTGAGCTGCTAGGTCTGTTCAAAGTCTGTCCCATTTAGCACAGTGATATTGCCACACAACACAGGATTTTCTCTGAAGGCGGGACTTTGTCACCACAAGAACTGTCCAGTGGTCACTTTTACTGATACTATCGTGGACCCATGCACCTGTAGCTGGCAGGTTGGTAAGGATGAGGTCAAGTATGTTTTTCCCTTGTTGGTTTCCTTAGCATCTGCCACAGACCCAGTTTAGCAGCTGTCCTTTAAGATTTGACCAGCTCGATCAGTAGCACTACTGCTGTGGTGAGCTAATCTTGGTGGTGGACATTGAAATCTGCCCCCTCCACCCATCCAAGTATATATTGTGCCCTTGCCATCCTGGGTGCTTCCTCCAAGTATTGCTCAACTGCAAGGACTACCAGTTCATCAGCCAAGGGTGGACAGTACATGGTGATCAGGAGTTTCCTTGTAGGCGAATGTGAGGACTGCAGATGCTGGAGATTAGAGTCGAGTGTGTGGTGCTGGAAAAGCACAGCAGGTCAGGCAGCATCCAAGGAGCAGGAGAATCGATATTTCCAGCAAAAGACCTTCTTCAGTTTCCTTGTGCATGTTTACATTGAAGCCATGAGACTTCATTGGTCTGGAGTCCATGTTGAGGACTCCCAGGGTAACTCCCTCCTGACTGTGTTTACTACTGTGCTGCCATCTCGTCTGGATCTGACTTGCCAGTGAGACAGGTGATATCCAGGGGCAGTGATGTGGGACTTTATTTGTGGGGTATACTTCTGAGAGTTGACAGTGCTGTTTCTTCCACTGTCTGTTCTAAGTTGATGCCAGGTGAACCATCCAGTTTCATTTGAGTGCATTTGAGAGTCACTCACATTGCTGTGGGTCTGGAATCACATGTAGGGCAGATTTGATGAGGATAGCAGACATTAGTGAACCACATAGGTTTTTCTGACTGTTGTGATGGTTTCATGGTCATCAGTGGATTCTTAATTCCAGTTTTGTTTTGTTTTGTTGAATTCAAATTCTGTCATCTGCCATAGAAGGATTCAAACCTGGGTTCCCTGGACATTAGCTGAGTTTCAGGATTAATAGTCTAGTGATAATAGTCTAGGCCATTGACTCCCTGGTTAAAGCAAAGTTTCCTGTAGTACCAGTTCTCCGTATTCAACTTTATCTGCCATTCTTCTGCCCATTTTTACTATGCTGTCATCCTTGAAACGGCAACTGTTCTCATCATGTATTTATACTATTACCTACTTCCTAAACAAGTTTAAATCATTTCTAAATTTTGAAAAGCTGAAGAGAGAGGAAAAAAAAGCCATGACAAATGGCACATGCCTGCCATTAACATTTGCTGTAGTTATTTGCTGATGCACACTATTTTATTTCTAGTCTGTCCCAGAATAGAGAGATGTGACAAGAGGTGATTGTATGTCACGCATAGGATGCGATAACTTTGTTTTGACTTTGCTTTGGGGATGACACGCATTATTTGATAATCAGGGTTAAGTTGCAAGCTATGTTCTGGCTTTCAGGTGGATCGCTATCAGCTAAAGAATGGTCGCCACATCATTGTTCTTGCTGAGGGTCGCTTGGTGAATCTTGGCTGTGCGATGGGTCATCCCAGCTTTGTGATGAGCAACTCTTTCACCAACCAAGTTCTGGCACAGATAGAGTTGTGGACCAACCCTGGCAAATACCCAGTGGGTGTACACTTCCTGCCAAAGAAGGTCAGATTTAAATTATATGTATGAAAATATATAGACCAATTTTACCTGGAGGTTTTATTATGCAAAGTTTAGATTTATAATTTTTTATCCTGTTCATAACTTTTTAAATATGGAGTATGGAAAAGACTTGAATTCGTCAAATATTTTTGCGAAGGAGTTTGGTATGCTTGCTTGGTCAGTGTGTATTGAGTATAGGAGTTGGGAGGTTATGTTGTGGGCGTACAGGACATTGGAGAGGCCACATTGGAATCATGCGTGCAATTCTGGTCTCCCTGCTATATGAAGGACATGCTGAAACTTGAAAGAGTTCAAAAAAGATTTACAGTACAAGGATTTTGTCAGGGTTGGAGGCTTTGAGCCGTGGGGAGAGGCTGAATATGCTGGGCTGTTTGCCCTGGAGAATCGGAGGCTGAGGGATGGCCATATAGAGGCTTTTATAATCATGAGGGGCATGAATAGGGTAAATAGCCAAGCTTGCGCTCTCTGGGGTGGGGGAGTTTAAAGCTAAAAAGCATCGGTTTAAGGTGAGAGGGGAAATATTTAAAAGGAATCAAAGGGGAAATTTATTTATGCAGAGGGTGGTGCATGTATGGAATGAGCTGCCAGAGGTGGTGGAGGCTGGTACAATTCTGAGATTTTAAAGGTCTCTGGATGGGTGTATGAATATGAACAGTTTAGTGGGATATGGGCCAAATGCAGACAAATGGGGCTAGGTTAATTTAGGATATCTAGTTGGCATGGACAAATTGGACCAAAGGGTCTGTTTCCATGTTGTACATCTCTGACTCTTCCTTGTCATTTTCAGGGGCCAATGGACTTGCACGCCAAGATCTCTCTATATCAATGCCCATAAGTTCCTGCCATTTACTGTAGATTTTCCTCTTGCACTTGACCTCCCAAATGCATCATCACACACTTAGCCAGATTAAACTCCATCTGCCATTTCTCTGCCCAAGTTCCAACTGATTAATATCCTGCTGCATCTTTTGATATCCTTCCTCATTATCTACAACTCCCAACAATTTTTGTTGGTTGTAGTCTTAGTAATCAGACCATCAATACTATCATCCAATCTTGTATATATTTAAATATTGGTCCAACAGTGATACAATAATCCCATGAATGAATTAAAACAATTATAAACAGGTCCCAGCACTGATCCTTACGGAGCACCACTGGCCTCTAATAAAACAACCCCACTACGGCTACCCTCTGTCTTGTATGATTCAGGGAGAAAGTGAGGACTGCAGATGCTGCAGATCAGAGTTGAAAATGTGTTGCTGGAAAAGCGCAGCAGGTCAAGCAGCATCCAAGGAGCAAGCGAATCGATGTTTCGGGCATGAGCCCTTCTTCAGGAATGAGGAAAGTGTGCCAAGCAGGCTAAAAGGTAGGAAGGAGCGACTTGGTGGAGGGGCGTTGGAAATACGATCGGTGGAAGGAGGTTAAGATAGGTCGGGGTGGGGGCGGAGAGGTCAGGAAGAAGATTGCAGGTTAGGAAGGTGTTGCTGAGTTTGAGGGTTGGGACTGAAACAAGGTGGGGGGAGGGGAAATGAGGAAACTGGAGAAGTCTGAGCTCATCCCTTGTGGTTGGAGGGTTCCTAGGCGGAAGATGAGGCGTTCTTCCTCCAGCCGTCGTGTTGCTATGGTCTGGCGATGGAGGAGTCAAAGGGACCTGCATGTCCTTGGGGGAGTGGGAGGGGGAGTTGAAGTGTTGAGCCACGGGTGGTTGGGTTCGTTGGTCCGGGTGTCCCAGAGGTGTTCTCTGAAACGTTCCGCAACTTGCGCCTATTTGCGGAACATTTCAGAGAACACCTCTGGGACACCCGGACCAGCGAACCCAACCACCCCGTGGCTCAACACTTCAACTCCCCCTCCCACTCCACCAAGGACATGCAGGTCCCTTTGACTCCTCCATCGCCAGACCATGGCAACACGACGGCTGGAGGAAGAGCACCTCATCTTCCACCTAGGAACCCTCCAACCACTTGGGTTGAACTCAGATTTCTCCAGTTTCCTCATTTCCCCTCCCCCCACCTTGTCTCAGTCCCAACCCTCAAACTCAGCACCACCTTCCTAACTTGCAATCTTCTTCCTGACCTCTCCAGTCTATCACCCTCACCTTAACCTCCTTTCACCTATTGCATTTCCAACGCCCCTCCTCCTTACCTTTTATCTTAGCCTGCTTGGCATACTTATCTCATTCCTGAAGAAGGGCTCATGCCCGAAACGTCGATTCTCCTGCTCCTTGGATGCGGCCTGACCTACTGTGCTTTTCCTGCAACACATTTTCAGCCTAATATGATTCAGCCAATTTTGGCCCAAACTCACTCTGGATCCGTTGTGACTTAATCTCCTGGATTTGCCTACCATGAGATGCCTTGTCAGACGTTCTTGTCAATGAAAACAACATCCACAGTCCTAGCCTCATCAAACATCTTTGTCATTTGAGACACGACCACCCCCATCTTCTGAACACACAGCCATGCTGACCATCCCTAATAGGTCCATTCTCTTCCAGATGCGATCATGTCCGTTAGAATCTTTTCTGATTAATTCCCATGCCACTGATGTAAGGCTCAGCGGCCTATAATTTCCTGGATTACCTGACTGTCCTCCTCAAAAGAGCAACATTGGCTGTTCTCTGAACAACACTGACTTCTATAATATTGTCCTCTGCCTTTCTAAATTTGTTTAAATCTGACCATACCACACAAGCAATCAACAGACCATTTTTTCATAAAATTTATCGATGAAAGTTAATCTATCCAAATCTCCTTCAGTGTCCAAATTGTCAGGCTCCAATTCCAAATTATTTTATCTAGCTCCTGTACAGTAAGTCCATACCTTGCTTTGTCTTTAGTAAAGAACTATCCTAGGTCTACATTGTTCACTCTTTCACCAGTCATCAGGCTCATTTTCAGAAAACAGCAATACCCCTATCTGACTTCCAAGCTAAATGTTAACTATTTGAACAGAGTCCTTGCCCACACTTTCAGTGGAAGCTTTATTTCAGTTAGCCACGCACTATAAAATTCACATCCCATTAACCAATGCTGTCTTATGTTGATGCTACATAACAAACCCAATTAACACACACACCTGTTCTGTCATTCTATTAGGTCTTCGACATGTCTTCAGACCATAACAGATAACAGCAATCATCCTAAACATTCTTTTTATGGAGTCATGAGATTACAACTACATTATTCCATGTTTGTCTATAACACTCTGCACCTTGTAAATATTTTTATTTGTTCATTGGATGTGGGTGCGATGCTGTGCTAATACCTTACCTACACCAATAAACTGCCTCTATTTAATTATCACCTGAAAAATTCAAATAGGTTTCTTGCATTTGACCCTTTACAAATCCATGAGGATCTCTGATCAGCTCATGTTTTGTCCAGTTGTGTAGTCTCTGTCCCTAATAAGGTTCTGGTAACTTCACAACTGATGTTAGACTAATTGGATTGGAATTTCTTGATTTTGTTTCTTATGCTCCTTAACATTGTCACTTTTCTGATTGAGGACACACTTTATGGATTGGAGCCTTTGAAACATCATTATTCTTCTATTCCTGTAATTCTGCTTTCATATACATCCTACATCTCCTTATCCATCTTTGGCAGAGTACCTGCCTTAGTCCTACTTCCCATTTTCACTCATTACCTCAACACAAAATAAATTTGTGATCACCTTGCAATTGTTGTGCGCAATGTTTTCTCCTGAGACATCCATTTTTCTATTATAAACTTCATTTAAAAGATTGCACTAGCTGTGTTGTCTTAATGTTTTACACTTTGTTTTTTTCAGCTGGATGAGGCAGTAGCAGCTGCACACTTAGAGAAACTGGGAGTGAAATTAACCAAACTAACATCAGATCAGGCATCTTACCTTGGAATTCCTCAAGATGGGCCTTTTAAACCAGACCATTACAGATACTGAACATTCTACTGAATTCAAAGAAAACCAAAGCGCAGCAACATTCCTCTGAAGGATTTGATTTGTTGGCATCTGTAATGGATCTTACAAAGTCCTGCGAAAATTTATTGTTCTGTTGTTAAGCAGTTGTGGTCATTCAATCACCAAAGCATCTTAATTTTATATCTGTATTGATATTGAAATAAAATCTGACTAAATTTAATATTTTTAAAATCAGTTTAAAATATAGGTTTAATCAAGTAATTGGATTCTATCTTTAAATGTTTACATTTAACTATTCATGTGGGAATTAATCATGAAAGACTCCAGTTGCCACTAGCAGGAAAAGGATATACCTGAAAAAGGGCATGTTCTATCAAGTTAGCACTTAGAAGAGAAAGCAAAAGGTATCAATGATAGTTTAATCATTGAAATGAAGGCCAGGAAAGTTGTCTGTGGATAATGTTATCATACATGAAAATATGTTGACTTTAGGAGGAATGTCCAAATTATAAAAAATGGCAAAGAGCCTTATCATATACCATTAGAAACCAGAATTAGACAGCACTAGGACAGATGAAGCATAATTACTTTAAAGAAACAAGTTTCAAGATGTAAAGAATGAGATGAAAGGGGAATAAACTAACTAGATAAAAAGCTAGTTTCATACAGAAATCTTCAATGCTTAAGGAAAGATTAAATGCTGGAGCACCACATGAAAGGGGGGATGATCTTTGGATCAGTGTGAGCTCAATGGGCTGAATGGTCACCTTCCACACTACAGGTATTCTGAGTAGACAATTAAGACCCTCAAGCCTGCCCTACTATTCTATAAGATCATGGCTGATCAGCCCTAAGCCTCACCACTCTTTTGTGCCATTCCTTTCAGCTCTTGTAGTTCAATAATTTATCTACCTCCTGTTTAAATATGGTGGTTCAACTTCCATAACTCACTGGGGTAGAGAATGCCAGACATTCACGACTTCCCAAAAGAAGAAATTTCTTTGCATTTCTGTTAGAGTAAGAGGATGTGCATTTAAAACTAGTCCTTTGTTTTAGATACAAGTGAAACTAACATCACAACATCTCCCCATCAAGACCCCCTTCTGACTTGATCCTGATGTGAAGATTTATCTATTTTTAAGTCTGCCTGACCACTCGGGCTTGCCTTTTGTTTATGTTCAGTTCAGTAAGTATAGCACAGTCCTTCTCCCTGGTTTCCATACCTCCATCGTCTCTTTCACAAATGAACCGTCTTTACAACATGGGGTAAACCCCTCTGGTAATTTAAACCAGCAATGCAGAAAAGATTCACCTTGTGCTGTAATTTTTCAATTCAAGAGGCAAAGACCTATCCCAGAGGTCACAAGTTAAAGTAAAATTAACCACTTTTAAGTCCAACAGAGAATATTAACCAAAAACTATTTACAACTCCTCTCCCTTAAACCTATCTTTTACCCCTACTCTACAATTTTAAAAAAAATCCCGATTAAGATTTAAACAAAAAAAATCCTTTCAAAACTAGTCAGCTTTGCCAATTGTCCTTTTTAGATTTTCCTCTGTAGATTCTATCCAGATTGGCCTCTGTTCTGCTGTGCAAACTCCTTCCCCAGACAGGTATCTTTCAATGAGCTGTTGAGGCAGCGGTCTCTGTGGCAGTTCTCTCTTCACTGATCCAAAATGTACGGTTTTATACCCCCAAAACATTGGATCGTTTCATTGGTTTTCTTATCATCAAAATACTAAACTCAAACTTGATTGGAGTTTGGTATTTTGGGGCACAATTTAAACTAATTGGCTGAATTTGAATATGTTTTTGTCACATGGCAACACAGCTACTGCTAGCTGTTTTGATCAAATGTTACATTGTTACCTTGTTGAGAACACTGCTGTGTCAGGCAGTATTTCAAGCTTTTCAACTCTCTCAAACGTACAGTGCCTCTACACTTTCATAACAACACACCCATTAAGAAAAAATGAACCATTGTAATGAAAAGATGGCTTCATTTTTTCCTCTACTCCTTAACCACAGTATTGTGACATATATATGACTTTAAGTTCATAATAACTTCTTCCCACATAAATATAACATTGAATAGATATCAATCTTTTTACACTTGGTCAGTTAAATCCACGATAACGCATCTGTGATTACTTTCTTACGAGCTGCAAAATGTATGATACGTAAATTAAAAGTCTAACATAAGACTCCAATGAAATAGTCGCATGTTCCAGTCTTGAAAGCACTCCAAAAAGGTAAGAGGATTGTGATCCATGTACACCATCTCAGACACATTGTTTGTGATGTATGCGTTCAATGTTGTAAGGCCTCTACCAAACTTGGTTCTTTTTTAATCGTGGAATATTTCCTCTGCTGGATGTTGAATTTCTTCAAAAAGTAGTTCACCCCCCATCCTCCTGTAATGGGTACAGCTCCAATTCCTATGTCACTAGCATCGATGGCAACTTTAAAAGGCCTTGAAAAGTTTGGTGTAGCTAAAACTGGTGCAGTAGTTAATATTGCTTTCAAACGGCCGAATGCCTCCTAGCGTTGTTCTGTCCACCAAAACCTTATATTCTTCTTCCACAAATCGGTTGATGGTGCCACTGCACTGCTGAAGTTTGGAACAAACTTCTGATAGAATCCGTTTAGTCCTAAGGATCAAAGCACCTATTTCTTTGAGGTTGACCCTGGAAATTCCTCCATAGCCGCCGCCTTTGTGTTCCATGGGGTCAACCTTCCATGACCAATGTTATGTCCCAAGAATGTTAATGGAGTCCGCTAATGGAGTCAGGTGTTACTAGGGGACATAGCTTTAAATTAAGGGGTGGTAGGTATAGGACAGATGTTAGGGGTAGATTCTTCACACAGCGGGTTGAGAGTTCATGGAATGCCCTGCCCGTATCAGTGGTGAACACTCCTTCTTTATGTTCATTTAAGCGGGCATTGGATAGGCATTTGGAAGTTATTGGGCTAGTATAGGTTAGGTAGGACTCGGTCGGCGCAACATCGAGGGCCGAAGGGCCTGTACTGCGCTGTATCCTTCTATGTTCTATGTAATGTCACCTTTACTTTCGCATATTCAGTTTTGTTTAAGTTGATTACCAATTTTGCTTCTTGTAGACATTCAAAGAGCTCTATTGCTGTATCATGTGATCTTTCCAGGACTTACTAAAGATCCCCACATCGTCCAAATGGACTGCAGTTTGTTAACCAAGCTACAACTCTGTTCCTGAATCTTTAGAATGTGGAAGGTGCATTCTTCTTTCCAAAAGGCATCACTTTAAATTGATATAATCCATTTGGGGTTGCAAACTGGCTTGTCCAACTTTTTTGATGCAGTCCTCCAATCTAGGAATTGGATTTGAGCCTGATTTTGTAACTGTGTTGACCTTCCAATAATCCATGCAGAATCGTTGAGCCCATCTGGTTTGCGAATTAAGATGATCGGCGAACTCCACTCGCTCTGGTTCATTTCGATGATATCCTCGTCGAGCATAGCCTCCACCTCCATCTGGACCCGTCTGGCTTTGAAAGGATTAAGTCAATAGGGGTGTTGTTTTATCAGAGCAGTATTCCCTACGTCTACTTCATGTACAATAGCATTAGTCCTCCCCACCTGAATCTTACAAAGGTCCTTCTGCAGTAACAAACCTTTCAACTGTGTTCTGTGCTCCTGAGACAGATATTTTGCTAACCTATCCCACTCTTTGAGAATTTCTTCATTTTTAAATCTATTTTGAGGCACATCAAAATCCACATCATCTGGATTTGATTCCTCACTCTGCGGGACAGTAACTGACAAAAGCTAAAATAAAAGCAAATTACTGTGGATGCTGGAATTTGAAACCAAAAGAGAAAATGCTGGAAAATCTCAGCAGGTCTGGCAGCATCTGTAAGGAGAGAAAAGAGCTGATGTTTCGAGTCTAACTGACCCTTTGTCAAAGCTAAAAAAAAGGAGAAATAGGTTTTTAGTATTTAGTTAAATAGTATTTATACTAGACGGAGAGAAGGTGAGTCATGGCTCCAGAAGCAAAGGTAGCAATAAAGAGGTGATAATGACAGTGCATAGAGAGATTATAGGGAGATTAGGAGCTGTGCATGACCAAGACTGAAGCCAGTACTATGTGGCAAGTTTTGGGGGGGATGGGTGAAGCAGAGGCAAAATGGAAAACAGAGGAGAAGGGTACCAAAGGGGGAAGAGGAGAGGAAAAAAGTGATGAGAGAGTGGAGCGTGAGAGAAAGAGAGACAATCAAGAAATAAGAGGTACAGAACAGTGGAGCCGACCAGGGAGAAGGCAATTCTGGATCTGGTATTGTGCAACGAACCAGAATTGGTCAGGGACCTCGAAGTGAAGGAGCCATTGGGAAGTAATGACTATAATACAATAAGCTTCAATCTGCAATTTGAGATAGAGCGGGTACAATCAGAAGTGACAATATTTCTGTTGAATAAAGGGAACTATGGAGCTATGAGGGAGGAGCTGACCAAAGTTCAATGATGTAATACCTTAGCAGGGATCACAGTGGAGGAACAATGGCAGATATTTCTGTGTATAATGCAGAAATTGCAGGATCAGTTCATTCCAAAAAGGAAGAAAGATCCCAGGAGGAGGCATGGGTGGCCGTGGCTGATGAGGGAAGTTAAGAAACATATAAAGTTAAAAGAGAAAAAGTATAACATAGCAAAGATAAGTGGGAAAACAGAGGAGCTAAGAAGGAAGAGAAAAAATGAGGTATGAAGGTAAACTGGGCAATAATATAAAGGAGGATAATGAAAGTTTTTTTAGGTATGTGAAAGGCAAAAAAATGGTTAAAGACTAAAATTGGGCCCTTGATGAAAACGGGATACATTACGGGGAACAAAGAAATGGCAGAAGAATTGAATTGGTACTTCAGATCTGTGTTCACTGGGGAAGACACAAGCAATCTCCCTGAGGTAACAGTGGCTGAAGGACCTGAACTGAAGGGAATTTATATTTGCAGGATTTGGTATTGGAGAGACTGTTAGGTCTGAAGGTTGATAGGTCGCCAGGGCCTGATGGTCTACATCCCACGGTACTGAAGGAGGTGGCTCGAGAAATCGTGGATGCGATGGTGATTACTTTCCAGAGTTCGATTGATTCGGGATCAGTTCCTGCGGATTGGAGGATGGCTCATGTTATACCACTTTTCAAGAAAAGTGGAGAGAGAAATCAGGAAATTATAGACCAGTTAGTCTGACCTCAGTGGGGGGGAAAGATGCTGGAGTCTATTATAAAGGATGAAATTATGACACATCTGAATAGTAGTAACAGGATAGGACAGAGTCAGCACGGATTTATGAAGGGGAAATCATGCTTGACTAATCTTCTGGAATCCTTTGAGGATGTAACTCTGAAGATGGATGAGGGAGATCCAGTAGATGTAGTGTGCCTGGACTTTCAGAAAGCTTTTGATAAAGTCCCACATAGGAGGTTAGTGAGCAAAATTAGGGCGCGTGGTATTGAGGGCAAAGTACTAACTTGGATTGAAAGTTGGTTAGCTGATAGGAAACAAAGAGTAATGATAAACGGCTCCATTTCGGAATGGCAGGCAATGACCAGTGGGGTACCGCAGGGATCAGTACTGGGACCGCAGCTTTTTACAATAAATGTTAATGATATAGAAGATGGTATTAGGAATAACATTAGCAAATTTGCTGATGATACTAAGCTGGGTGGCAGGGTGAAATGTGATGAGGATGTTAAGAGATTACAGGGTGACCTGGACAAGTTAGGTGAGTGGTCAGATGCATGGCAGATGCAGTTTAATGTGGATAAATGTATTGTTATCCACCTTGGTGGCAAGAACAGGAAGCAGATTACTACCTAGGTAAAGGGGCAGTACAAAGAGATCTGGGTGTTCTTGTACACCAGTCAATGAAGGTAAGTATGCAGGTACAGCATGTAGTGAAGAAGGCTAATAGCATGCTGGCCTTCATAACAAGAGGGATTGAGTATAGAAGCAAAGAGGTTCTTCTGCAGCTGTACAGGGCCCTGGTGAGACCGCACCTGGAGTACTGTGTGCTGCTCTCCAAATTAGAGGAAAGACATTCTGGCTATTGAGGGAGTGCAGCGTAGGTTCACAAGGTCAATTCCTGGAATGGTGGGATTACCTTACACTTAACGACTAGAGCAACTGGGCTTGTATACCCTTGAGTTTAGAAGACTGAGAGGGGAACTGTTTGAGTCATATAAGATTATTAAAGGACTGGACACTCTGGAGGCAGGAAACATATTTCCACTGATGGGTGAGTGCCGAATCAGAGGACACAGCTTAAAAATACGGGGTAGACCATTTAGGACAGAGATGAGGAGAAACTTCTTCACCCAGAGAGTGGTGGCTGTGTGGAATGCTTTTCCTCAGAGAACAGTGGAGGCCCAGTCTCTGGATTCATTTAAGAAAGAGTTGGATAGAGCTCTCAAGGATAGTGGAATCAAGGGTTATGGAGATAAGGCAGGAACAGGATACTGATTAAAGATGATCAGCCATGATCATATTGAATGGTGGTGCAGGCTCGAAGGGCTGAATAGCCTACTCCTGCACCTATTGTCTTTAAAAAAATTTTAAAAAGATAAACAAAATAAAATAAATGAAATAAAATTGCGGAGCAGAATGAAAACAGAGGGGTCGAGATGAGATAATCATCTGAAGTTGTTGAATTCGATGTTGAGACTGGCAGGCTGTAACATGCTTAGTTAGAAGATGTTCCTCCAGTTTGCGTTGAGCTTCACTGGAACATTGCAGCAGGCCAAGGACAGACATGTGGGTATGGGAGCAGGATCGGGTGTTGAAGTGGCAAGCCACAGGAAGTTCTGGGACCTGATTGCTTTCAGACCGAAGGTGCTCAGCAAAGTGATCACTCAGTCAGCGTTTTGTCTCTCCGATATAGAGGAGACCACATTGGAGCAACGAATGCAATAGATCAAATTGAATGAGGTACAAGTGAAACGCTGCTTAATCTGAAATGAGTGTTCGGAGCCTTGGAAATTGAGCATGGAAGAGGTAAAGGGGCATGTGTTGCACCTTCTGCAATTGCATGGGAAGGTGTCGTGTGTGATGGGAGAGGTGTTAGGTGTGATGGGAAGGTGCCATGTGTGATGGGAGAGGTGTTAGGTGTGATGGGAAGGTGCCGTGTGTGATGGGAACGTGCCATGTGTGATGGGAGAGGTGTTAGGTGTGATGGGAAGGTGCCGTGTGTGATGGGAGAGGTGTTAGGTGTGATGGGAAAGTACCGTGTGTGATGGGAGAGGTGTTAGGTCTGATGGGAAGATGCCGTGTGTGATGGGAGAGGTGTTAGGTGTGATGGGAAGGTACCGTGTGTGATGGGAGAGGTGTTAGGTCTGATGGGAAGATGCCATGTGTGATGAGAGAGGTGTTAGGTGTGATGGGAAGGTGCCGTGTGTGGTGGGAGAGGTGTTAGGTGTGATGGGAAGGTGCCGTGTGTGATGGGAGAGGTGTTAGGTCTGATGGGAAGATGCCGTGTGTGATGGGAGAGGTGTTAGGTGTGATGGGAAGATGCCGTGTGTGATGGGAGAGGTGTTAGGTGTGATGGGAAGGTGCCGTGTGTGGTGGGAGAGGTGTTAGGTGTGATGGGAAGGTGCCGTGTGTGGTGGGAGAGGTGTTAGGTCTGATGGGAAGATGCCGTGTGTGATGGGAGAGGTGTTAGGTGTGATGGGAAGGTACCGTGTGTGATGGGAGAGGTGTTAGGTCTGATGGGAAGATGCCATGTGTGATGAGAGAGGTGTTAGGTGTGATGGGAAGGTGCCGTGTGTGGTGGGAGAGGTGTTAGGTGTGATGGGAAGGTGCCGTGTGTGGTGGGAGAGGTGTTAGGTGTGATGGGAAGGTGCCGTGTGTGATGGGAGAGGTGTTAGGTGTGATGGGAAGGTGCCGTGTGTGATGGGGGAAGTGTTAGGTGTGATGTGAAGGTGTCGTGTGTGATGGGAGAGGTGTTAGGTGTGATGGGAAGGTGCCGTGTGTGATGGGAGAGGTGTTAGGTCTGATGGGAAGGTGCCGTGTGTGATGGGAGAGGTGTTCGGTGTGATGGGAAGGTGCCGTGTGTGATGGGAGAGGTGTTAGGTGTAATGGGAAGGTGCCGTGTGTGATGGGAGAGGTGTTAGGTCTGATGGGAAGGTGCCGTGTGTGGTGGGAGAGGTGTTAGGTGTAATGGGAAGTTGCCGTGTGTAATGGGAGAGGTGTTAGGTATGATAGGAAGGTGCCGTGTGTGATGGTGGAGGTGTTAGGTGTGATGGGAAGGTGCGTGTGTGATGGGAGAGGTGTTAGGTGTAATAGAGGAGTGGACTAGATTGTCCTGGAGGGAACGATCTCTGCGGAATGCAGACAGGGGGAGGGAAGGGAAGATGTGTTTAGTGGTGGCGTCGTGCTGGAGTTGGCAAAAAGGGCGGAGGATTATTCTTTGCATGTGAAGGCTGGTGAGGTGAAATGTGAGAACAAGAGGGACCCTATCCTTGTTCTGAGAGGGGCGGGAGGGGGTGAAGGCGTGGCGCGGGAGATGGACCACACGCTGTCGAGAGCCCTGTCAACAACTGTAGGTGGGAAGTGACGGTTGGAGAAGAAGGAGCGCATATTAAGAGCTCCACTTTGGAAAGTGGCCTCATCGGAACAAATGCGGTGGAGACAAAGGAGCTGAGAGAAATGGATAGAGTCCTTATAGGATGTAGGGTGAGAAGAGCTTTAGTCCAGAATGCTGTGGGAGTCAGTGGGCTTGTAATGGATATTAATGGATAGACTATTGCCAGAAATGGAGACAGAAAGGTCAAGGAAAGGAAGGCAAGTATCAGAGATAGACCAGGGTGAAGGTGATGAAGGGATGGAAACTGGAAGCGAAGTTTTTGAATTTTTCCAGGTCAGGATAAGAGCATGAAGCCACACCAAAATAGTCATCGATATACAGATAAAGCAGTTGTGAGAGGGGACCCGGGTAGGCCTGGAACAAGAAATGTTCCACATACCCCATGAAAAGGCAGGTATAGCTAGGATCCATGTGGGTACCCATTGCTACACCTTTGGTTTGGGGAAAATGGGATGAGTTGAAGGAGAAGTTGTTGAGAGAGAGAACAAGTGCAGCCAGGCGGAGGAGAGTGGATGGAAATTGTTCGGGCGTCTTTTCAAGAAAGAAGCGAAAAGCTTTCAAGCGTCTTGGTGTGGGATGGAGGTGTAAAGAGATTGCACATCCATGGTGAATAGAAGGTGGTTAGGGCCTGCGAATTAAAAGCTGTCAATATGTCGCAGGACATCAGAGGAATCCCGGATGTAGGTGGGGAGGGAGTGAACCAGACGAGTAAGGATGGAGTCAAGTTAGGAGGAAATAAGTTCAGTGGGGCAGGAGCATGCTGACACAATGGGCCTGTCGGGACAGTCGTTCTTGTGGATTTTGGGGATTAGGTAGAAATCGGCTGTCCAGGATTGGGAGACTATGAGGGTGGAAGCTGTGGGGGGGGCGGAGAGGCATCCGGAGGAAATGAGATCAGTCAGTGTTGGAGACAATGGCTTGGTGCTCAGTGGTGTGGTCATTCCCTCAGGAAAATGTCCAAGTCTCTGAGTCTTTATCTGCCACCTGCTTCATTCTATGCAGTGCCCTCTTTAGGTGCTGTTTAGCTAATTTACCTACTCTATTTAATCTCGCTCTCATCTCTGAAACATAATATAAGGGTGAGATCTCTGTCTTTGGTCCTGTCAATTTTTCTTTAATTAATTCATGATTTTACTTTTACCATGTGTGATGGGAGATCCATAACCACCTTAAACAGCCTAGCAGTAAAATTTGACCCTTGGTCCGACTGAATCTCTCCAGGTAGCCCATACCATGTGAAGAAAGCTACTAACTCCTCCAGTATCCTAGGAGTGCAGGAGGTAGGGTTTCAGGTACTTGGGCTCATTCTGGGGAAGGTGGGACCACTACAAGATGGTCTTCACCTGAACCAGAGGGGTACTAATATCCAGGGTGGGAAATTTGCTGGTGCTAATTGGGTGGGTTTAAACTAGCTCAGCAGAGGGATGGGAACTTCAGATATAGTTCCAATGCACAGGAGGATGAGAGTAGGGAGGGCATGGATAGGATTTCATGGTCACAGGAATGTGTTGGCAGACAGCAAGCTGGTTTGAAGTGTGTCTACTTCAACGCCAGAAGTATCCGAAATAAGGTAGGTGAGCTTGCAGCATGGATAGATACCTGGGACTTCGATGTTGTGGTCATTTTGGAAACATGGATAGAGCAGGGTCAGGAATGGATGTTGCAGATTCCAGAGTTTAGATCTTTCATTAAGAACAGGGAAGGCGGTAAAAGAGAAGGAAGTGTGGCCTTGTTAGTCAAGGATAGTATAACGGTGCCTGAAAGAACTTCTGACGAACATTTGTCTACTGAGGTAGTGTGAGCTGAGGGTAGAAATAGGAGAGGAGAGGTCACACTGCTGGGAGGTTTTTTTTATATAGGTCTCTGCAGAGTTCCAGGGGGGTGGAGGAGAGGATTGGCAAAATGATTTCTGAATAGGAGTGAAAGGAGCAGGGTGGTCATTATGGGAGACTTTAACTTCCCCAACATTGACTGGAAATGCTATAACTCAAGTACATAAGATGGATCCATTTTTGTCCAATGTGTGCAGGAGGGTTTCCTGACACAGTATGTTGAAGGGCCGACAAGAGGGGAGGCCATGCTGGATCTGGTGCTTGGTAATGAATTGGGCCAGGTGTTTGATTTTGTGGTATGTGAGTACTTTGGAGAGGGTGATCATAATTCGGTTATGTTTAGCAATGGAAAAGGATAGGTACATGCCAATGGGCAAGAGTTATTGATGGGGCAAGGGCAATTATAATGCGATTAGGCAAGACTTTAGAATGCATTGAATGGGGTAGCAAAATGCAGGGGATGGGGACAATCAAAATGTGGAGCTAGTTTAAGGAACTGATAGTACATGTCTGTGATAGGTATATTCTGTCAGGCAGGGAGGAAGTGATAAGCTAAGGGAACTGTGGTTAACTACAAAAATTGCGTCTCTTATTAGGTGGAAGAAGGAGACTTAAGTGACGATGAGACAAGATGGTTCAGATGAGGTGATGGAGAGTTACAGATTATCTGGGAAGGATTTAAAGAGAGTTAAGAAGAGCAAAGAGAGAAAATGAGCAGTCTTTAGCAGGTAGAATAAAGGAGAACCCCCACCCCCCAAAAGCTTTCTTTAGGTATGTGAGGAATAAATGACTAGAGTAGGAATAGGGTGAATCAAAGATAGAAGTGGGAAGTTGTATGCAGACCCTATGGAGATCAGAGAGGTGCTAAACGGTTTTCACTCAGGAAAAGGAGAATATTGTAGGGGAGAAAAATGAGATATGGGATATTAGATTGGAAATGATTGAGGTTATTAAGGGGGAGATGTTATCAATTCTAGAAGGAGTGAAAGTAGACAAGTCCCCTGGGCTGAATGGGATTTATCTGAGGATTCTCTGGAAAGCTAGGGAGGAGATGGCAGAGACTTTGGCTTTGATCTTTGAGTCGTCATTGTCTACAGGTTTAGTACCAGAGGACTGGAGGATTGCAGATGTTGTGCCCTTGTTCAAGAAGGGCAGTAGAGATGACCCAAGTAATTATAGACCAGTGAGCCTTACGTCTGTTGTAGGAAAAGTTTTGGAAAGAATTATAAGAGATAGGTTTTATAATCATCAAGCAAGCAACAATTTGATTTCAGATAGTCAACATAGTTTCGTGAAGGGCAGGTCTTGTCTCACAAAACTCAGTGAGTTTTTTGAGAAGGTGACTAAGCATGTGGAGCAATTGGCGTGGCATACATGGACTTCAGTAAAGCCTTTGATAAGATTCCACATGGTAGGCTGTTGGAGAAAATGCAGAGGCATGGGATTTAGGGTGATTTAGCACTTTGGATTAGAAACTGGCTTTCTAAGAAGGCAGCGAGTAGTGGTTTATGGAAAATATTCAGCCTGGAGTCCAGTTACTAATGGTATGTCACAAGGACCACTGCTGTTTGTCATTTTTATAAATTATTTAGATGCAGGCACAGGTGGATGGGATAGTAAATTTACAGGTGACACTACAGTCGGTGGTGTGGTGGACAGTGTAGTAGAATATTGCAGATTGGAGGGGATTTGGATTTTTTCCTGCTCCTTGGATGCTGCCTGAACTGCTGTGCTTTTCCAGCATCACTCTAATCCATAAACTGCAGAATTGGGCTAAGAGGTGACAAATGGAGTTCAATGCAGCTAAATGTGAGATGATACACTTTGGGAAGAATGACAAGAAGGCAAAATACTGAGTCAGTGGAAAGATTTTGGTAGTGTGGATGTGCAGAGGGATCTTGGAGTCCATGTACATAGATCCCTGAAAAAGTTGCTGCCCAGGTTGATAGTGCTGTTAAGAAGGCATATGGTGTGTTTGGTTTTATTGGTTGAGGGATTGAGTTTCGGAGCCATAATGTCATGCTGCAAAATGCTAGTGTTGCCGCATTTGGGATATTGTGTACTATTCTGGTTGCCCCATTACAGGAAGGATGTGGAAGCAGTGGAAAAGGTGCAGAGGAGATTTACCAGGATGTTGCCTGATCTGGAGGGAAGATCTTATGAGGAAAGGCTGAGAGACTTGGACCTGTTCTCATTGGAAAGAAGAAGGCTAAGAGAGGATTTGATAGAGATATACAAGATGATCAGACGATTAGATAGGGTAGACAGTGAAAGTCTTTTTCCTAGGATGATGACGTCAGCTTGTATGAGGGGGCATAACTACAAATTGAGGGGTGATAGGTTTAAGACAGATGTCAGAGGCAGGTTCTTTACTCAGTGGTAAGGGCGTGGAATGCCCTGCCTGCCAATGTAGTTAACTCAGCCACATCAGGCCCGATGCTCAACATGTTCAATGATTCATACAGTCATGTCTCCCACCATCTCTGAGAGAGGTCAATATTTTGTTTGTTCTTAAAAAAGGGAAGATCCTGGAGGACTGTGCTTCGTACAGGACCATTTCACTCTTAAATGTGGACTTCAAAATCATCTCTAAGACTCTTGCTTAGGCTGAGGACCAGACAGGCTCGTAAAGGGCCGCAGATCCTCCAATAATGTTAGGAGGCTGCTTAATGTGATTCAAGCGTATCAACAACAGTCAATACAGGGATTGGTGATTTCCCTAGATGCAGAGAAGACATTTGACCAAGTTGAGCGGCCATACCTTTTTCATACTCTGGAGCGGTTTGGCTTGGGCAAAGCCTTTATAAGACAGGTAAAAGTTATCTATAGTGACCCTCTCACTGTGGTCACTGTGGTCATCACCAATGGAGTACGATCAAGCAATTTTAACATTTTTAGGGCTTTACTGTCCCCTTTCACCATTGCGGAGGCCACTAGTAACAATCCCAATATATCAGCTCCAGAAATGGGGTCAAATTACATAAGATTTCATTGTAAGCATCAATTTTTTTTTGTCAAATCCAACACTTTAGGTGCCTCGCCTGATACAATGCATCAGTGCGTTTGGCACCTTTTCAGGGTACAAGATTAATTTTGCAAAGTCAGAGGCTATGCCCATGGGTGGTCTTGTGAAGTTGCTAGGTCTTGAGGGTGAATATCAATTCCCACTTAAGTGGTCACTGGGGGGGGTTTTATGTATTTGGGCATATTCATTACTCCAGTTCTTGATTGGTTGTTTAAAACTAATTTTGTTTAATCATTTGACAAAATCAAACAAGACCGTCAACACTTCCAGTCTCAAGATTAGGTCGGATAGCTTTTATTAAGATGAACATTCTCCCCTGTTTGTTGCACCCTATACGAATGCTACCCCGATTTTCGATAAGCAAACATTCAGGAGACTGATTGACTGGTTGAACTCTTTTATTTGGCATTGTAAGCAGTCCCTTACTAAATTAGCTAAACTGCAGTTGCCTCACAGATTGGGGGGAATGGATCTCCCAGACATTAAAAACTATCAACTAAGCTTGTTTTTATCTTAATGAGTGATTGGGCTTGTGGGGACCCTCTTTCAATATGGTTAGATATCGAAAGATCTCAGGCAGGGTGCTCCCTTACTAGCTTGCTCTTTTTGGACAAAGTGAGGACAGTTAGGGAATATTGCCATAACCCAATAGTTATCAATACTGTTAAAGCATGGAGGGCAATTCACCAGAGGGAAGGCAATATTGGCAAATCATCTCTTACACCTATAGTGGGTATGCTGGGGTTTCAACCAGGGATGACAGATTCAGGATTCAAACATTTGGCAGCTAGAGATGTGTCTTGCATGGGTGATTTATTTGAGGGAACCAGAATGATGTCCTTTGATCAGTTAACATGGAAATATGAGTTATCTAACAGTGACCTCTTTTGGTTTTTCAAGTTAGGGATTGTATTCGAAAAAAGGCTACATTTTTGACTGATCCCTACAAATCTGACATAGAGAGGTGGGATGCTCAGTGCTAAGAGTACACTTTCTGTCAGCACTTTATATAATCAATTAGAGGGTGCCCCCTCAGATGAGTTTGATCGACTCAAGAGGGTGTGGGAGGGAGAGCTAGGTGTTGAGGTCTCCTCGGAGGCTTGGGAAGATAGTTGGGAAAATGCAAGAAAAATATAAATTTGCAATAGGACCCATGTTTTACAGTTGAAGATTCTTGGAGAAAGTGAGGATTGCAGATGCTGGAGATCAGAATTGAAAATGTGTTGCTGAAAAAGCGCAGCAGGTCAGGCAGCATCCAAGGAGCAGGAAAATCGACGTTTCGGACATGAGCCCTTCTTCAGGATTCCTGAAGAAGGGCTCATGCCCAGAAAGTCGATTCTCCTCCTCCTTGGATGCTGCCTGACCTGCTGCGCTTTTCCAGCAGTTGAAGATTCTCCACAGGGTTCACTTGGCTCCAGATTGTTTGTTAATATTTAAACTGGGGTATCTTCAACATGTCCCAAGTGGAAGGTTGGTACCGGTACTCTTACTCATTGTCCCTGGTCCTTTGGTAGGCTTCAAACTGAACCTGAGAGGCACCAGTATCCTTGGGGGGAGGTTTGCTAGTGCTCTTTGGGGGGGTTTAAACTAAATCTGCAAGGGCATGGGAACCTAGACTGTAGCTTTAGGGTGCAGGACCTTGAGTGTAGGGAGGTTAGGAACATGGCATCAATCTCAAAGGAGGGTGCCTGTAAACAGGAAAGTGGCTTGAAGTGTGTATACTTCAATGCGAGAAATATACGAAATAAGGTAGGTAAACTTGCAGCGTGGGTTGGTACCTGGGATTTCGATGTTGTGGCTATTACGGAGACATGGGTAGAACAGGACAGGATTGGCTATTGCAGTTTCCAGGGTTTAAATGTTTTAGTAGGGTCAGAGGTGGGGGTAAAAGAGGGGGAGGTGTGGCATTGCTAGCCAAGGATAGTATTACAGCGGTGGAAAGGACGATGGATGAAGACTTGCCATCTGAGGTAGTTTGAGCTGAGGTTAGAAATAGGAAAGGTGAGGTCACCATGTTAGGAGTTTTCTACAGGCCTCCTAATAATCCGAGAGACGTGGAAGAAAGGATTGCGAGGATGATTCAGGAGAAGAGTGAAAGTAATATGGTGGTTGTTATAGGGGACTTTTCCAGATATTGATTGGGAAAACTATAGCTCGAGTACGTTAGATGGGTTTGTCCAATGTGTGCAGGAGGGTTTCCTGACACAATATGTAGACAGGCCAACAAGAGGTGAGGCCATACTGGATTTGGTTCTGGGTAACGAACCAGCCAGGTGTTAGAATTGGAGGTAGGTGAGCACTTTGGGGACAGTGACCACAATTCGGTGACTTTTACTCTAGTGATGGAGAGGGATAAGTGTGCACTGCAGGGCAAGAGTTATAGCTGGGGGCAGGGAAATTATGATGCGGTGAGGCATGACTTAGGATGCGTGGCTTGGAAAAGTAGCCTTCAAGGGAAGGGCACAATCGATATGTGGAACTTGTTCAAGGAGCAGCTATTGAGTGTCCTTGATAAGTATGTACCTGTCAGGCAGGGAGGAAAGGGTCATGTGAGGGAGACGTGATTTAATAAGGAATTGAAATCCCTTGTTAAAGGGAAGAGGGCGGCCTATGAAAAGATGAGGTGTGAAGGTTCAATTGGGGCGATTGAGAGTTATAAGGTCACCAGGAAGGATCTAAAGAGAGAGCTAAGAGCAGCAAGGAGGGGACATGAAAAGTCCTTGGTTGGTAGGATTAGGGAAAACCCAAAGGCTTTCTATAGGTATGTCAGGAATAAAAGAATGACTAGGGTAGGAATAGGTCCAGTCAAGGATAGTAGTGGGAAGTTGTGTGTGGAGATTGAAGAGATTGGAGAGACACTGAATGAATACTTTTCGTCAGTATTTACTCAGGAACAGGACATTGTTGCCGATGTGAATATTGAGTCACAATTAATTAGAATGGATGGCTTTGAGGTATGTAGGGAAGAGGTGTTAGAAATTCTGGAAAGGGTGAAAATAGATGCCCCTGGGCCTGATGGCATTTATCCTAGGATCCTCTGGGAAGCAAGGGAGGAGATTGCAGAGCCATTGGCCTTGATTTTTATGTCCTCGTTGTCTACAGGAATAGTACCAGAAGACTGGAGGATAGCAAATGTGGTTCCCTTGTTCAAGAAGGGGAGTAGGGATAACCCTAGTAACTACAGGCCGGTGAGTCTCAGTTCTGTTGTGGGCAGATTCTTAGAGAGAATTGTAAGGGATAGGATTTATGAACATCTGGATAGGAATAATGTGATCAAGGATAGTCAGTATGGTTTTGTGAAGGGCAGGGCGTGCCTCGCAAACCTTATTGAATTCTTTGAGAAGGTGACCAAGGAGGTGGACGAGGGTAAAGCGGTAGATGTAGTGTATATGGATTTTAGTAAGGCGTTTGATAAGGTTCCCCATGGTAGGCTAATGCAAAAAATACGGAGGTATGGCATTGAGGGTGCGTTAGAGGTTTGGATTAGGAATTGGCTGGCTGGAAGAAGACAGAGGGTAGTAGTTGATGGTAAAGGTTCATCTTGGTGTGCAGTTACTAGCGGTGTTCCGCAAGGATCTGTTTTGGGACCATTGCTGTTTGTCATTTTTATAAATGACCTGGAGGAGGGGCTAGAAGGTTGGGTGAGCAAGTTTGCAGATGATACGAAAGTCGGTGGAGTTGTTGACAGTGAGGAAGGATGTGGCAGGTTACAGCGGGATATAGATAAGCTGCAGAACTGGGCAGAAAGGTGGCAAATGGAGTTCAATGTAGGTAAGTGTGAAGTGATTCACTTTGGTAAGCGTAGCATGAAGATGGAGTACTGGGCTAATGGTCAGATACTTGGTAGTGTGGATGAGCAGAGGGATCTTGGTGTCCATGTACACAGATCTCTGAAAGTTGCCACCCAGGTAAATAGTGCTGTGAAGAAGGCATATGGCGTACTGGCTTTTATTGGTAGAGGAATTGAGTTCTGGAGTTCTGAGGTCATGTTGCAGTTGTAAAAGACTCTGGTGCGGCTGCACCTGGAGTATTGTGTGCAGTTTTGGTTGCCATACTATAGGAAGGATTTGGAGGCACTGGAACGGGTGCAGAGGAGGTTTACCAGGATGTTGCCTGGTATGATAAGAAGATCCTAAGAGGAAAGGCTGAGACACTTGGGGCTGTTTTCATTGGAGAAAAGAAGGTTTAGGGGTGACTTGATAGAGGTGTACAAGATAATTAGGGGTTTAGATAGGGTTGACCATGAGAACCTTTTTCCAGGTATGGAGTCAGCTATTATGAGGGGGCATAGCTTTAAATTAAGGGGAGTTTGGTATAGGACAGATGTTAGGGGTAGATTCTTTACTCAGCGAGTCGTGAGTTCATGGAATGCCCTGCCAGTAACAGTGGTGGACTCTCCCCCTTTGTGGGCATTTAAACGGACATTGGATAGGCATATGGAAGATAGTGGGCTAGTGTAGGTTAGGTGGGCTTGGGTCGGTGCAACATCGAGGGCCAAAGGGCCTGTACTGCGCTGTATTTTTCTATGTTCTATGTTCTAAACATACTGGAATGCTGTGGCGGGTGCAATGTAGGGGATTTTGGGTTTAAGGGTGGAGAAGGACCCAATCTCGCTTCTTCTTGGCCTGCCTAGTGTGTTCCCGATAGATGCACGTAGGAAAAAACTTTTCAATATCCTCTCTTCCTGTGCAACAAAGAATATTTTGTTAGGTTGGGTATCCAAAAATCCCCAGGGCCTGTTATGTTGGTGGAAGATTGTTATGGAGCATATTCCTTGGATTTTCTCACAAGTATGGTACACCGCAAGACTGAGAATTTCTATAAGACATGGCAACCCTTTTTGGAATACCTGGACATAGATTTGTCTGCCACACTAATAAGGGCTTTTATATAGCCTTAACAATTGTGCTTTTCGAGTCCAATATCCAGAGGGGGGAACTGCGAGCGTATGAATATGTGAAAACTAATACTTTTGATATTCGAGAGTAAGTGTTTTGTTTGGTTGAGCTGAGTTATTATTATTTATTTTATTATTTATTAGTTTGTTGGTTATTATTTATTTAGTTAAGGAGTTAGTTGAGTTTGTTTTTACTTATTTTTTTCTATACATATACATTTGTACATGAGGGCAATTTGGGTTTTTTACATTTTTTGGTGTTCTTTCTTTGTATTGCTTTGAATTGTATTGTTTTGTATTTGTTGTGATATTTAAAAAATCTATATTTTCAATAAAAAATATATTTAAAAAAAAATTCATTTAGTACTTTATTTATTTTCTTTTTATATTATGTATTTACCATCAAACCAGTTTCTGTATTATTTTAAACTTTAGGAATAAAATAGACATTAATCAATTCCCGGATACTCAGCAAATGAGATTTTTTTTTCCCTTTTAGTAGAGTAAAAACATCATTTCATAACTTTACACATTAAGTTCATGTTAAATAGAAAAGAAAACATTTTTCAAAATTTAAAACTGTTATACCAACCTCAAGTGTGAAAAGAGAAATATATCCACTCCTTGATTTGGTTGTAAATAACACAACGAAGACGGCACAATGACTCAGTGGTTATCACTGCTGCCGCACAGCACCAGAAACCCGGGTTCGATTCCAGCCTCGGATAACTGTCTGTGTGGAGTTTGCACATTCTCCCCCGTCTGCGTGGGCTTGCTTCAGTTTCCTTCCATCGTCCAAAGATGAGCAGGTCAGGTGAATTGGTCATGCTAAATTGCCCATTGTGTTAGGTGTATTAGTCAGAGGGCAATTGATCTGTGTGGGTTACTCTTTCGAGGGTTGGTGTGGACTTGTTGGGCCGAAGGGCCTGTTTCCACAGCAAAAAAATACAGCAAGTAATGAGGAAGGTGAATAGCTGTTATAGCAAGGAAATTAAAGGAAGGAAGGAAGTCTCAAGAAGATAGATACTAAGTGTGAGAGTTGGAGTAATGATTCAAGATGTGCATAAGCATAAGGGGCAAGAAGGTGACCAAAAGAAAATGGCCGACATATGAATTTGACTAACTTAGCTATAGCAGCAGAAGTGGTAAACAAGTTGCAGCTGGACCACAAGGTCAGACAGATAACAAACCAGACAATGGGCGACCTTACACATAGCAAAAACAAGTCCAGACAGCAAAACCACAAGGCCGAAAACGAACCTCGTGACTGATAACGAGGGAGAAACAACTTGAGGTGGACAATGGGTGGTTGTCAGCTGCCTGGGAAGATTGTAAACACTTGAGGGGGAAATGTGTCCAGCTGCACTTGCAAGATTGGGGTAAACAAGTAATGGAAAAGTACCGGTTGCTCGAGATTGAGAATCACCTGACTCAACAGGGGGTGGAGTTTAAGGGTATATCAGGGGATGCTTTGTAACGATCAGGGTCCCTTTCTTTGAGGGGTACCCAACTCTGCAGACTTGCTAATTGCTAATAAACTTTGTTTTCCTGAATTTGTCTTGAGCTGACTTTTTTTACGTCTCAAAACTTGGGGGCTCGTCCGGGATCGACACTCCGGCTGCGAGGGGGTCGAGAAAGGACATCGGGGAAGGTGCACCCTGCCGAGTTTGGCAGTCCCTGAGTGCTTGCTCGTCGCCCCACGCGGCTTGAGCGAGTGATATCCGGAGGACTCAGGAAAACAAAGAACAGGGGACCGAGGCAGAAGGGACGTTTTTTTTCGATCGAGTAATTTTGGTGCACCAAACCCAGGTAAGATACCTTGCAGATGTCTGGTTTAAGGAGAAGCGTGCGTCACGGGGTCCTGCAGGCCTTCTGCAGAGGCGTGGCACGCGCGAATCTGAGAACCGGAGGGTCCTGCTTGTGTTCCTGGGCGATCGAGGGCGCAGATGTCTGGTTTAAGGAGGAGCGTGCGTCACGGGGTCCTGCAGGCCTTCTGCAGAGGCGTGGCATGCGCGAATCTGAAGACCGGAGGGTCCTGCGGGGTAAGTGTGTTTTGACACGGATACTTGCAGAGGTCTGGTTCAAGGAGGAGTGTGTGCCACGGGGTCCTGCAGGCCTTCTGTAGAGGCGTGGCGCGCACGAATCTGAGGACCGGAGGGTCCTGTGAGTGTGTCTTGACACGGGTAAATCTTCGTAAGTCCTCGGAAATGGGAAATAAGGAATCAAAAGCAAATAAGGAAGAGGGAGGTCCGAACGTGGATAATGAGAATTTTTTTTACCAGCAGCTTGCAGTAAGACCGACAGAGAGAGAGAGAGAGTGCGAGAACTGCTCTCAAAACATTTAACCCTCTGTGATTCGGTTTGAATGCACATTGGTTTGTTGGTGATTGAATGAGGAAGTTTTATTCACTGGAGCTTGAGTTCCAGGATTGTTTTAAATGTGATCTTTATGTAAACTTAACATGATTTATTTTCAATATGTGAAGGACAGTTGTAGTTTCAGTTCAACAGTAGACTGTCGGAAAAAAAAGACGATAACTTCCATGGTTATTATCTGAGACCTTGGATTCGGCCATTAGAATTTTTTTAAAACTTGAATTGACAAATTATTGTAAGACAGCTCTGATTATTTTACGACCTAAAGTATTGTAATTAAGAAATAATTGGTCAGGAGTACATAAGAAAACTAATTTTGGATCTAAATTAGAGTACTAAATCTGGGTGATTAAAGTGGATTTCAAAATTGGGAACTGTATGCATTTTACATTTTAAATATTAAATACTGAATAAATGGACGTAAATATATAAATATGTTTACAAGTTAGGAACAGGCTTTAAAGTTAGTCAAGCATGAATTAATAAATTGGTGTTTGAGGATATGAGAAGCTAGGAACATTCCAATATTTCTTAAAAAAGGAAGAACATATCGACTAAAGTGCCGATAGGGGACAAGTAGATTGGGTTTGTGTGTGACCCCCTCACCAGTGGGGAGGTCGGAACATTTAGAAGGAAATGACGGTCCTGGATGAGAATCCGATAGGATTGTCAGAACAAATCAATTTTTGAGGCCCAGTCTGTATATATGGGCTGAGTTAATGTCTATTTTTGACTATACTATTTACTGGGGGAGAAAGGAGACTTATATGGGGATACTGGATAGGGAAAGTGTTAATTGAGATTAAAAAAACTAGTAGCAGTGCCAGTATTAAGCTTGCCGGACAATTTGGCATGAGAGGGGGATGGTTAGGGGTGAAGACAAAGATCCCCTTCAGAACCCTAACTGGGACCACCACAATATAGAAGGGTGGAATAATATGTTAGACATGCAAAATTTGATAATCCAAGGGATACAAACTTGCATCCTCAAACAACAAAATTTAGCTAAGGTTTTCGACCTGAGGCAGGGAAAGGACGAGTCTCCCTATGCATTCATACACAGATTAAGGGAGTCGGTTAGGAAATGTTCGGGTATAGACCCAGATGGGGAAATAGGATGACGGATGGTAAAGGTTCACTTCGTGACAAAGACATGGCCTGATATCCAGAAGAAGTTACAGAAGATAGAGAACGGGAACGGTAGAAATGAGTCGGAGTTGTTACAGGAGGTTCAGAAAGTATTTGTATAGAGAGACATAATGGCGGAGGAACGGAAGGCTAAGATAATGGTAGCAGTAGTAAGGGAGGACTGTATGAAAGACAAAAGGAGTCGGATAAATAAGGTGGTTATCTAAATCTGAATATTTATGTCTTTGTGGGCCGGCCCCGATAGGAATTTTGTGTTGGTGAAGATTTGTGTGTGTCTTTGTGTGTGTAAATTTGATTGTAAAAAAGTCTCTGTGGATGTGAGAAGTTGTGTTTGTGTATGGATTTTTTTTTTAAAAAAAGGCTTCTCAGCTAACAAGCAGTTTAACACTTTGTGCTCTGGCTTGAATTCATCTGTTTGTTAATGGTTTTATGTGTGAAACTTATTGTTTGTCATTTGATTCAGTGTGCTATTTTTGATTGTAATTTTATGAATGCTCAACGTTATTTTTTTCTCATGATATGACTTTATTAGAACTTAAGGAGGACCATTCATGAGATTGAGTGCAAAGTAGTAATAAGTTAGAACAATTCCAAATTCACACGACATGAGGGGTGGTATCCACCTTCAGGAAAATGAGGCAGGGGAGCAGTGGCTCTGGAACAGATGTACAAAGAAAAAGGCTGCTGATAAGGCAGGGGGGAACAGAAACTCTGAGGGTAGATGCGAATTAATATGGGTAACTTGAGAGTGAGTTTCAGGACGTTGAGACAGTAAGTAGACTGTATTGCGCTGAGATTGTTTGTGGGGGGGCTATACGGCGCGTAGGGCCGCATTGAAAAACGGTAGGTAGGGAGCGGGAGCTCCAGGGGCGGATGCGCCCAGACACAGGGAAAACATTACATTTGACAACTGCGATGTGCTTGAAAAAAATTAAAATGTTACTGACAACCGACCCTGAACAGTTCCATATGTAGAGCAGTGACCTCCGGGAAAAAGGGGGGGAAGATCTGCCACATGGGGACTGCCCAGCAGTACTGGAGACTGCGAGTGGAGATAGTTGGGGAAAAGAATTAGCACTTGAAGACCTGGTGGTCGAGGGGAGGTCGCTATGAGCTCCGATGCGCAGACACAGGAGACAGTGACAGGCAGACATAGACAGAGAGACCAACACCGTATGAGAGAGAGAGAGAGAGAGAGACTGGCTGTGTGTGAGGACCTACAGAGAGAGAACGGAAGCTATTACATTTTGTTGTGTTTCTGGCTGAAAGTCATCTGTTCGTTAGTGCATGAATGTTTGAGTGTTTATCACCTAGAGCTTGAGTCACAAGATATGTGTATCTGTAAATATGTTGAGACCCTGGGCTTCGCTGTTTCTCGTTTACTTCACCAGGGACTCCTGACTCAGACACCACCTCTGGATTTCGCTGTGCACACTATTGAACCCGGTGAAGGGGATTTGATCAAACATTGACAACAGTTAACTCTCGAACTTGTGTGGGACGGCCCGTTCCTAGTACTCCTCACCATTGAACGGCGGAGAAAGGCTGGCAAATGGCCAGTCACCTCTCCAGTTAAGAAAGGAGTCTGGACAGCCGAATCAACACGTGACCCACTATAACTCAGACTGAACAGACTTTGATTAACTGACTATACTATGGCGACGTGAGTGCGGGGACTGTTTCTTCAGAATTGTATGTTAATCTTGTTTTGTGCTTTGATATATTGTTTAAGTTCTTAGCACTAGTCAGAATTATGCTGCTATTCCTGTTACTTCTGAGTTTTGCTTATATATCTTTTTCAGATGTTGTGTTAATGATTTCTGTTTTGGAATTTCCACAAGTTATAAAAATTGATGCTTGCAGCCTAAGTAGAATGCCCAGATGTAGAGTTTCAAAGGGAATATCTTTCCTCCAAGATATTTCTTCACACCCTACCGAACCGCAAAAGCCACCGCCTAGCATCACTATCCATAGAGCCCCCTTTAGCCCAGCCCTAAACTGTTTTGACAGGAAGTGTCATCCTATATATCTCACCATTAAAAATGCTTTCTCTGAAGACTCATTTCCCCATAAAAATGGGTCCCAACTCCTTAGTAAAGATTTAAAGATAGAGATGACAGTGTATGGGAAGCGTTTTGTGGGCTATTGTTTTTGAATTGGCGTCGGACGGGGACAGCCTTTGGGATTCCTTGATTCTAAACTGCAACCTTTAACCCCTTACACTGATCCAAAGTCAATGCAGATTATAGAGGTTAAAGACCTGAGACAGCCTCTTGAAATAGAAACAGGATATGGATAGACAAATGCCTGGATTGAATGGGTTAAATATACTGTAAAAAGTCTGAACAAAAGCAATTGCTATGCATGTGCCTCCGGTAGGACAGGGTCTCAGGTAGTTCTCTTTCCGCTCGGGTGGGAGCGAAACAAACAGGGCATGGAATGCACGATAGCCCTATATCAAGATGAGACTGCATGGAAAAATCCGAATTGTGCTTCTTTGTCTTTGATGTTCTCTTCCTTAAAAGGACATAAGAGGCAAGCTCCCCCTGTGTTTTCTGCCGCTGTTGGGAATCACACATCATGTGTTTATAGACAGGGTGGATCTATTGATTTGGGGGAGCTGAGATTGTGTTCGGTGATTAAAAATGTTACTGAAGCAGTGGAAGGAAGAAATTACTCATCTTTAAACGTTCCCCGAGCGGATCTGTGGTGGTATTGTGGAGGGAAAATACTGAGACCTACTCTGCCCCTTGATTGGAAGGGGATATGTGCAATTGTACAATTGGCAATACCATTCACCCTGGCATTTGAAAGAGAACATTTAGTTGAAAAAAAGGAAGAGATAAGAGATCACTGCTATCCACTTCTTTTGATAAAGGGATTTATCTTGATTCAATAGGGGTCCCTAAGGGGGGTGCCTGATGAGTTCAAAGCTCGTAACCAGACTTCAGCAGGCTTTGAATCATCCCTATTCTGGTGGGTTACTAGTCGTATGGCTTGGGGAAATAGACTGGCCTTGGACGTGCTCTTAGCTGAAAAGGGGGGCGTTTGTGTCATGATAGGCTCTCAATGTTATACTTTTATTCCCAACAATACGGCCCCTGATGGCTCGGTGACCCGTGCCCTGGAAGGTCTCCAGGCACTGGCTGATGAGATAGCTGAGAATTCAGGTGTAAATACTAATTGGACTGGCTGGCTAGAGCGGTGGTTGGGCATTTTTGCCCTGCTGCTAATCCTTCCTTACCTGATCCCCTGCTTTCAGTCCCTGATTCAAAAGAACCTATCCCAGCTTGAGGCCATGGCCATTCCTCAACATGGGACCCGTGAGCTTAAAGTCATGTTGCTTCGCAAGTCTCCTGCCTGACTGATTCCTTATGCACATCTTGAAAAGAAAAAGGGTGGATTGTGAGAGTTGGAGTAATGATTCAAGATGTGCATAAGCATAAGGGGCAAGAAGGTGACCAAAAGAAAATGGCCGACATATGAATTTGACTAACTTAGCTATAGCAGCAGAAGTGGTAAACAAGTTGCAGCTGGACCACAAGGTCAGACAGATAACAAACCAGACAATGGGCGACCTTACACATAGCAAAAACAAGTCCAGACAGCAAAACCACAAGGCCGAAAACGAACCTCGTGACTGATAACGAGGGAGAAACAACTTGAGGTGGACAATGGGTGGTTGTCAGCTGCCTGGGAAGATTGTAAACACTTGAGGGGGAAATGTGTCCAGCTGCACTTGCAAGATTGGGGTAAACAAGTAATGGAAAAGTACCGGTTGCTCGAGATTGAGAATCACCTGACTCAACAGGGGGTGGAGTTTAAGGGTATATCAGGGGATGCTTTGTAACGATCAGGGTCCCTTTCTTTGAGGGGTACCCAACTCTGCAGACTTGCTAATTGCTAATAAACTTTGTTTTCCTGAATTTGTCTTGAGCTGACTTTTTTTACGTCTCAAACTAAGAAGTTGTTTTGTCTGGCTAAGGAATCTAAAACACAGGTGCACAGCCTTAGCATCAGAAATCAACCAGTTTGGAGTGAGATGCGGCAAACTTTCTTCACTCAGAGACCAGCTCTTTGGATTTCTCTACCCTCAGGGGATTGTGGATACTTCATCATGGAGAATATTCAAGACTGAAATAAGTAGATTTTTGACCTGAGTGAATTGAGGCGTATTATGGGGAGCAATTTGGAAGTTGAGATGAGGGAGTTGTGAACTAACAAAATAATAGGGGGCCAGTCTGGTTCTGCTTCTATTTCTTATGGTACAGAACTTGCATGACAGTCTGTAGCCCAAACACCAATTGTAAAGGACAATTAGCTTCTTGCTGCTGATTCCCAATCATTGGAAATTACTTGCACCACTAACAAAGCTGGCTTCCAATATTTAATCCTGTGCTCAATTCAAATCCAAGAGTGAGCTATCACTAAAGCACACAAAGTCTCTAAGTTTCAACTGTTTGCATTGACAACCCTATCCTTCTAAATTTCAAAAAACTTAAACGAGTTATCTGTCTGAGTTTTATTATGCCATTTTACACATTTGATAAATACAGTTTTGAGATAAATAAGGTTAAGAAATATAAAATCATTATCTGAATAGGTATTCAATATAATGAGTCTGATCAAATACATCTAATTATTATGCTAGAAAAATGAAGTTGATAGACATGAAACAAGACATTATAATTTCCAACAAAATTCTGTGAAACAGAAACACAGAAGTTCATAATTCAATATAGCTAACAATTAAAATATATTTATAAAAATCTAACAAATTGCAGATCAGAATTTACAAAATTATGCCAAAATAAAATCACCTTTGATTTGTCAATATTGGAAAATGCATCGATTTTTATTGGGTCAAGAAGTGTTTTTAGTGAGTTGAGCTACAAATGTATTTGAATTTTATCTCTCAGTTATCACATCATTGTGTTGGATACTTTAAGGTCACAATTACATGTTACTCTCAAACAAAGCTGTTGCTGCAGTCTACAACACTGGCCTTCATTTGCTTGTTAGGGAAAACCAGCTGCTGTTCACATCACGCTGATTAATTAATTATAAGGAATACAAAGAAATCTTCAGTAACTGTACAGCTTGTGTACAGATATAGTGAGCACTCAAATACAGAACTGATACCGCTTTGCTATTTCAATTTACAGTGTGCAAGGGTGAAGCACTTGGACTGGATCCAGTCCCATTGAAGGAGTTTCAGCTCATTGCACAGCGGTGAATCACAGCAAACAGAAGCTCTTCAGCTCTCCACCATTCATCATGATTGTGGCTGATCATACAACTCAATCTGCTGCTGTAACTTTGTCTCTGTACTCTTTGATCCATTTACTTTATTTCTGTTCTAAATGGCCCACACTGGAGCCTGAAACTGTGACCCTGGTTCTGGACACCCTGGTCACCAGGAACATCCTTCCTCCATTCATCCTATTTCCCAGAGTTTTATAGGTTTCTAATTAAGACCCCTTCATTCATTGAAACTCAAGTGAATGTAGTCCTAATGCAGTGGAAAGCAATTCTGCTCTCAAGGAGTATCTTGCTCTTGGTTTTAAATTAATGAGGGAGTGTTGAGAGGTGACTGATTTAGAGACCTTAATGAGGATGCACTGATCTCTTTATTCTGCATTAGTGATTAACCAAAGCTGAGTTAATTACACTTCCCTTCAATTGTGATCACAAAGATTTACTGGAAAAGCTTTACCTCTCAATGCAGTGAGAAAATGCCAGAGTTAGACACTGGGCTTGCTAACCTTTTCAATTTCATTATCATTTGCCACTGTTTCTAGACAGGGCTCTGACCATACAAAGCTTGTTGCTAATAGCAGATGACAGTAGCACACTGTGACCGTGATATAACCTCATGCAGTGAATACAAAAAAAAGGTACAGACACAGGAAAGGTTTCAGTCTCACTGCACTTGTCCAAAACATCCTGCAGATTCCAACATGGGTGGTAAACAGATGTCTGGCATGCACTAGAAGTAGATTGCAAATGCACTTGATAGGACCTGCACCCACTGCCACGTGGCCCAACATTTCAACTCCCCCTCCCACTCTGATGAGGACATGCAGGTCCTGGGCTTCCTCCACCGCCGCTTCCTCACCACCCGACGCCTGGAGGAAGAACACCTCATCTTCCGCCTCGGAACACTTCAACCCCAGGGCATCAATGTGGACTTCACCAGTTTCCTCATTTCCCTTCCTCCCACCTTACCTGAGTTCCAACCCTTACAGCTCAGCACTGTCTTCATGACCTGTCCTACCTGCCAATCTCCCTTCCCACCGATCTGCTCCACCCTCCCCTCTGACCTATCACCTCCATCCACACCCCCATTCACCTATTGTACTCTTTGCTACCTTCCCCCACCCTCCTCTCTGACCTATCACCTTTGTCCCCACCCCTATTCACCTATTGTACTCTTTGCTACCTTCTCTCCACCCCACCCACCCCCATTTATCTCTCCACCCTGGAGGCTCCTTGCCTCTATTCCTGATGAAGTGCTTTTGCCCGAAACATCGATTTTCCTGCTCCTCGGATGCTGCCTGATCTGTTGTGCTTTTCCAGCACCACTCTGATCTTAACTCTCGTTTCCAGCATTTGCAGTCCTCACTTTTGCCTAGGACAATATTCCTGGTCTACAACTTTAATTCATGATTTTAAAAGGAGTTAGAAATTCATGAAGAGTTTGGACACAACATTGCATTAGAGCTTGTTCTGGGATTTTTGCAGATCCTGGGAGGCACTGCCACGTGGAAGATTGTCAGAAAAGTTTAACATTCTTCCTACTCTAGGACATTATTCTTTGGGCCTCTGGCAACTGCTAGAGGGAACCAAATATTAATGGACAAAGATTTGCCCTAGGCTCCCTACCTAACTTTCAGCGAATAATGTCCATAGCTGGGAACATTTTCCTATTGCATTGAAATTAACAGGTAAAGAATATTTTGACAGCAAATGCTTTCCATAATTTTCTTTACCCAGTAAACCAGCCACTATGTCTGCAATAATATTCACAAAGATAACTTCAACAAAAGGTAGTTCCAGCTGAAAAGTGTTATCACTGTGCTGGAGTTGTCATTGTGTTAGAGGTATCACTATGTGGTTGTTGCTATTGTGTCAAATGTTTCACTGTACTGGAGTTGTGGCCATGTTGGAGTTGTCATCCTATTAGAGATGTCACTATGTTGGAGCTGTCCCTGTGCTGGAGTTGTCTTTGTGCTGATGTTCTCACTGCATTGTAGCTGACTCTCTGCCAGCGATATCACTGTGTTGGACATATTTGTTCCCTGGACATATTTGTTCCCTGGCATTTGTCAGTCCATGTCTGGATATTGTCTAAATCTTGTTGCATTTGAACAAGGACTCCTTCTGTGTCTAGGAGAAAGTGAGGACTGCAGATGCTGGAGACCAGAGTTGAAAAGTCTGGTGCTGGAAAAGCACAGCAGGCCAGGCAGCATCCAAGGAGCAGAAGAATCGATGTTCAGGCATAAGCCCTTCTTCAGGAATCCTTCAGTGTCTGAGGAGTCACAAATGATATTGAACATTTTGCAATTATCAGTGAACATCCTCATCATGATCTTAAAATAGAGGAAAGGTCATTGACGAAACAACTGAAAATGGTTGGCCCTAGGACACTCCTCTAAGGGACTCCTGCAGAGATGTCCTGGAGATCAAAATGACTGACCCCCAACCATCCACAATGATCTTTCTTTATGCCAGATATGACTCCAGTAAGCAAAGTTTGCCCTCTGTTTCCCACTAATTCCAGTTTTGTTATGACTCCTTGATTCCACACTTCATGAAGTATTGGCTTTGATATCAAGCATAGTCACTCTCACCTCACTATGGAATTCAGCTGTTTTCTCCATGTTTAGACCAAGGCAGTAATGAAGTCAGGAACTGAGTTTATTTTGATAGTGCTAATAATAACTCTTCAATCAGTTTACGGATGATCGAAGGTGGACCAATAGGGTGGTAATTGGCCAGGTTGAATTTGTCTTGCTTTTTGTGGCAATTTTCCACATTAAGGTGGAGATGCCAGTGTTGTCACCGTAATGGAACAGCTTCTTACTGTGTTGGATTTGTCACTGAATTGGAGTTGACATCGTGTTGGTGTTGTTACTGTGTTGGAACTGTTACGGTGTTGGTGGCACTGTCGCTCTACTGGAGTTGACACTGTGTAGGTATTATCACTGTTTTAGTATTGTTACAATGCTGGAGTTGTCACCATTTTTGAGCTGTCACTGTGCTGTGGGGAGGGGAGTGGTCATCGTGTTGGCGTTGTCATCATGTTGGAGTTGTCAACGTGTTGGAATTGACATCGTTTTGGAGATGTCACCGTATTGGCGCTGTCATCATGTTGGAGTTGTCACCATGTTGGAGTTGTCAACGTGTTGGAGTTGTCACCGTGTTGGAGTTGTCACCGTGTTGGCGCTGTCATCATGTTAAAGTTGTTACCGTGTTGGAGTTGTCAACGTGTTGGAATTGACATTGTTTTGGAGTTGTCACTGTGTTGGCGCTGTCATCATGTTGGAGTTGTCAACGTGTTGGAGTTGTCAACGTGTTGGACGTATTACCATGTTGGCGCTGTCATAATGTTGGAGTTGTGACCGTGTTGGAGTGGTCATCGTGTTGGAATTGACATCGTGTTGGAGTTGTCATCATGTTGGAATTGTTATCGTGTTGGAGTTGTCACCGTGTTAGAGTTGTTACCGTGTTGCAGTTGTCACTGTGTTGGCGTTGTCATCATGTTGGAGTTGTTACCATGTTGGAGTTATTACCATGTAGGAGTTGTTACCGTGTAGGAGTTGTTACCATGTTGGAGTTGTTACTGTGATGGAATTGACATCGTGTTGGAATTGTCATAATGTTGGAGTTGTCACTGTGCTGGAGTTGTTACTGTGTTGGAGTTGTCACCGTGTTGGTGTTGTCATCATGTTGGAGTTGTCATCGTGTTGGAATTGTCATCGTGTTGGAGTTGTTACAGTGTTGGAGTTGTCATCATGTTGACGTTGTTACCGTGTTGGAGTTGTCAACATGTTGGAATTGACATCGTTTTGTAGTTGTCACCGTGTTGGCACTGTCAGCAAGTTGGAGTTGTCACGGTGTTGGAGTTGTCAACGTGTTGGAGTTGTCACAGTGCTGGAGTGGTTACCGTGTTGGCGCTGTCATAATGTTGGAGTTGTGACCGTGTTGGAGTTGTCATCGTGTTGGAATTGACATCGTTTTGGAGTTGTCACTGTGTAGGAATTTTTACCATGTTGGAGTTGTCACCGTGTTGGTGTTGTCACTGTGTTGGAGTTGTCATCGTGTTGGAATTGTTATCGTGTTGGAGTTGTCACCGTGTTGGAGTTGTTACCGTGTTGGAGTTGTCACCGTGTTGGCGTTGTTACCATGTTGGAGTTATTACCGTGTTGGATTTGTAACCGTGTTGGAATTGTCATCGTGTTGGAATTGTGATAATGTTGGAGTTGTCACCGTGCTGGAGTTGTAATCGTGTTGGAGTTGTCACCGTGTTGGTGTTGTCATGGTGTTGGTGTTGTCATCATGTTGGAGTTGTCACTGTGTTGGAGATGTCATCGTGTTGGAATTGTCATCGTGTTGGAGTTATTACAGTGTTGGAGTTGTCATCGTATTGGTGTTGTCATCGTGTTGGAGTTGTTACCGTGTTGGAGTTGTCATCATGTTGGCGTTGTTACCGTGTTGGAGTTGTCATCCTGTTGGAGTTGTTACCGTGTTGGAATTGACATCGTGTTGGAATTGTCATAATGTTGGAGTTGTCACTGTGCTGGAGTTGTTACCGTGTTGGAGGTGTCATCCTGTTGGAGTTGTTACCGTGTTGGAGTTGTTACCATGCTGGAATTGATATCGTGTTGGAATTGTCATAATGTTGGCGTTGTCACTGTGCTGGAGTTGTTACCGTGTTGGAGTTGTCACCGTGTTGGTGTTGTCATCATGTTGGAGTTGTCATTGTGTTGGAATTGTCATCGTGTTGGAGTTGTCACAGTGTTGGAGTTGTCATCGTGTTGAAGTTGTTACCGTGTTGAAGCTGTCAACATGTTGGAATTGACATCGTTTTGTAGTTGTCACCGTGTTGGCACTGTCATCAAGTTGGAGTTGTCACCGTGTTGGAGTTGTCAACGTGTTGGAGTTGTCACAGTGCTGGAGTTGTTACCATGTTAGCGCTGTCATAATGTTGGAGTTGTGACCGTGTTGGAGTGGTCATCGTGTTGGAATTGACATCGTGTTGGAATTGACATCGTTTTGGAGTTGTCACTGTGTAGGAGTTGTTACCGTGTTGGAGTTGTCACCGTGTTGGTGTTGTCACTGTGTTGGAATTGTCATCATGTTGGAATTGTTATCGTGTTGGAGTTGTCACCGTGTTGGAGTTGTTACCGTGTTGCAGTTGTCACTGTGTTGGCGTTGTCATCATGTTGGAGTTGTTACCATATTGGAGTTATTACCGTGTAGGAGTTGTTACCGTGTTGGAGTTGTTACTGTGTTGGAGTTGTTACTGTGTTGGAATTGACATCGTGTTGGAATTGTCATAATGTTGGAGTTGTCACTGTGCTGGAGTGGTTACCGTGTTGGAGTTGTCACCGTGTTGGTGTTGTCATCATGTTGGTGTTGTCATCATGTTGGAGTTGTCATCGTGTTGGAGTTGTCATCGTGTTGGAATTGTCATCGTGTTGGAATTGTGATAATGTTGGAGTTGTCACCGTGCTGGAGTTGTAATCGTGTTGGAGTTGTCACCGTGTTGGTGTTGTCATGGTGTTGGTGTTGTCATCATGTTGGAGTTGTCACTGTGTTGGAGATGTCATCGTGTTGGAATTGTCATCGTGTTGGAGTTATTACAGTGTTGGAGTTGTCATCGTATTGGTGTTGTCATCGTGTTGGAGTTGTTACCGTGTTGGAGTTGTCATCATGTTGGCGTTGTTACCGTGTTGGAGTTGTCATCCTGTTGGAGTTGTTACCGTGTTGGAATTGACATCGTGTTGGAATTGTCATAATGTTGGAGTTGTCACTGTGCTGGAGTTGTTACCGTGTTGGAGGTGTCATCCTGTTGGAGTTGTTACCGTGTTGGAGTTGTTACCATGCTGGAATTGATATCGTGTTGGAATTGTCATAATGTTGGCGTTGTCACTGTGCTGGAGTTGTTACCGTGTTGGAGTTGTCACCGTGTTGGTGTTGTCATCATGTTGGAGTTGTCATTGTGTTGGAATTGTCATCGTGTTGGAGTTGTCACAGTGTTGGAGTTGTCATCGTGTTGAAGTTGTTACCGTGTTGGAGCTGTCAACATGTTGGAATTGACATCGTTTTGTAGTTGTCACCGTGTTGGCACTGTCATCAAGTTGGAGTTGTCACCGTGTTGGAGTTGTCAACGTGTTGGAGTTGTCACAGTGCTGGAGTTGTTACCATGTTAGCGCTGTCATAATGTTGGAGTTGTGACCGTGTTGGAGTGGTCATCGTGTTGGAATTGACATCGTGTTGGAATTGACATCGTTTTGGAGTTGTCACTGTGTAGGAGTTGTTACCGTGTTGGAGTTGTCACCGTGTTGGTGTTGTCACTGTGTTGGAATTGTCATCATGTTGGAATTGTTATCGTGTTGGAGTTGTCACCGTGTTGGAGTTGTTACCGTGTTGCAGTTGTCACTGTGTTGGCGTTGTCATCATGTTGGAGTTGTTACCATATTGGAGTTATTACCGTGTAGGAGTTGTTACCGTGTTGGAGTTGTTACTGTGTTGGAATTGACATCGTGTTGGAATTGTCATAATGTTGGAGTTGTCACTGTGCTGGAGTGGTTACCGTGTTGGAGTTGTCACCGTGTTGGTGTTGTCATCATGTTGGTGTTGTCATCATGTTGGATTTGTCATCGTGTTGGAGTTGTCATCGTGTTGGAATTGTCATCGTGTTGGAGTTGTTACTGTGTTGGAGTTGTCATCATGTTGAAGTTGTTACCGTGTTGGAGTTGTCAGCATGTTGGAATTGACATCGTTTTGTAGTTGTCACCATGTTGGCACTGTCATCAAGTTGGAGTTGTCACCGTGTTGGAGTTGTGACCGTGTTGGAGTTGTCATCGTGTTGGAATTGACATCGTTTTGGAGTTGTCACCGTGTAGGAATTTTTACCATGTTGGAGTTGTCACCGTGTTGGTGTTGTCACTGTGTTGGAGTTGTCATCGTGTTGGAATTGTTATCGTGTTGGAGGTGTCACGGTGTTGGAATTGACATCGTGTTGGAATTGTCATAATGTTGGAGTTGTCACTGTGCTGGAGTTGTTACCGTGTTGGAGTTGTCACCGTGTTGGTGTTGTCATCATGTTGGAGTTGTCATTGTGTTGGAATTGTCATCGTGTTGGAGTTGTTACAGTGTTGGAGTTGTCATCGTGTTGAAGTTGTTACCGTGTTGGAGCTGTCAACATGTTGGAGTTGTCACCGTGTTGGAGTTGTCAACGTGTTGGAGTTGTCACAGTGCTGGAGTTGTTACCGTGTTGGCGCTGTCATAATGTTGGACTTGTGACCGTGTTGGAGTGGTCATCGTGTTGGAATTGACATCGTGTTGGAATTGACATCGTTTTGGAGTTGTCACCGTGTAGGAGTTGTTACCGTGTTGGAGTTGTCACCGTGTTGGTGTTGTCATCATCTTGGAGTTGTTACCGTGTTGGAGTTGTCATCGTGTTGGAGTTGTTACTGTGTTAGAGTTGTCACCTTGTTGGAGTTGTTACCATGTTAGAGTTGTTACTGTGTTGGAGTTGTTACTGTGCTGGAGTTGTCACCGTGTTGGAGTTGTTACTGTGTTAGAGTTGTCACCTTGTTGGAGTTGTTACCATGTTGTACTTGTTACTGTGTTGGAGTTGTCACCTTGTTGGAGTTGTCACCGTGTTGGAGTTGTCACCGTATTGGCATTGTCACCATGTTGGAGTTGTTACCGTGTTGGAGTTGTCACCGTGTGGGAGTTGTCACCGTGTTGGAGTTGTTACCGTGTTGGAATTGTCATCGTGTTGGAATTGTCATAATGTTGGAGTTGTTATAGTGTTGGAGTTGTCATCGTGTTGGTGTTGTCATCATGTTGGTGTTGTCATCATGTTGGTGTTGTTACCGTGTTGGAGTTGTCATCGTGTTGGTGTTATCATCATTTTGGAGTTGTTACCGTGTTGGAGTTGTCATCGTGTTGGAGTTGTTACCGTGTTGAAGTTGTTACCATGTTAGAGTTGTTACTGTGTTCGAGTTGTTACTGTGCTGGAGTTGTCACCGTGTTGGAGTTGTTACCGTGTTACAGTTGTTACTGTGTTGGAGTTGTTACCGTGTTGGAATTGTTACTGTGCTGGAGTTGTCACCGTGTTGGAGTTGTTACTGTGTTAGAGTTGTCACCTTGTTGGAGTTGTCACCGTGTTGGAGTTGTCACCGTGTTGGCATTGTCACCATGTTGGAGCTGTTACCATGTTGGAGCTGTCATCATGTTGGAGTTGTTACCATGTTGGAGTTGTCATCAAGTTGGAATTGTCATCGTGTTGGAATTGTCATAATGTTGGAGTTGTCACCGTACTGGAGTTGTTACCCTGTTGGAGTTGTCACTGTGTTGGTGTTGTCATCATGTTGGAGTTGTCACTGTGTTGGAGATGTCATCGTGTTGGAATTGTCATCGTGTTGGAGTTGTTACCGTGCTGGAGTTGTCATCATGTTGGAGTTGTCACCGTGTTGGAGTTGTCATCGTGTTGGAGTTGTCATCGTGTTGGAGTTGTTACCATGTTGGAGTTGTTACCGTGTTGGAATTGTCAAAATGTTGGAGTTGTCACAGTGCTGGAGTTGTTACCGTGTTGGCGCTGTCATAATGTTTGAGTTGTGACCGTGTTGGAGTTGTCATCGTGTTGGAATTGACATCGTTTTGGAGTTGTCACCGTGTAGGAATTTTTACCATGTTGGAGTTGTCACCGTGTTGGTGTTGTCACTGTGTTGGAGTTGTCATCGTGTTGGAGTTATTACTGTGTAGGAGTTGTTACCGTGTAGGAGTTGTTACCGTGTTGGATTTGTTACCGTGTTGGAGTTGTCACCGTGTTGGTGTTGTCATCATGTTGGAGTTGTCACTATGTTGGAGATGTCATCGTGTTGGAATTGTCATCGTGTTGGAGTTATTACATTGTTGGAGTTGTCATCGTGTTGGTGTTGTCATCGTGTTGGAGTTGTTACAGTGTTGGAATTGTCATCGTGTTGGTGTTGTCATCATGTTGGAGTTGTTACCGTGTTGGAGTTGTCATCATGTTGGCGTTGTTACCGTGTTGGAGTTGTCATCCTGTTGGAGTTGTTACCGTGTTGGAGTTGTTACCGTGTTGGAATTGACATCGTGTTGGAATTGTCATAATGTTGGAGTTGTCACTGTGCTGGAGTTGTTACCGTGTTGGAGTTGTCACCGTGTTGGTGTTGTCATCATGTTGGAGTTGTCATTGTGTTGGAATTGTCATCGTGTTGGAGTTGTTACAGTGTTGGAGTTGTCATCGTGTTGAAGTTGTTACCGTGTTGGAGCTGTCAACATGTTGGAATTGACATCGTTTTGTAGTTGTCACCGTGTTGGCACTGTCATCAAGTTGGAGTTGTCACCGTGTTGGAGTTGTCACTGTGTTGGAGCTGTCATCGTGTTGGAGCTGTCATCGTGTTGGAGTTGTTACCGTGTTGGAGTTGTTACCGTGTTGGAGTTGTCACCGTGTTGGCGTTGTCATCATGTTGGAGTTGTTACCATGTTGTAGTTATTACCGTGTAGGAGTTGTTACCGTGTAGGAGTTGTTACCGTGTTGGAGTTGTTACCGTGTTGGAATTGTCATCGTGTTGGAATTGTGATAATGTTGGAGTTGTCACCGTGCTGGAGTTGCTACCGTGTTGGAGTTGTCACTGTGTTAGTGTTGCCATCATGTTTGAGTTGTCACTGTGTTGGAGATGTCATCGTGTTGGAATTGTCATCGTGTTGGAGTTGTTACAGTGTTGGAGTTGTCATCCTGTTGGTGTTGTCATCATGTTGGAGTTGTCACCGTGTTGGAGTTGTCATCGTGTTGGTGTTGTCATCATCTTGGAGTTGTTACCGTGTTGGAGTTGTCATCGTGTTGGAGTTGTTACTGTGTTGAAGTTGTTACCATGTTAGAGTTGTTACTGTGTTGGAGTTGTTACTGTGTTGGAGTTGTTACTGTGTTGGAGTTGTCACCGTGTTGGAGTTGTTACCGTGTTAGAGTTGTTACCGTGTTAGAGTTGTTACTGTGTTGGAGTTGTTACCGTGTTGGAATTGTTACTGTGCTGGAGTTGTCACCGTGTTGGAGTTGTTACCGTGTTGGAATTGTTACTGTGCTGGAGTTGTCACCGTGTTGGAGTTGTTACTGTGTTAGAGTTGTCACTGTATTGGAGTTGTTACCATGTTGGACTTGTTACTGTGTTAGAGTTGTCACCTTGTTGGCATTGTCACCATGTTGGAGTTGTTACCATGTTGGAGTTGTCACCGTGTTGGCGCTGTCATCATGTTGGAGTTGTTACCATGTTGGAGTTATCATCAAGTTGGAACTGTCATCGCGTTGGAATTGACATCGTTTTGGAGTTGTCACCGGGCTGGAGTTGTTACCGTGTTGGAGTTGTCACTGTGTTGGTGTTGTCATCGTGTTGGAGTTGTCACCATGTTGGAGTTGTTACCATGTTGGAGTTGTCACCGTGTTGGAGTTGTCAACATGTTGGAATTGTTACCATGTTGGAGTTGTTACCGTGTTAGAGTTGTTACTGTGTTGGAGTTGTTACCGTGCTGGAGTTGTCACTGTACTGGAATTGTTACCATGTTGGACTTGGTACTGTGTTGGCGTTGTCACCTTGTTGGAGTTGTCACCTTGTTGGAGTTGTTACCGTTTTAGAGTTTTTACTGTGTTGGAATTGTTACCGTATTGGAGCTGTCACAGTGTTGGAGTTGTTATCGTGTGTGGAGCTGTCATCATGTTGGAGTTGTCACCGTATTGGCATTGTCATCATGTTGGAGTTGTTACCGTGTTGGAGTTGTCAATGTGTTGGAATTGACATTGTTTTGGAGCTGTCACCGTGTTGGCGCTGCCATCATGTTGGTGTTGTCACCGTGTTGGAGTTGTCAACGTGTTGAGTTGTCACCGTGTTGGTGTTATTACTGTGTTGGAGTTGTTACCATGTTGGCGCTGTCATCATATTGGAGTTGTTACTGTGTTGGAGTTGTCATCAAGTTGGAATTGTCATCGTGTTGGAATTGACATCGTTTTGGAGTTGTCACCGTGCTGGAGTTTTTACCGTGTTGGAGATGTCACTGTGTTGGTGTTGTCATCATGTTGGAGTTGTCATCATGTTGGAGTTGTCATCGTGTTGGAGTTGTCATCGCGTTGGAGTTGTTATCGCGTTGGAGTTGTCACTGTGTTGGCGTTGTCACAGTGTTGGAGTTGTTACCGTGTTGGAGTTGTTACCGTGCTGGTGTTGTCACCGTGTTGGCGCTGTCATCACGTTGGAGTTGTTACCTTGTTGGAGTTATTACCGTGTTGGAGTTGTTACCATGTTGGAATTGTCATCGTGTTGGAGTTGTCACCGTGCTGGAGTTGTCACTGTGTTGTAGTTGTTACCGTGTTAGAGTTGTTACTGTGTTGGAGTTGTTGCCGTGTTGGAATTGTTACCGTGCTGGAGTTGTTACCATGTTGGAGTTCTCACCGTGTTGGAGTTTGTCACTGAATTACAGTTGTTACCGTGTTGCTGTTGTCACCATGTTAGAGTTGTTACTGTGTTGGAGTTGTTACCATGTTGGAGTTTTACCGTGCTGGAGTTGTCACCATGTTGGAGTTGTTCGCGTGTTAGAGTTGTTACTGTGTTGGAGTTGTTACCATGTTGGAGTTGTCACCGTGTTGGAGTTGTCACCGCGTTGGCGCTGTCATCATATTGGAGTTGTTACCGTGTTGGAGTTGTCATCGTGTTGGAATTGACATCGTTTTGGAGTTGTCACCATGTTGGCACTGTCATCATGTTGGTGTTGTCACCGTGTTGGAGTTGTCAACATGTTGAGTTGTCACCATGTTGGAGTTGATACCGTATTGGAGTTGTTACCATGTTGGACTTGTCACCATGTTGACACTGTTATCATGTTGGAGTTGTTACCGTGTTGGAGTTGTCACCGTGTTGGCGTTGTTACCGTGTTGGAGTTGTCACCGTGTTGGAATTGTTATCGTGTTGGAATTGTCATCGTGTTGGAGTTGTCACCGTGTTGGTGTTGTCATCATGTTGGAGTTGTTACCATGTTGGAGTTGTTACCGTGTTGGAGTTGTCATTGTGTTGGAGTTGTTACTGTGTTGGAGTTGTCACCGTGTTGGAGTTGTCACCGTGTTGGAGTTGTCATCGTGTTGGAGTTGTTACTGTGTTGGAGTTGTCATCGTGTTGGAGTTGTCATCGTGTTGGAGTTGTCACCGTGTTGGAGTTGTCACCGTGTTGGAGTTGTCATCGTGTTGGAATTGTCACTGTGTTGGAGTTATCACTGTGAGTGCATTATTAATCTGCAAATGCTGTGTTTGATGAAAGTATCAGCCATTGATAATCTTCTCACTGATAAATTGTGGCATTGTGTAAAGGATGAGAAAGATGAAGAGAGCCAGGATGGCTATGACCAGCAGGCCGATGATATACCACTTGTAGTTCTTCCAGATAAAGAAGACAAAGGATTTCAGAGGGTTTATGAACCAGTTAAAGGACGTGTTTGGTCGACTGGAAAATAAGAGAAACAGAAGATTTAGTCAAACTGTAAAAATTGTACATGGATTTGTATTATTTTACATAAGCTACATAATATTCCCTTTATCAAATTCTAAAAGCCATTTCTGTTATATTGAGGTTCTGATGAAGTATCTGAGAACTCTGGCAGAGGGATGTCAATGGAATGGAGCTGAGTGTAGATGAAACTCAGGAGCAAGGTCCAAGCAGATTAGATACTAGGGCAGTCCGGAAGCCGAGGAGACATGGGCAGAATAAGGCACATACGTGGATCAGAAAGCTAAATTGTATCTATTTTAATGCAAGAAGCCTGATTGATATGGTGAATGAATTTAAAGAGTGTTAATCTGCATGTGGGAATATGATATTGTTGCAATCACTGAGACATGGTAAAGGGAAGGGCAGGACTGGCAGCATTGTATTCTTGATAAGGGAAACTATCACTGCAGTGATGAGGGAGAACATCCTAGACACCCCATTAAATGAGTTGATCTGGATAGACCTTAGAAATAAAAATGGGGTGATTAGATTTCTGGGATTATACTACAGGCCTCCCAACAGTCAGAGGAAGATAGAGGAGCAGATAATGAGGGCAATCACACAAAAGTGTGAGGGAAACAGGGTTATAGTTGTGAGGACTTCAATATTACTAACAATAACTAAGATCACCTTAGTGTGAAAGATGGGTGGAATTTTTAAAATGCATCCAGGAGAGCTTTTTTGTGCCAGTAGTATTCACTCCTGCAAGGGCTATACAGTATCAGGCCGGAAGTACAGAAGGGATTAACCATTAATGAGAAGATCTAAGAAATATAGAAGTGTGGCCATTCAGTCCTTCAAGCCTGCTCCACTATTCAATATGATTGCTGATCATTCTACTCAATACCCTGTTCCTGCTTTTACCTTTAGCTCCAAGAACTACATCTCCTTAAACATTTAATGTTTTGGCCTTAATACTTCCTGTGACAGAGAATTGCAGAGGCTCACCAATCTATGGGTGAAGAAATGACTCCTCATTTCAGTCCTAAATGACCTACCCCATATCATTAGACTGTGAACATTGGTTTTGGGCTCCCTGGTAATCTGGAACACTCTTGAGTTTGTCCTGTTAGTCCTGTTAAAATGTTTCTAAGTTTCTATGATATGTCCCCTTCACTCTTCTAAACTTTTAAATTAATTTAGTCCTAATAGATGCAGTCTTTCCTTATATGGTCAGTCCTGCCACCTCAAGAATCAGTCTGATAATTTGATATAGTAAATCTGTCAAGAATATAGAGGGAGATGTGAATGTGAATAGGCCTATGGATGTGGTGGAATAGATGAATAGGATAAATAGACAAAGTCTTTTCCCTGGGGTGGGGGAGCCCAGAACTAGAGGACATAGGTTTAAGGTGAGAGGGGAAAGATATAAAAGAGACCTAAGAGGCAACGTTTTCACGCACAGGGTGGTACACGTATGGAATGAGCTGCCAGAGGAAGGAGGGAGGCTAGTACAATTGCAATGTTTAAAAGGCATTTGGACGGGTATACGAATAGAAAGGGTTTGGAGGGATATGGGCCGGGTGCTGGTGGGTGGGACTAGATTGGGATGGGATATCTGCTCGGCATGGATGGGTTGGACAGAAGGATCTGTTTCCATACTGTACAAAAGAAAATGTAGGAAGTCCTATGAGAGATGGGGCAGCTACTTGCAGGTAAGTCTATATTTGGAAAGTCAGTGTCTTTTAAGAACATAAAACAAAAAAAAAGTACAGGAGAAAGTGACGACATCAGATGCTGGAGATCAGAGTCGAGAATGTAGTGCTAGAAAAACACAGCATGTCAGGAAGCATCCGAAGAGCAGGAGAATCAACGTTTCGGGCATAAGCCCTTCATCAGGAACCCCAAAACGTTGATTCCCCTGCTCCTCAGATGCTGCCTGACCTGCTGTGCTTTCCAGCACTACACTCATAAAACAGTACGGCACGGTACAGGCCTTTCAACCCTCAAAGTTGTGCTGACCTTTTATCCTACTCCAAGTTCAAACTAACCTACATACTTTTCAATTTACTATCATCCATGTGCCTATTTAAGAGTCACTTCAATGTTCTTAATGTATCTGAATCTACTATCACTGCTGGCAGTGCATTCCATGCACCCATCATAGAACATAGAACATAGAAGGATACAGCGCAGTACAGGCCCTTCGGCCCTCGATGTTGCGCCGACCGAGTCCTACCTAACCTATACTAGCCCAATAACTTCCAAATGCCTATCCAATGCCCGCTTAAATGAACATAAAGAAGGAGAGTTCACCACTGATACGGGCAGGGCATTCCATGAACTCACAACCCGCTGTGTGAAGAATCTACCCCTAACATCTGTCCTATACCTACCACCCCTTAATTTAAAGAATTCCATTTGCCACATTTCCGCCCAGCTCTGCAACTTATCTATATCCCGCTGTAACCTACCACTTCCTTCCTCACTATCCACAACTCCACCGACTTTCGTGTCATCCGCAAACTTGCTTACCCAGCTTTCAAGTCCTTCCTCTAGATCATTTATAAAGATAACAAAAAGCAATGGTCCCAAAACAGATCCTTGTGGTACACCGCTAGTAACTGCGCTCCAAGATGAACATAATCCATCAACTACTACCCTCTGTCTCCTTCCAGCCAGCCAATTCCTAATCCAAACCTCTAATGTATCCTCAATGCCATACCTCTGAAGTTTTAGCATTAGCCTACCATGGGGAACCTTATCGAACGCCTTACTAAAATCCATATCCATATCATTCTCTGTGTAAAGAACCAACATCTGACATAGAACATAGAACATAGAACATAGAAGGATACAGCGCAGTACAGGCCCTTCGGCCCTCGATGTTGCGCCGACCGAATCCTACCTAACCTATACTAGCCCAATAACTTCCAAATGCCTATCCAATGCCCGCTTAAATGACCATAAAGAAGGAGAGTTCACCACTGATACGGGCAGGGCATTCCATGAACTCACAACCCGCTGTGTGAAGAATCTACCCCTAACCTCTGTCCTATACCTACCACCCCTTAATTTAAAGCTATGTCCCCTAGTAACACCTGACTCCATTAGCGGTAAAAGGTTCTTAGTATCTACCCTATCTAAACCCCTAATCATCTTATACACTTCTATCAGATCTCCCCTAAACCTTCTCTTCTCCAATGAGAACAGCCCCAAGTGCCTCAGCCTTTCCTCATAAGATTTTCCTACCATTCCAGGCAACATCCTGGTAAACCTCCTCTGCACTCGTTCTAAAGCTTCCACATCCTTCCTATAGTATGGCGACCAAAACTGCACACAATACTCCAGATGAGGCCGCACCAGAGTCTTATACAACTGCAACATGACCTCAGGACTCCGGAACTCAATTCCTCTGCCAATAAAGCCCAGTACACCATATGCCTTCCTCACAGCACTATTTACCTGGGTGGCAACTTTCAGAGATCTGTGTACATGGACACCAAGATCCCTCTGCTCATCCACACTACCAAGTAGCCTACCATTAGCCCAGTAATCCATCATCTTGTTATTCCTACCAAAGTGAACGACTTCGCACTTAGCTACATTGAATTCCATTTGCCACATTTCCGCCCAGCTCTGCAACTTATCTATATCCCGCTGTAACCTACCACTTCCTTCCTCACTATCCACAACTCCACCGACTTTTGTGTCATCCGCAAACTTGCTTACCCAGCTTTCAAGTCCTTCCTCTAGATCATTTATAAAGATAACAAAAAGCAATGGTCCCAAAACAGATCCTTGTGGTACACCGCTAGTAACTGCACTCCAAGATGAACATAATCCATCAACTACTACCCTCTGTCTCCTTCCAGCCAGCCAATTCCTAATCCAAACCTCTAATGTATCCTCAATGCCATACCTCCGAAGTTTTAGCATTAGCCTACCATGGGGAACCTTATCGAACGCCTTACTAAAATCCATATACACAACATCTACTGCTTTACCCTCATCCACTTCCTTGGTCACCTTCTCAAAGAACTCAATAAGGTTTGTGAGGCACGACCTGCCCTTCACAAAACCATGCTGGCTATCCCTGATCACGTTATTCCTACCCAGATGTTCATAAATCTTATCCCTTACCATTCTCTCTAAGACTTTGCCCACCACTGAAGTCAGACTCACTGGCCTATAGTTGCTAGGGCTATCCCTACTCCCTTTCTTGAACAATGGGACCACATTCGCTATCCTCCAGTCCTCTGGTACTATTCCTGTTGACAACGACGACATAAAAATCCAGGCCAATGGCTCTGCTATCTCCTCCCTAGCTTCCCATAGGATCCTGGGGTAAATGCCATCAGGCCCAGGAGACTTATCTATATTCATCCTTTCCAATATTCCCAAAACCTCTTCCCTGCATATTTCCAGGGCATCCATTCTAATTATTTGTGATTCCATATTCACATCAGCAACAGTGTCCTGTTCCTGAGTGAATACTGAGGAAAAGTACTGATTTAATGTCTCTCCAATCTCCTCCGCCTCCACACACAACTTCCCACTACTATCCTTGACTGGACCGATACCTACCCTAGTCATCCTTTTATTCTTGACATCTCCCTGATACCTTCCTCCAATCACCTTAAAATTATTTTCCTGGCAATAGACATTTCTGATGTGGGAAGAAGTCACTCTAGCTATGCCTCTCATCATCTTGTACATCTCTATCAAGTCACCTCTCATCCTTCTTCGCTCCAATGAGAAAAGTCCTATCTCCCTCAATCTTACTTCATAAGACATGCCCTCCAGTCCAGGCAGCATCCTGGTAAATCTCCACACCCTTTCTAAGCTTCCAATTCCTTCCTAAAATGAGGCGACCAGAACTGAACACAATATCCCAAGTGTGGACTAGCCAGAGCTCTACAATGGTGCAGCATAACCTCACAGCTCTTGCTCTCAATCCCCCGCTAATTAAAGCCAACATACAATACGCCACCTTAACAATCCTATCAACTTGGATGGCAACTTTGAGGCATCTATGGACATGGACCCTCTGTTCCTCCACTATGCCAAGAATCCTGCCTTTAAACTTGTCTTCTGTATTCAAATTCGACTTTCCAAAATGCATCACTTTACACTTTTCCAGATTGAACTCCATCTGCCAACTATCAGCTCAGCTCTGCTCTGCATCCTGTCAATGTCCCGTTGCAACCTACAATAGCCCTCCACACAATCCACCACTCCACCAACCTTTATATCAACAGCAAACCTACTAACCCACCCTTCCACTTTCTCATCCAAGTTGTTTATAAAAATCACAAACAGCAGAGTTCCCAGCAGAACACCAGTCATCACCGAGCTACAGGCTTAATACTTTCCAGCTACTGCTACCCTCTGTCTTCTATGGGCCAGCAAAATCTGTATGCTGACAGCTAAACCTCCCTGTATCCTTACTTTCTGAATGAGCCTACCATGGGGAACCTTATCAAACACCTTGCTCAAATCCATGTACACTACATCTACTGCGCTACCTTCATCAATGTGTTTTGTCACATCTTCAAAGAGTTCAATAAGGCTTGTGAGGCATGACTTGCCCCTCACAAAGCCATGCTGACTATCTCTAATCAAACTATGGTTTTCCAAGTAATTATAAATCCTGTCTCTCAGAATCCTCTCAATAATTTGCCCACCACAGATGTAAGACTGACTGCTCTGTAATTCACAGGATTATCCTATTACTTTTCTTGAACAAAGGAATAACATATACCACCCTCTATCTGACACTACACCAGTGGACAGTGAGGACGCACAGAACATCGCCAAAGGTGCAGCAATCCCTTCCCTCACTTCCTGTAATAACCTCGAATATATCCTATCTGGCCCACGAGACATATCTATCCTTATGTTTTTCATATTTTTCAGCACTTCCTCCTTCTTAACATCAACCTGTTCGAGTGTATCAACCTGTTTCATGCTGTCCTCACAAATGACAAGGTCCCTCTCAGTAGTGAATACTGAAGCAAAGTATTCATTAAGAACCTCGTCTATCTCCTCCAACTCCAGGCACAAGTTCTTTCCACTGGCCCTGATTGGCCCTACCCTCACTCTGGCCATCTTCTTGTTCTTCACATAAGTGTAGAAAAGTAGTATAGTGAGATTACAGGGCCAGCATTTTCCTCTAAGGTTGAAGAGCAAGGGCAACAAGTTCAGGGAACTCTGAATGTGAAAAGATATTAAGAGTTTAATAAAGAAAAAGATGGAAGCTTATGTTCAGGTATAGTGCATTAAAAACAGAGTAGTCCTTAAAAAGTATATAGTGTAGAGTGTAGTTGGTTGCTTATAAATGAAATTAGGAGGGTGAAAGAGAGGCCATGAAATAGCTTTGGCAGATAAGATTAGGGAAAACACCGTGGCATTTAAAGGCATGTTAAGAATAAGAGAATTACCAAAGGAAGCACAAGACCTATTAAAGACCAACAGGGAAATCTATGTGTGGAGCAGAGGATGTGGATGAGGTCTTAGATGAATATTTCTCATATGCATTCATAAAGGAGAAAAACATTGAAATTAGGGATTTCAGTTGGGAATGGTAGGGTTCTTGAACACATTAAGATTAATAAGGAGGAAGCACCAGATGTTTTAGCAAGCGTAAAGATGCATAAATCTTCAGGACTTGATGAGGTATATCCCAGGCTGCTGTGGGAAGAAAGACAAAGGGAGGCAAGGGAAGAGATTGTTTGGGCCCTGGCAGAAATATTTAATACTTTGGGCAAAGGTGACGTGCCAGATGAGCAGCAGGGATGTCAGGTAATTACAGGCAACTGATGTCAGTAGTAGGGAAATTATTGGAAAAACATCTGAGGGGCAGGATTAAACAAAGGTTGAAAAGGCAGAGATTGATCAGGGTCAGTCAGAATGGATTTTTTGGAGGGAGATTATGACTGACTAATTTAATTGAGTTTATTAAAAAGAACAAAATAAATTGATGAAGATGACACAGTTGATGTGGTTTACATGGACTTCAGTAAGGCCTTTAATAAGATTCCACATGGAAGGGTGTTCCAAAAGTTAAGAACCATACAGGATTCAAGACAAGTGGCAAACTGGATCCAAAATTGCCTTATTAACAGGAGACAAAGAGTTGTTTTTATGTTATGAAGCCTGTGACCAAAGGTGTACCACAGAGAAAGATGCTGAATGCTTGCAAATTGTTATGTACATTAATGACTTGGATGTGAATATAGAAGGTATAATTAGTAAATTTGAAGATGACAGAAAATTGGTAGTGTTATTGACAGTGAGGAGGATGGTCTCAGGCTACAGTCTGATATTCATCAGCTGGTCAACTGGGCAGAGCAGCGGCAGTTGGAGTTTAATCTTGATAAGTACAAGGTGATAGATCTTGGGAGATCTAATGAGGTGAGGATATGCACAATGCATGATTGGGCCTTAGGGAGTACTGAGGAACAAAGGAACAATCTTTCTGGGCTAAATGTATACCAATGCTTCCTTTACTATATTGTGGTGAGAGAAACTGACTGAGTTCAGCACTATATTCCTCACTTTGATTTCATGTATTTCCATGTTGGAACTGTCATATAATCCAATGTAGGGAAGTAGGAAATCAAACATTTTAGCTCGGAGCAAAAATAACCAAGTGCTTACGTGGGATTGTGTGGTGGTGACAAGAGTTTGGTGTCTGGCTGCACAGTCAGTGAACTGATGCACTGTCTCCTTTTTTTTGGAAGGCACACCATACCTTGTACCACACAGGCATTTGACAAGCTAGCAGCAGACTATTCAGCAACATTGTGAATCCCAGCAGTGCAAGTTCCACACAGAGAGCTGCCATCAAATCAGAGGCTAGCAGCTTTTCTGTCGTTAAGAGCTGATTAAGGAGCTACCCAGCAATGGGGGGGACAGAGAGTTCATTCGCAGAGAATGTATGGGTAAACAGGTGTCAGCAGCTAGTGCAGGGAATGGCTTGCTGTGGAGCCTCCCATTCCAGATGCTGGGTCCCTCAACCAGGTGTTGAAAGTCAGCACAGTAAGAGCTAAGGTACTGCTAGGGGCACTAATTGTGCAACGGTAGATCATGACTCTGGACCAGGACACCAGGGTTCAAAACTGGTCTGCTCCAGGCATATGTAATATGTCTGAACAGGTTAATTAGAAAAATATCTAATGTCTCTTATGACTCTAATTTAGAACAATTCTGTGGAAGTTTCAGAGTCATTTTGAACAGAGCAGCAAGGAGAGAGGGCGGAGAGAAACAAGGGCTACCAGATAAGTCAGTTTACTTACCTTGAGAGTCGGGTCTCCATTTTGAACAGAGCGGTGAGGAGAGAGGGCAGAGAGAAGCGAGGGCTGCCGGGTAAGTCAGTTTATTCCACTTAAAAAGGACTCACCTCAAGAGTCCGGCTTCCATTTTGAACAGAATGGCAAGGAGAGAGAGAGCGGAGAGAAATAAGGGCTGCCAGGAAGTTTTAAGGTGGAGGAAGCAAGGATCTAGCACAGCTTTAGAGGATTACAGGCTTAGTAGAAAGGAACTCAGAAATGGACTGAGGAGAGCCAGGAGGGGCACGAGAAAGGCTTGGCAGGAAGGATTAGGGAGAACCCAAAGGCATTTTACTCATACGTGAGGAATAAGAGAATGATCAGGGAGAAGGTAGGGCCGGTCAGGGATAGTGTAGGGAAATTATACTTGGTGTGTGAGCAGATAGGGGAAGCCCTAAATGAGATTTTAGCTTTGGTTTTGAATGATAACTTTGAGGAGCTGGGACTTGAACACATCAAGATTGATGAAGTTATGTGCTGGAAATTGGCAAACATTAAGATTGATAAGTCCCCAAGGTCTGACCAGATTTATCTTAGGTTGCTCCGGGAAGCGAGAAAGGAGGTTGCTAAGCCACTGGTGAAGATCTTTGCTTCCTCACTCTCCCCGGGAGTCGTACCGGAGGATTGGAAGGAGGCAAATATTGTTCCTCTTTTCAAGAGGGGGAATAGGGAAATTCCTGACGATTACAGACCAGTCAGTCTTACGTTTGTGGTCAGCAAGGTTTTGGAAAGAGTTCTGAGGGATAGGATTTATGAATATTTGGAAAAGCATAGCGTGATTAAAGGCAGTCAGCATGGCTTGGTGAGGGGTAGGTCATGCCTCACAAATCTTATTGAGTTCTTTGAGGAGGTGATGAGACAGGTTGATGAAAATCAAGCAGTGGATGTGGTGTATATGGACTTCAGCAAGGCATTTGATAAGGTTCCCCACAGTAGACTCATTCATAAAGTCAGGAGGTCTGGGATACAGGGAGATTTGGCTGTCTGGATTCAGAATTGGTTGGCTGCCAGAGGCAGAGAGTGGTTGTAGGTGGAAAGTATTTTGCCTAGAGGTCAGTGGTGAGTGGGGTCCCACAGGGCTCTGTTCTTGGGTCTCTGCTCTTTGTAGTTTTTATAAATGACTTGGATGAGGAGGTTGAGGGGTGGGTTAGTCAATTTGCCGATGACACAAAGGTTGGAGGTGCCGTTGATAGTAATGAGGGTATTGCAGACTGCAGCGTGACATAGACAGGATGCAGAGCTGGGCTGAGAAATGGCAAATGGAGTTCAACCTGGATAAATGCAAAGTGATGCATTTTGAAAGGTTGAACTTGAATGCTGAATATAGGATTAAAGACAGGATTCTTGGCAGTGTGGAGGAACAAAGGGGTCTTGGTGTTCAAGTGCATAGATCCCTCAAAGTTGCCACCCAAGTGGATAGGCTTGTTAAAAAAGTATAAGAGGAGGATCGAGTTTAAGAGCTGTGAAGCTTTGCTACAAGACCCTGGTGAGACCACACTTGGAATATTGTGTCCAGACCTGGTCGCCCTCTTGTAAGAAAGATACGGAGGCTTTGGAGAGGGTACAAAAAAGTTTGACCAGGATGCTGCCTGGACTGGAGGGCTTATCTTACAAAGAGAGGTTGACTAAACTCAGACTTTTCTCTCTGGAGAGAAGGAGGAATAGAGGGTGATCTGATTGAGATATATAAGGTAATGAGACTGTGTCTGACTACAGATCAGAAGGTTGTGTGTTCAAGTCATGTCAGGCTTGTTGTGCTTAAAGGAAGCTCAATTTCACATTCTCCCCGTGTCTGCGTGGGTTTCCTCCAGGTGCTCCGGTTTCTTCCCACAATCCAAAGATGTGCAGGTTAGGTGAATTGGCCATGCTAAATTGCCCGTAGTGTTAGGTGAAGAGGTAAATGTAGGGGAATGGGTCTGGGTGGGTCGCTCTTCGGAGGGTCGGTGTGGACTTGTTGAGCCGAAGGGCCTGTTTCCGCACTGTTATGAATCTAAATCTAAATGAGAGATATGGCTAGAGTCAGTAGCCAGAGACTTTTCCCCAGGGCAGGATTGACTGGCACAAGGGATTGTAGTTTTAAGATATTAGTAAGAAGGTATAGAGGAGACATCAGAGATAGGTTCTTTATGCAGAGAATTGTGAATGTATGCAATGCATTGCCAGCGGTGGTGGTGTAAGCAGACTCATCAGGAACATTTAAGCGACTGCTGGACATGCATATGGACAGCAGTGAATTGAAGGATGTGTAGGTTAGGTTATTTTATTTTAGATTAGGAATAATCCTCAGCACAACATTGTGGGCCAAAGGGCCTGTTCTGTGCTGTACTTTTCTATGTTCTATGTTCATAATCATAGAGTCAGAGTTGTACAGCATGGAAACAGACTCTTCAGTTTAACTCTTCCACGCCAATCAGATATCCTAAATTAAACTAATCCCCATTTGCCAGTATTTGGTTCATATCCCTCTATGCATGTATGCATTCAGACACCTTGTAAATGTTACATAGCTCATACGCCATATTCTTCCCTTACACTCGAGTAAAATTAAACTACGATGAACGTTGTAAATGTACCAGCCTTCACCAACTCCTCTGGCAGTTCATTCCGTACACACACCACCCACTGTGTGAAAAAGTTGCTCTACAGATTCCTTTTATATCTTTATATTTAACCCTCACACCTTAAACCTATTCCCTCTAGTTTTGGACTCCCCTACCCTGGGAAAAAAGACATAGAACATAGAAAAATACAGCGCAGTACAGGCCCTTCGGCCCTCGATGTTGTGCCGACCAAAGCCTACCTAACCTACACTAGCCCAATAACCTCCATATGCTTATCCAATGCCCGCTTAAATGACCATAAAGAGGGAAAGTCCACCACTGCTACTGGCAGGGCAGTCCATGAACTCACAACCCGCTGAGTAAAGAATCTACCCCTAACATCTGTCCTATACCTACCACCCCTTAATTTAAAGCTGTGTCCCCTAGTAACAGCTGACTCCATTAGCAGAAAAAGGTTCTCACTGTCAACCCTATCTAAACCCCTAATCATCTTGTACACCTCTATCAAATCTCCTCTAAACCTTCTTTTCTCCAATGAGAACAGCCCCAAGTGCCTCAGCCTTTCCTCATACGATCTTCCTACCATGCCAGGCAACATCCTGGTAAACGTCCTCTGCACTCGTTCCAAGGCCTCCACATCCTTCCCATAGTATGGCGACCAAAACTGCACACAATACTCCAGATGAGGCCGCACCAGAGTCTTATACAACTGCAACATGACCTCAGGACTCTGGAACTCAATTCCTCTACGAATAAAGCCCAGTACACCATATGCCTTCTTCACAGCACTATTTACCTGGGTGGCAACTTTCAGAGCTCTGTGTACATGGACACCAAGATCCCTCTGCTCATCCACACTACCAAGTAGCCTACCATTAGCCCAGTACTCCATCTTCTCGTTACTTCTACCAAAATGACTTTACACTTAGCTACATTGAACTCCATTTGCCACCTTTCTGCCCAGCTCTACAACTTATATATATCCCGCTGTAACCTGCCACATCCTTCTTCGCTGTCCACAACTCCACCGACTTTCGTGTCATCCGCAAACTTGCTCACCCAGCTTTCAAGCCCCTCCTCTAGGTCATTTATAAAAATGACAAACAGCAATGGTCCCAAAACAGATCCTTGTGGAACACCGCTAGTAACTGCACTCCAAGATGAACCTATTCCATCAACTACTACCCTCTGTCTCCTTCCAGCCAGCCAATTCCTAATCCAAACCTCTAATTCACCCTCAATGCCATACCTCCGAAGTTTTAGCATTAGCCTACCATGGGGTATCTTATCGAACGCCTTGCTAAAATCCATATACATCACATCTACTGCTTTACCCTCGTCCACTTCCTTGGTCACCTTCTCAAAGAACTCAATAAGGTTTGTGAGGCACGACCTGCCCTTCACAAAACCATGCTGACTATCCTTGATCACGTTATTCCTATCCAGATGTTCATAAATCCTATCCCTTACAATTCTCTCTAAGACTTTGCCCACAACAGAAGTGAGACTCACTGGCCTATAGTTACTAGGGCTATCCCTACTCCCCTTCTTGAACAAGGGGACCACATTCGCTATCCTCCAGTCTTCTGGCACTATTCCCGTAGACAACGACGACATAAAAATCAAGGCCAATGGCTCCGCTATCTCCTCCCTAGCTTCCCAGAGGATCCTAGGATAAATGCCATCAGGCCCAGGGGACTTATCTATTTTCATCCTTTCCAGTATTCCCCAGACCTCTTCCCTACATACCTCAAGGCCATCCATTCTAATCACTTGTGACTCAATATTCACATCAGCAACAGTGTCCTGTTCCTGCGTGAATACTGACGAAAAGTATTGATTTAGTGTCTCTCCAATCTCCTCCGCCTCCACGCACAACTTCCCACTATTATCCTTGACTGGACCGATACCTGCCCTAGTCATCCTTTTTTTCCTGACATACCTATAGAAAGCCTTTGGGTTTTCCCTAATCCTACCAACTAAGGACTTTTCATGTCCCCTTCTCGCTGCTCTTAGCTCTCTCTTTAGATCCTTCCTGGCTACCTTATAACTCTCAGTCGCCCCAACTGAACCTTCACGCCTCACCTTTACATAGGCCGCCCTCTTCCCTTTAACAAGGGATTCCAATTCCTTATTAAACCACGGCTCCCTCACAAGACCCTTTCCTCCCTGCCTGACTGGTACATACTTATCAAGGACACCCAATAGCTGTTCCTTGAACAAGCTCCACATATCATTTGTGTTCTTCCCTTGAAGCCTATTTTTCCAATCCACGCATCCTAAGCCATGCCTCACCGCATCATAATTTCCCTGCCTCCAGCTATAACTCTTGCCCTGCAGTGCACACTTATCCCTCTCCATCACTAGAGTAAAAGTCACCGAGTTGTGATCACTGTCCCCGAAGTGCTCACCTACCTCCAAGTCTAACACCTGGCCTGGTTCATTACCTAGAACCAAATCCAGTATAGCCTCACCTCTTGTTGGCCTGTCTACACATTGTGTCAGGAAACCCTCCTGCACACATTGGACAAACACCGACCCATCTAACGAACTCGAGCTATAGCTTTCCCAGTCAATATCTGGGAAGTTAAAGTCCCCCATAACAACCACCCTGCTACTTTCACTCTTCTCCTGAATCATCCTCGCAATACTTTCCTCTACTTCTCTCAGACTATTAGGAGGCCTGTAGAAAACTCCTAACAGGGTGACCTCACCTTTCCTATTTCTAACCTCAGCCCAAACTACCTCAGATGGCAAGTCTTCCTCCATCGTCCTTTCCACCGCTGTAATACTATCCTTGACAAGCAATGCCACACCTCCCCCTCTTTTACCCCCATCTCTGACCCTGCTAAAACATTTAAACCCTGGAACCTGCAACAGTCATTCTTGTCCCTGTTCTACCCATGTGTGGGCGGCACGGTGGCACAGTGGTTAGCACTGCTGCCTCACAGCACCAGAGACCCGGGTTCAATTCCTGACTCAGGCGACTGACTGTGTGGAGTTTGCACTTTCTCCCCGTGTCTGCGTGGGTTTCCTCCGGGTGCTCCGGTTTCCTCCCACAGTCACAAAGATGTGCGGGTCAGGTGAATTGGCCATGCTAAATTGCCCGTAGTGTTAGGTAAGGGGTAAATGTAAGGGTATGGGTGGGTTGTGCTTCGGCGGGTCGGTGTGGACTTGTTGGGCCGAAGGGCCTGTTTCCACACTGTAAGTCTAATCTAAAAAAAATGTCTCTGTAATGGCCACATCATCGAAGTCCCAGGTACCAACCCACACTGCAAGTTCACCTACCTTATTTCTTATACTTCTGGCATTGAAATATACACACTTCAAGCCACCTTCCTGTTTACACGCACCCTCCTTCGAGATCGATGCCTTGTCCTAACCTCCCTACACTCAAGGTCCTGTACCCTAAAGCTACAGTCCAGATTCCCATGCCCCTGCAGAGTTAGTTTAAACCCTCCCAAAGAGCACTAGCAAACCTCCCCCAAGGATACTGGTGCCCCTCAGGTTCAAGTGTAGACCTTTGCTATTTCTCTTATCCATGCCCCTCATGATTTTATAAACCTCTATAAGGTTACCCCTCAGCCTTCAATGGTCCTGAGAATATAGTCCTAGTTTATTCAGCCAATCCCTATAGCTCAAATTCTCCAACTCTGGCAATATCCTTGTAAATCTTTTCTACACTCTTCCAAGTTTAACAACATCTCTCTAATAGCAGAGACCAGAATTGAATACAATAAGCCTATAAATGTCCTGTACAGCAACAACATGACATCCCAACTCCTATATTCAATGCACTGACCAATAAAGGAAAGTGTACCAAAATGTCTTCTGCACTATCCCATCCTATTCGAGTATAAGGGAAGAATACAATGTATGAGCTATGTAACTGAATAATCAATAAACTCCAGCTTTGACAAAGGGTCAGTTAGACTCAAAACGTCAGCTCTTTTCTCTCCTTACAGATGCTGCCAGACCTGCTGAGATTTTCCAGCAGTTTCTCTTTTGGAATCAATACACTCTGTAGTGATGAAAGATGTATAATTTGTAGGACTTAATAGCATATTTGGAATTTATCTTTCCAAATAGAGGCAGATTGGAATTGGTTACTTCCGTGAGGGTCCTACACTTATCATGCTCCACTCAATTAAACACCTCCTATTATAAATCCTGTCATGCAAGAGGGCACAAGATTCTTCCCACAATCTTTGTGGTTTCACATTTGCAGCATTCATCATCATTATTTACTTACTTGGGCTTCTCAAGTGGTTCAGGTTCCTTCCGTCCAAGGCCAACGGGGCGTTTTTCAGCTTCCTCCACAGTCAACAATTGCATTTCAGCCTCTAATTTACCCTGTCACAAAGAAGAATAAAGTTTCGTAAAGTTCCCTATTTTGTCTTTTAAAATGGTCTCCCTCATCTGCCCATGATATGACTGTAGTCTGTATTTAGCTGGCACAGTTGAAGAGGTAGCAAGAGTTCCTGTTCCTTTCTGTGCCAAGGGATCTGATCCTGATGATGCTACTGAGAAATGTGTAGATTTACATGTAGATTTATTTGTATTTTCGAAAGATATTAAACTTTGAGAGACTGATATTTTTTAATGGACTGAACTCTGATGGCTAGTTTTCATGTTTCATTGCCAGAAATCAGCTCAGGTAGGTTTTTGTGATTAGAATAAATGGCCGTTGTTATGGCTGCAAATTGGATTGAAGCCAAATTTTGAAAATACAAATCTAGTTGAATTGGATTTCAACACTTCCTTTGATGGCAAAAGCAAATTGTATTGTATTGAGGTTATGTTAATTGGGTGAGTATTAGTCTCGGTGCAGACATTTAGGTGCAGTTAACATCTCCTGGAACAGAGCAAACTCCCAGCCCTGCTCCATCCAGACTGGAGCAGAGCTTGATTCTAAAACTTTCTGTCTCAGAACCAACAGTCTTCACCATAGTCACAAGAAACTCAAAAAAATTTAAAATTTGTAGAATGGTATTTGACGCTTAAAGACATTACATGATGCCACCAATTTTTTTTCTGTGCTTAGAGATAACAACATTTCAGAAAAGAACTGGCACTGAGTAACATGAGTGATGGGTCACAAAGTTATAGCTTCCCTGAAGATGTGTGGGCAGAGGGAGAGGAATGGTGGTGGAATGCAGGATGTCACCCAGGGAAAAGTATAAAGTTACTCATTATGGAAAGGGTTCAGGGTCTGATGCCATATACCACTTCTTGCCCCCATTACAACATGACTCATGTTGGGGAGGTATTGGGTGGCTTGACTGCCATGGGGCTAAGTGGTGAATGAATGAGAGAACCTCACTATGTGTCCAGCTCACTGCAAAAATTCAGCAGACTGATCACCAGGCAAGAGGTCCTCCCAACAAAAGTTTAACCCCTGCCTTTCATTGGGGCCTATCAATGTGACTGAGGCATGACTCCAGATTTCCTCTCAAACTCAGCAGTCCCAGTAGTGGCCCTGTGACACTGCTATGACATGAACACTGCCAGTCATTTAATTGATTGGCAGTTTCCTAAGGAGACACATTCACCAACATAGGTGAAGGAAGGCACTCCTGAAGCCAATTAATATCCAACGGCTGTTAAATTACTGTAGTATGAGCCAGCCAATCAAGAGCAGGTTCACCCCAACCCTTTGCTCTGGAGGGAGGAAATTCTGCTCCAAGTATAATATTCAGCCCAGAATAATATTATCACACGGAAGGACATTATTCAGGCCCTTTGAGAACAGTATCATATAATGGTTGCAGAATGAGGGAACCTGACCAGCAAAAATGGAGAGATCGGGTCACCCACTGGTTTTGGTTCGAATTGAATTAGGGTATCATTACCCCTACTACAGGATTTAATATGGGTTTTTCAATTTTCATCCCAATTTCTCTAATTTACTAAAGGAACTGATCTGGACTGGGGTACAATTTATTAGGTGCCGGTTAATGTCAGGGTATCTTTCCCATTGCACTGGACAGCATTGGGGTGCCTTTCCCCTTGCACTGAATAATGTTGGGGTATTGTTCCCAGTTGGAACCAAGAGGCAAAGAGACAATTTACTAACTCGGGATGCCCATAATCTCAGGTATATCTCAGTTTGAGAGATCAGTAAGTGTCAGCATCTTACCCGAAGGATGTAAGTGTTGTTAGAATTGTCAGTAAACTCAACATCTTCAATATTAACTTTCTTTTTCTTCTTCTTTTTCTTCTTTTTTTTGCTTTCATCCTCTTCCTCCTCATCTTCCACCTCTTTCACTTTGATCAGCGGCCACCATCCTCTCATCCGCTTGCTTCTTATGATGGAAGTGCGTGGACCTGCTTTTTCTTTTGCCATCTTGATGGTACATTGCTTTGCTGTCTTTGCTCCTCGGACCATATCATACAGCTTCAATTCAACAGAACCTATGATGGCAGAAAGGAATTATTAACACAGCCTGTAATTATCTAGCAAGTGAAAATTTGATTTCTGATAGTCAACATGGTTTGTCAAGGGCAGGTTGTGTCTCACAAATCTCAATGAGTTTTTTGAGAAGGTGACCAAGCATGTAGATGAGGGTAGGGCAGTTAACATGGTGTACATGGACTTCAGTAAAGCCTTTGACAAGGTTCCACATAGTAGGCTGTTGGAGAAAATGAGCTGAAAATGTGTTGCTGGAAAAGTGCAGCAGGTCAGGCAGCATCTAAGGAACAGGAGAATCGACGCTCCGGGCTTTATCCCTTCTTCAGGAATGAGGAAAATGTACCAAGCAGGCTAAGATAAAAGGTAGGGAGGAGGGACTTGGGGGAGGGGTGTTGGAAATGCAATAGGTGGAAGGAGGTTGAGGTGAGGATGATAGGCCGGAGTGGGGTGGGGGGGGGGGGGGTGGTGGGGGGAGGCGGAGAGGTCAGGAAGAAGATTGCAGGTTAGGAAGGTGGTGCTGAGTTCGAGGGTTGGGACTGAGACAAGGTGGGGGGAGGGGAAATGAGGAAACTGGAGAAGTCTGAGTTCATCCCTTATGGTTGGAGGGTTCCTAGGTGGAAGATGAGGCGCTCTTCCTCCAGCTGTCGTGTTGCTATGGTCTGGCGATGGAGGAGTCCAAGGACCTGCATGTCCTTGGTGGAGTGGGAGGGGGAGTTGAAGTGTTGAGCCACGGGGCGGTTGGGTTGGTTCTGAAACGTTCTGCAAGTAGGCAGCCTGTCTCCCCAATATAGAGGAGGCCACATCAGGTGCAGCGGATGCAGTAAATGATGTGTGTGGAGGTGCAAGTGAATTTGTGGTGGATATAGAAGGATCCCTTGGGGCCTTGGAGGGAAGTAAGGGTGGAGGTGTGGGCGCAAGTTTTGCATTTCTTGTGGTTGCAGTGGAAGGTGCCAGGAGTGGAGGTTGGGTTGGTGAGGGGTGTGGACTGACGAGGGAGTCACAGAGGGAGTGGTCTTTTCGGAAAGCTGATAGGGGACGGGAGGGAAATATATCCCTAGTGGTGGGGTCCATTTGGAGATGGCGGAAATGATAACAGATGATACGATGTATATGGAGGTTTGTGGGGTGGGAAGTGAGGAGCAGTGGGGTTCTGTCCTGGTGGCGATTGGAGGGGCGGAGCTCCAGGGCGGACGAGTGGGAAGTGGAGGAGATGTGGTGGAGAGCATCGCCGATCACGTCTGGGGGGAAATTGTGGTCTTTGAAGAAGGAGGCCATCTGGGTTGTACGGTATTGGAACTGGTCCTCCTGGGAGAAAGATGCAGCGGAGACAAAGGAATTGGGAATATGGGATGGCGTTTTTACAGAGGGCAGGGTGGGGGGAGGTGTAATCTAGGTAGCTGTGGGAGTCGGTCGGTTTATAGTAAATGTCCGTGTTGATTCGGTCGCCCGAGATAGAAATGGAGAGGTCTAGGAAGGGGAGGGAGGAGTCTGAGATGGTCCAGGTAAATTTGAGGTCAGGGTGAAGAGTGTTGGTAAAGTGGATGAACTGTTCAACCTCCTTGTGGGAGCACGAGGCAGCACCGATACAGTCATTGATATAGTGGAGGAAAAGGTGGGAGTTGGTGCCAGTGTATCTGCGGAAGATGGACTGTTCCACATATTCTATGAAGAGGCAGGCATAGCTGGGGCCCATGCGGGTGCCCATGGCTTCTCCTTTGGTTTGGAGAAAGTGGGAGGATTGGAAAGAGAAGTTATTCAGAGTGAGGACTAGTTCAGTCAGTAGAAGGAGGGTGTCAGTGAAAGGGTACTGGTTGGTACGGCAGGAAAGGAAGAAGCGGAGGGCTTTGAGTCCTTAGTGATGGGGGAATGGAGGTGTACAGGGACTGGATGTCCATGGTGAGGATAAGGCGTTGGGGATCGGGGAAGCGAAAATCATGGAGGAGGTGGAGGGCGTGGGTGGTGTCCCGAACGTAGGTGGGGAGTTCTTGGACTAAGGGGGACAGGACCGTGTCGAGATAGGCAGAGATGAGTTCGGTGGGGCAGGAGCAGGCTGAGACAATGGGATCCGCCGGGGCAGTCAGGTTTGTGGATTTTGGGCAGGAGGTAGAAATGGGGAGGAGCGGGTTGTGGGACTATGAGGTTAGAAGTGGTGGATGGGAGATCCCCTGAGGCGATGAGGTTATGAATGGTCTGGGAGATGATGGTTTGGTGGTGGGAGGTGGGGTCATGGTCAAGGGGGCAGTAGGAGGAGGTGTCCGCAAGCTGGCGTTTAGCCTCAGCGGTGTAAAGATCGGTGCACCAAACTACTACCGTGCCTCCCTTGTCTGCCGGTTTGATAGTGAGGTTAGGGTTGGAATGGAGGGAATGGAGGACTGCATGTTCCGAGTGTGAGAGGTTGGAGTGGGTGAGAGGGGTGGAGAGGTTGAGGCGGTTAATTTTGTGGTGGCAGTTGGCTATGAAAAGATCAGGGGCAGGTAAGAGGCCAGCACGGGGTGTCCAGGCAGATGGGGTGTGTTGGAGGTGGGAGAAGGGGTCATCAGAGGGTGGGCAAGAATCCTGGTTGAAGAAGTAGGCACGGAGGCGAAGGCGGCGGAAGAATTGTTCGATGTCTCGTGGCGTGTTGAACTCGTTAGTCCGAGAGCATAGGGGGATGAAGGTGAGGCCTTTGCCGAGGACTGATCTTTCATCCTCAGAGAGGGGTAGTTCTGCAGGGATGGTGAAAATACGGCAGGGCTGGGAGCTAGGACATGGTGTGGGGCTGGAACTGCATCCTCAGAGAGGGGTCTGTTGGAGAAAATGCAGAGGCATGGGATTGAGGGTGATTTAGCTGTTTAGAGTAGAAACTGGCTTTCTGAAAGAAGGAAGCAAGTGGTGGTTGATGGAAAATATTCAGCCTGGAGTCTGGTTACTAGAGGTGTGCCACAAGGATCTGTTTTGGGACCACTGCTGTTTGTCATTTTTATAAATGACTTAGATGCAGGCATAGATGAATGGGTTAGTAAATTTGCAATAAGATGACACTAAAGTCGGTGGAGTAGTGGACAGTGTGGAAGAATGTTGCACGTTGCAGGGAGACTTGGGATTAACTGTAGAATTGGGCTGAGAGGTGACAAATAGAGTTCAATGCAGCTAAATGTAAGGTGATTCACTTTGGGAAGAATAACAGGAAGGCAGAATACTGGGTCAATGGAAAGATTCTTGGTAGTGTGGATGTGCAGAGGGATCTTGGAGTCCATGTACATAGATCCCTGAAAGTTGCCACCCAGGTTGATTAGATTACTTACAGTATGGAAACAGGCCCTTCGGCCCAACAAGTCCACACCAACTCGCCGAAGCGCAACCCACGCAGATCCATTCCCCTACATTTACCCCTTCACCTAAGCTACGGGCAATTTAGCATGGCCAATTCACCGAACCTGCACATTTTTGGATTGTGGGAGGAAACCGGAGCACCCGGAGGAAACCCACGCAGACACAGGGAGAATGTGTAAACTCCACACAGACAATCGCCTGAGGAGGGAAATGAATCCAGGTCTCTGGCCCTATGAGGCAGCAGTGCTAACCACTGTGCCACCATGCCGCCCACATCATAAAATGAATGAAATTTCTAAAAACTTTAACTATTCCAAAATTACATTACAACACTGATAGTGCTGTTAAGAAGGCGTCCGGTGTGTTAGGTTTCATTGGTAAAGGAATTGAGTTCCGGAGCCATAATATCCTCCACACACATCATTTATTGCATCTGCTGCACCCGATGTGGCTTCCTATACATTGGGGAGACAGGCCGCCTACTTTCAGAACGTTTCAGAGAACACCTCTGGGACACCCGCACCAACCAACTCAACTGCCCCGTGGCTGAACACTTTAACTCCCCCTCCCATTCCGCCAAGAATATGCAGGTCCTTGACCTCCTCCATCGCCAGACCATGGCAACACGATGCCTAGAGGAAGAGTGCCTCATCTTCCACCTAGGAACCCTCCAACCACAAGCAATGAATGCAGATTTCTCCAGCTTTCTCATTTCCCTACCGCACCCCGCCCCCCCCCCCACCTTTTCTCAGTTCCAACCCTCAGACTCAGCACCGCCTTCTTGACCTGCAATCTTCTTCCCGACCTCTCCGCCCCTACCCCCTCTCCGGCCTATCACCCTCACCTTGACCTCCTTCCACCTATCATATTCCCAACGCCCCTCACCCAAGTCCCTCCTCCCTACCTTTTATCTTAGCCTGCTTGGCACACCTTCCTCATTCCTGAAGAAGGGCTTATGCCCGAAACGTCGATTCTCCTGTTCCTTTGATGCTGCCTGACCTGCTGCGCTTTTCCAGCAACTCATTTTTAAGCTCTGATCTCCAGCATCTGCAGTCCTCATTTTCTCCATAATATGTTGCAACTACACAAAACGCTTCTGCGGCCACAGTTGGAATATTGTGTACAGTTCTGGTCGCCTCATTACAGGAAGGATGTGGAGCATTGGAAAAGGTGCAGAGGAGATTTACCAGGATGTTGCCTGGTCTGGAGGGAAGGTCTTATGAGGAAAGGCTGAGAGACTTGGGTCTGTTCTCATTGGAAAGCTGAAGACTAAAAGGGGATTTGACAGAGACATACAAGATGATCAGAGGATTAGATAGGGTAGACAGTCAAAATCTTTTTCCAAGGATGATGATGTCAGCTTGTACAAGGGGGCATCCCTACAAATTGCGGGATGATAGATTTAAGCTGAAAATATGTTGCTGGAAAAGCGCAGCAGGTCAGGCAGCATCCAAGGAGCAGGAGAATCGACGTTTCGGGCATGAGCCCTTCTTCAGGAATCAGGATGATTAATTTAAAGCAGATGTCAAAGGCAGGTTCTTAACTCAGATTGGTAAGGGCATGGAATGCTCTGTCTGCCAATGTAGTTAACTCAGCCACATGAGGCAGATTTTAAAAATCCTTGGATAAGCACATGGATGATGATGGGATAGTGTAGGGGGATGAGCTTAGATGGGTTCACAGGTCAGCACAACATCGAGGGCTGAAGGGCCTGTTCTGCGCTGTATTGTTCTATGTTCTACATAATGGTTCACCTCTGACCACAATTACACAGATGATTATTGTTCCTGCTATCTTCTACACAAAAACATGTAGATTTATTTGTATTTTCAAAAAATATTAAACTTTGAGAGACTGGAATTCTTTTAATGGACTGAACTCTGATGGCTAGTTTTTATGCTTCATTGCCAGAAATCAGCTCAGGTAGGTTTTCATGATCAGAATAAATGGCAGTTATTATGGCTACAAATTGGATTGAAGCCAAATTTTGAAAATACAAATCTAGTTGAATAGGATTTCAACACTTTCTTTGATGGCAAAAGCAAATTGTATTGTATTGAAGTTATGTTAATTGGGTGAGTATTCGTCTTGGTGTAGACATTTAGCGAACAAGTAATCAGTGGTGTAGAGTTTGTGGTGTGTGAACATTGACTGGGAAAGTATATGACTGGACTCTGTTCAACCTGCATTTAAACTCCGGTATTCAACACTTTTTGTGTCTGTGCATCTGATTCTGATTGTTTCTATTTTCACTGACTGTACATGTTACTCTGTGAAACAAGGCCATTTGACTTGTTGTATCTGCACTGGTCATCCATACGAGTTTTATGACAGTGCCATTTTCCTGGCTTTTCTCTCAACCCTGCAAATTGTTTCTGTTCAAATAATTGAAGGCCTTCATGAACCTTCTCCACACTTCCGGACAGTGCATTCCAGATCACAACTATTTGCTGCATAAAGAAGATTTTTTCTCATTTACTTCTTTTGCAAGGCACTATTAATAAAGTCTAGGAAATGCCATGTATTATGTTCAATGACTTATGTGTATATACACCTGAATATACTCCAGAGTGCTGTCCTGGCTTATTTGTTAAATGTAAATGAGGCTGAGAGAGACAGATTTTTAATCAGTAAGGGAATCAAGGTTAGAATCATTGAGTCATTGAAGTCCACAGCATAAAAAATGGCCCTTAAACCATTGCCTCTGTGCGAGTCAAGAACAAGCACCTAACTATTCTAATCACATCTTCCAACACTTGGCATATAGCCTTATATACCTTGGCATCAGAGGTGTATATCTAAATATTTCTTAAATGTTATGAGAATTTCTGCCCCTAACACCTTTACAGGCAGTTCCATCTAGACACTCACCATCCTCTGAGTGAAATTCTTTAGGGCAAAAAGGTGGGAACATTTTGTGGAGCTTGATCAGATCAGCCATCATCTCACTGAATAGCAGAACAAACTCAATGGGCTGAATGATCTTCTTCTGCTCCTACATCTTATAGCCTAACCGCTCTGTAAAAATGGAGCCTGACTTCCAAGGTACGTCTTGGAAGTCAGGCTCCATTTTTACAGAGTGGTGAGGACAGACGGTGGAGAGAATCGAGGGCTGCCGGGGAGGGAGAATGCGTGAACTGTTTTTAAAGGAGCAGCTGAGGGAGAGGCCACAGTGAGGAGCAGAGGGCTGCCGGGTATATATTTGGGCAGCGGCTGAATCCCAAGACACTACATGTGTCGTGTCTCCCACCTGACCTCCTCCTCTAATCAAAAAAAAGGACGCTGGTAAGGCATTTCAATTGATATTTCTTGTGTATCATCTGACTGATTTAAAAGTTTACTGTTAGTTGGTTAGTTGAATAAGACCATAGAGAAGTACTAGAAATTATTTAACTCATAAATTAATTAAATAAGTAGAAATGGCTTGACAGGTGATGTGCTGTAGCTATATGATGTAGGAGCTGACTGATCCCATTGTGAACAGCAGTGACCACATCTGCATCAATTGTTGGCAATCAGAATTAGTAATCTGGATCAACTTCAAACACTGTGGCACATCCGGGAGGGGGAGAGTTAACTGGACGCTTTGTTTCAGCAGGCAGTCACACCCAGTAAATTAAGTAATTCAAATTCAGTTAGTGATCAGGCACAACAGGGTGTGACTGTAAGTGAGGCAGGTAGCGGGATTCTAAGTTCAGGAGTGGAGGAACCTCATCTCTTGGCCTTGTCCAACAGATACGAGATTTTTGCTCCCTGTATAAATGAGGAAAAGGGCTGTGGACAGGATGAGCCAGCTGACCATAGCACCATAGTGCAGAAGACCATTCAAGGGGGTGGGCAAAAAGACAAGTAGTTGTTATAGGGGATTCTATAATTAAGGGGACGGAGAGTATCCTTTGCAAGCTGGATCCGGGGTTCCACATGGTGTATTACCTGCCCAGTGCCAGGATGCAGGAAACCTCCGACCGGCTTGAAAGGATAGTGGAGCGGGAGGGAGGAGGTCCTGTTGTTGTGGTCCACATTGGCACTAACAACATAGACAAGGCTAGAAAGGAGGACCTGCTTGAGGACTTTCAAGCACAAGGCAAGAAATTGAACTGCAGGTCCTCAAGGTTCATAATCTTTGGATTACTGCCCAAGCCACACGCTAATTGGCACAGGGATAAGAAAGTTAGGGAAATAAATGCGTGGCTAAGAAATTGGTGTGGGAAAGAGGGATTCCGTTTCATGGGACATTGGCATCAGTTTTGGAACCGGGGAGTCTGTACTGATGGGACGGTCTCCACCTGAACTGATCTGGAACCAGTGTTCGAGTGAAAAGGATAAAGAGGATGGTCACTAGGACTTTAAACTTATGAGTCGGGGAGAAGGGAAAGGGAAAGTGACAGTGAGTATGGAGTCAAGTCGAAAGATAAGCAGCAAGTTAGCATGTGTGTCGGGTTTAAATTCAAGGCAGACTAGGAATGAAGCAAAAAGGAAGGATAACTGAGGCCATGTTACTAGAGATGTTGGAAATCATGAGGATAAGAAAATTAGCATTAAGGCACTTTACCTGAATGTTCGTAGTATTCGTAAAAAAGTGGATGAATTAACGGCACAAATCACCATGAATGATTATGAAGTGGTAGGCATCACAGAGATGTGGTTGCAGGGACTTCAGGATTGGCAGTTAAACTTCCAAGGATTTATGACTTATTGAAAGTTGGGCAGAGGGGCCAGGGTTGCCTTCTTCGTTAGGAATAAAATTAATCTATGATACTGAATGATATAGGGTCAGATGATGTGGAGTCTGTGTGGGTGGAGTTGAGGAACTGCAAAGGCAAAAAACCATAATAGGAGTTATGTACAGACCTCCTAACAGTGGTCAGCACCAGGGATGCAAGATGTATCAGGAAATAGATAGGGCATGTCAGAAAGGCATGGTCACGGTGATCATGGGGAATATCAATATGCAGATGGACTGGGTGAATAATGTTGCCAGTGGCTCCAAAAAAATGGAATTCATGGAATGCTTACAGGATGGCTTTTTGGAACGCCTTGTGATGGAGCCCACAAGAGAGCAGGCTGTTCTGGACCCAGTGCTAGGTAATGAGCCAGATTTTATAAAAGATCTTAAAGTAAGCGGACACTTAGGAGGCAGCATCATAATGTGATAGAGTTCAGTCTGCAGTTTGAAAGAGAGGAGACAAAATCAGATGTAATGGTGTTACAGTTAAATAAAGGTAATTACATGGGCATGAGAGAGGAACTGACGAAAATCGACTGGAAGCAGAGCCTAGCAGGGAAGATAGTAGAGCAACAATGGCAGGGGTTTCTGGGTGTAATTGAGGACACTGTACAGAGGTTCATCCCAAAGAAAGATAATTGAATGGGGTGGGGGACAGGAATTAAACAGCCATGGCTGACAAAGGAAGTCAGGAAATGTGTCAAAGTAAAAGAAAGAGCCTATAAAATGGCCAACACTACGCAGAAATCAGAAGATTGGGAAGATTACAAATACAACAGGGGATAACAAAGAGAGAAGTAAGGAAAGAGAGGATCAAATATGAAGGTAGACTAGCCAGTAATATTAGAAATGATAGTAAAAGTTCCTTTCAATATATAAGAAACAAACGAGAGGCAAAAGTAGACATTGGGCCGCTCCATATTGATGCAGCAAGGTTAGTGCGGGTAGATAAGGAAATAGCTGAAGAACTTAATAAGTACTTTGAGTCAGTCTTCACAGTCGAAGACATGAGTAATATCCCAACAATTAAGGAGAGTGACGGAGCAGAGTTGAGTATGATAGCCATCACAAAACAGAAAGTGCTAGAAAAGCTAAAACGTCTAAAAATTGATAAATCTCCTGGCCCCAATGGGCGACATCCTAGAGTTCTGAGGGAGATGGCTGACAAAATAGTGGAGGTGTTTGTTGTGATCTTTCAAAAGTCACTAGAGTCAGGGAAAGTCCCAAGTAAAGGGAAAGGGAAGCATACATAAGGTCTAGGTCTTTTCTCTTCTTACAGATGCTGCCAGACTGCTGAGATTTTCCAGCATTTTCTCTTTTGGTTTCAGAAAAGTGGCAGATGGTTTTCAATCCAGCCAAATGTGAGGTGGCGCATTTAGGAAGAATATTGGAAGAGAAGGGCAAGTCTTAAACGAGGAATCAAGCGGGCTAAAAGAGGTAATGAAATAGCTTTAGCAAGCAGAATTAAGGAGAATCCCAAAGCATTTTCTTCTTATGTAAGAAGCAAGCGGGTAACTAGAGAAAGGATTGGTCCAATAAAGGATAACAAAGGAAGGCTGTGTGTCGAACCTGAGAGAATGGGTGAAATTGTGAATGATTACTTTGCATCAGTGTTCACTGAGGAGAGGAACATGATGAATGCTGAGATTAGAGATAGAAGTTTGATTAGTCTGGATCACATTGACATAAGGAGGAAAGATGTGTTGGGTAGGCTAGAGGGTATTAAGGTGGACAAATCCCCAGGACCGGATGGGATCAATCCCAGGTTGCTGAGGGAGGTAAGAGAGGAAATAGCTGGGGCCCTAGTAGATATCTTTGTGGCATCCTCAAATACAGATGAGGTGCCGGAGGACTGGAGGATTGCTCATGTTGTCCCCCTGTACAAGAAGGGTAGTAGGGATATTCCGGGTAAGTACAGACCAGTAAGCCCAATGTCAGTAGTGGGAAAGTTGCTGGAGAAGGTACTGAGGGATAGGATATATTTATATTTAGAAACGAATTGGCTTATCAGTGATGGGCAACATGGTTTTGTGCGGGGGAGATCTTGCCTTACCAACTTAATAGAGTTCTTGGCTGAAAATGTGTTGCTGGTTAAAGCACAGCAGGTTAGGCAGCATCGAAGGAACAGGAAATTCGACGTTTCGGGCATAAGCCCTTCATCAGGAAGGGCTTATGCCCGAAACGTCGAATTTCCTGTTCCTTGGATGCTGCCTAACCTGCTGTGCTTTAACCAGCAACACATTTTCAGCTGTGATCTCCAGCATCTGCAGACCTCATTTTATACCCTAATAGAGTTCTTGACCCGGGTTCAATTCCTGCCTCGGGCAACTGTCTGTGTGGAGTTTGCACATTCTCCCCGTGTCTGCGTGGGTTTCCTCCGGTGCTCCGGTTTCTGCCCACAGTCCAAAGATTTGCAGGTTAGGTGAACTAGCCATGCTAAATTGTCTATAGTGTTAGGTGAAGGGGTAAATATAGGGGAATAGGTCTGGGTGGATTGCTTTTCGGAGGGTCGGTGTGGACTAATTGGACTGAAGGGCCTGTTTCCACACTGTAAGAAATCTAGTCTAATAAAAAAAGTGACCCAGTTGATAGATGAAGGAAGGGCTGTTGATGTCATATACATGGACTTTAGTAAGGCGTTTGATAAGGTTCCCCATGGTAGACTAATGGAGAAAGTGAAGTCACATGCTTTGCAGGGTGTTCTAGCTAGGTGGATAAAGAACTGATTGAGCAACAGGAGACAGAGAGTGGTAGTTGAAGGGAGTTTCTTGCAATGGAGAAAGGTGACCAGTGGTGTTCCACAGGGGTCAGTGTTGGGGCCACTGTTATTTGTAATGTACATAAATGATCTGGAAGAGGGCCCTGTTGGCATGATCAGCAAGTTTGCAGGTGACACGAAGACTGGTGGAGTAGCAGAATGCAAAGGGACTGTCAGAGAATACAGGAGGATATAGATAGACTGGAGAGTTGGGTGGAAAAGTGGCTTTGACAAAGGGTCAGTTAGACTCGAAACATCAACTCTTTTCTCTTCTTAAAGATGCTGCCAGACCCACTGAGATTTTCCAGCATTTTCTCTTTTGGTTTCAGAAAAGTGGCAGATAGTTTTCAATCCAGACAAATGTGAGGTGATGAATTTAGGGAAGTCTAATTCTAGAGTAAATTATACAATGAACGGAAACGCCTTGGGAAAAGTTGATGGGCAGAGAGATCTGGTAGTGCAGGTCCATTGTACCCTGAAGGTTGCTGCACAGGTGGATAGAGTGGTCAAGAAGGCATATAGTATGCTTGCCTTCATTGGGTGGGGTATTGAGCATAAGAGCTGGCAAGTCATGTTAACATTGTGTAAGACATTGGTTCAGCTGCATTTAGAATACTGTGTACAATTCTGTTCGCCACATTACCAAAGAGAGAGGGTGCTTTGGAGAGGGTGCAGAGAAGGTTTACGAGGATGTTGCCTGGTATGGAAGGTGCGAGCTATGAAGAAAGGTTGAATAGGTTAGGTTTATTTTCATAGAAAAAAGGAGATTGAGGGGGGACCTGATTGAGGTTTATAAAATCATGAAGGGTATAGACAGGGTGGATAGAGACAAGCTTTTTCCCAGGGTGAAGGAATCATTAATGAGAGGTCACACTTTGAAGGTGAGAGGTGGAAAGTTTAAGGGGGATACACATGGCAAGTACTTCACACAGAGGGTGGTGGGCATTTGGAATGTGTTGCCAGCAGAGGTGGTAGAAACAGGCACAGTAGATTCATTTAAGATGCGTCTGGATAAATGCATGAGTAGGTGGGGAGCAGAAGGATACAGATGCTTAGGAATTGATCGACAGGTTTAGACAGTACGTTTGGATCAGCTCAGGCTTGGAGGGCTGAAGGGCCTGTTCCTGAGCTGTAAATTTTCTTTGTTTTTTGATTGGAAAATTGTTGTTATAACTCCCTTGTTTAAGAAAGGATCAAGACAAAAAATGGAAAATTATAGGCTGATTAACCTAACTTTGGTTGTTGATAAAATTCTAGAATCCATTGTTAAGGATGAGATTTCTAAATTTTTGGAAGTGCAGAGTCGGCTTAAAACAAGTCAGCATGGATTTAGTAAGGGGAGGTCGGTCTGACAAACCTGTTATAATTCTTTGAAGATGGATGTTATCTATCTTGACTTCCGAAAGACCTTTGATAAGGTGCCTCACAGTTGGCTGCTGAGTAAGGTGAGGATCCTTGGTGTTCGAGATGAATTAATAGCATGGATTGAGGATTGGCTGTCTGACAGAAGGCAGAGAGTTGGGATAAAAGGTTCTTTGTTGTAATGGCAGCCAGTGACAAACAATGTCCCGCAGGGTTCAGTGTTGGGCCGCAGCTGTTCACTTTATCTATTAATGATCTGGATGAAGGGACTGGAGGCATTCTGGCGAAGCTTGCTGATGATACAAAGTTAGGTGGACAGGCAGGTAATACTGAGGAGGTGGGGAGGCTGCAGAAAGGTTTAGACAGTTTAGGAGAGTGGTCCAGGAAATTCAACACGAGCAAATGCAAAGTCTTGCACTTTGGAAAGAAGATTACAGGCATGGACTATTTTCTAAATGATGAGAAGATTCATAAAGCCAAAGTACAAAGGGATCTGGGAGTGCTAGTTCAGGATCCTCTAAAGGTTAACTTGCAGTTTGAGTCCATGATTAAGAAAGCAAATGTAATGTTATTTATGTCAAGAGGGTTGAAATATAAAAGCAGCATTGTGCTTCTGAGACTTTATAAAGCTGTAGTTAGGCCCCAATTAGAATACTGTGTCCAATTTTGGGCCCCACACCTCAGGAAGGACATACTGGCACTGCAGCTTGTCCAGCAGAGATTCACACGGATGATCCCTGGAATGGTAAGCCTAACATATGATGAATGGCTGAGGATCCTGGAATTTTATTCATGAGACTTTAGAAGATTGAGGGGAGATCAAATAGAAGCTTACAGGATAATGCATGGATTAGAAAAGGTGGACTCTAGGAAGTTGTTTCCGCTAGGCAGGGAGACGAATGGACACAGCCTTAGGATTAGTGGGGGGTCAATTTAGAACAGAAATGAGGAGAAATTTCTTCAGCCAGAGAGTGGTGGCCTGTGGAATTCATTGCCACAGAGTGCAGTGGGGGCCGGGACGTTAAATGTCTTTAAGGCAGAGATTGATAAATTCTTGATCTCGCAAGGAATTGAGGGCTACAGGGAGAGTGCAGGTAAATGGAGTTGAAATGCCAATTAGCCATGATTAAATGGTGGAGTGGACTCAATGGAACAAATGGCCTTACTTCCACTCCTATGTTTTATGGGGTCTTATAGTCTAACAAACTATATTTCCTCACACTTCACCACATTGAACTTCATCTGGCACCTATCTGCATACTCTACCAAGCTGGCATTATTTTTTTAAAGTTCTACACTATCCTCATCACAGTTTATAATGCTTCCAAGTTTTGTATAATGTGCAAATTTTAAAACTGCCTCTTGTTAAAACTGTTTCAATTTGCGTTTTGCTTATATGGTTTCTGTTTGTAACGATTATGTTGTGTTTATATTTCTACTTTCACCATTTGAGTTTGAGTTTCTGTTCCCATTTCACTGTTTGCACAACTCTATGAGCTGTCATTGAAGTTGTCTGAGGTAAACTGAGGTGGACAAATCTGCTAGAAGTCTTTGAGGACATAACAAGGAAAGGGAACAAGGAGGAATCAGTGAATATTGATTTACTTGAATTTTCAGAAGTCTCACAATAAAATCCCTTACAAAAGATTAATTTGCAAACTTAAGGAGCATGGGATCAGAGATCATGTACAGAAATGGATCAAAAACTGGATATCAAACAGGAAGTAAAGAGTAGGAATAATGGGTCTTCTTCCTAATGGCAGGCAGTGATTAGTGGAGTACCACAGGGATCTGTGCTTAGATAAGAGCAATTCACAATCAATATTAATGATATTGATCAGGGAACTACATGTCATATCTTCAAGTTTGCAGATGATGCAAAGATATGTGAGTTGGGTTTGTGCTATGAGGAGGATGCAGAGAAGCTTCAGTATGTTTTGGACATATACATGGCAGATTCAATATAATGTGTCGTTGTCCACTTTAGTAGTGAAAACAGGCAGGCATATTATTATTTGAATGCCAACAGGTTGGGAAAGGGGGAGGCAATGGCCTAGTGGTATTATTGCTGGACTGTTAAACCAGAGACCCAGATAATGTTCTGGGGACCCTGGTTTGAATCCTGACACAGTGGATGGTGGAATATGAATTCAATAAATATCTGGAATTAAGAGTCTAATGATGACCATGAATCTATTATCGATTGTTGGAAAAACCCATCTGGTTTATTAATATCCTTTAGGGAAGGAAATTGCCATCCTTACCTGGTCTGGCCTACATTTGACTGCAGACACACAAGCAATTTGGTTGCCTCTGAACAACTAGGGATGAGCAACAAATGATGCCTAGCCAGAGAGGCCCTCATCCCATGAATGGATTTTTAAAAAATGCAATAAGAACTGGGTGTCCTTGTACACTAGTTACTTTAAGTAAGCATGCAGGTGCAGCGACTGGTGAAGAAGGCAAATGGAGTGTTGGTCTTCATTGTGAGAGGATTCAAGTACAGGAGCAGGGATGTGTTGCTGCAACTGTACAGGGCCTTGGTGAGATCACACCTGGAGTATTGTGTGCAGTTTTGGTCTCCTTATCTGAAAAAAAGAATGTTCTCACTCTCGAGGTATTGCAGTGAAGCTTTCTGGGATAGCAGGACTAACGTGCGGGGAGAGACTGGATCACTTAAGCTGTATTCACTTGATTTCAGAAGAATGGAAGGGGAGGTTCTTTTAAAAAATCTATAAAATTCTAACAGAATTACATAGGATAGCTGCAGGAAAGATGACTAGGGAGTCCTGAACCAGGGGTCACAGTCCAAAGATAGACAGGAAGCCATTTAGGACTGAGATGAGGAGAAATATCTTCACCCAGAGAGTGGTGAGACCCGAAAGTGGCTGAGGCCAAATCACTATATTTTTAAGAAGGGCTAAAGGGATCAAAGGATATGGGGAGAAAATGGGAAAGTGCTATTGATTGGATGATCAGCTATGATCACATGGAATAGCAGAGTAGGCTCAAAAGGCCAAATTGTCTATTCTGCTCCAAGTTTCTATGTTTGTATGTTTCAAAGTTTCAAACCCTGATATTATCTTATGAAATCTCTTCTATCCCCTCACCATGATTTTTACATATTTTAAAAAGGAACAAGGAAGGAATTTTTGAAAAAAAAACCTAGAAGCAAACAGATTTGAAATGCTTACCCAGAAAGTCATTCGCAGAAATCAAGTCATAATCCCAAACTTGGAGCATGAGAACAGCAGGTTGTCGAAACTCAGACTCTTCCAAAGAGAAAATGGATTCCTTCTTCTTATAAACAATCTCTTTCTCTGTTGGCAGATAGTCAAAGCGGAAGACAAAGCGCCAGTTGAAATTTCCCTCTCCAGTCAGAGAATTAAAATGGACATCAGTCTCTTGTTTATCATCTTCTAAACCCTTTAACCAACTGTGAAATTAAAAAGAAACAGTTTAGATGCCGAGAATCTCAAGTTCCTAACACATGTTCTATACTCTGTATATATTGGAAACTGGACCTTACTCTTATTCCTGCTTGTGATCACCATCTGGTTACTATTTTCATGTTTGTTTGTATTGGTACTGGATGAGAAAATGGTGAGGTTCTGCTGCGAACATTGGGTGACAGGCAATTCATGGGATAAAGGGCAGTGAGAGATAAGAACTAATTTTAAAAGTTTCTATGGGTATGTAAGATTTGCAAAAAGAAATGTGAGTTCATTCAATATAGGGAAAGGAGATAGAGTGGGAAATGAGGAAATGATTGAAATGTTAACTACAATTTATTCATTCATGGGATGTGGACCTCACTGACTGGGCCGACATTTATTGCCCATTCCTAATTGTCCTTGAGAAGGTGTTGGTGAGCTGCCTTCTCTTGGTTCATGGGTTGTATGTTATACCCAAAGTATCAATTTGTATCCAGACCAGTCACTGAGTCAGAAACTAAGACACTGATCTTTATGGATAGGGCTTTTTAACTACTCAGCCTTTGGTATTGTGGTCAGTTGGCCAGCAGCAGAAATGTCAATAAGACTGTTTAAGAGCTACAATCTAGCATGCTGGGGATTTTGGTCAAGTCAGTTTAAACTCTGACCCAGGGTATAAACTGTGGCCTGCAGTTTTCTGTCTTGACCAAATGAGGGAGGTTTCATGATGGTCTGCTATACTGGCACCATATTACTTTATGTGGAGTATGGAATGTGACTGTTTACAACTTGGTGTAAACATTAAGATAATAGACAATAGACAATAAGTGCAGGAGTAGGCCATTCTGCCCTTTGAGCCTGCATCATTCAATATGATCATAGTTGATCATCCTTAATCAGTATCCTGTTCCTGCCGTATCTCCATAACCCTTGATTCCACTATCCTTGAGAGCTCTATCCAACTCTTTCTTAAATGAATCCAGAGACTGGGCCTCCACTGCCCTCTAGGGCGGAGCATTCCACACAGCCACCACTCTCTGAGTGAAGAAGTTTCTCCTCATCTCTGTCCTAAATGGTCTATCCCGTATTTTTAAGCTGTGTCCTCTGGTTCGGCACTCACCCATCAGCGGAAACATGTTCCCTGCCTCCAGAGTGCCCAATCCTTTAATAATCTTATATGTCTCAATCAGATCCCCTCTCAGTCTTCTAAACTCAAGGGTATACAAGCCCAGTCGCTCCAGTCTTTCAGCGTAAAGTAGTCCTGCCATTCCAGGAATTGACCTTGTGAACCTACGCTGCACTCCTTCAATAGCCAGAATGTCTTTCCTCAAATTTGGAGACCAGACTGCACACAGTACTCCAGGTGTGGTCTTACCAGGGCCCTGTACAGCTGCAGAAGAAACTCTTTACTTCTATACTCAATCCCTCCTGTTATGAAGGCCAGCATGCTATTAGCCTTCTTCACCACCTGCTGTACCTGCATGCTTGCCTTCATTGACTGGTGCACAAGAACACCCAGATCTCTCTGTACTGCCCCTTTACCTAAATTGATTCCATTTAGGTAGTAATCTGCCTTCCAGTTCTTGCCTCCAAAGTGGATAACCATACATTTATCCACATTAAACTGCATCTGCCATGCATCTGACCACTCACCTAACCTGTTCAGGTCACCCTGTAATCTCCTAACATCCTCTTCACATTTCACCCTGCCACCCAGCTTAGTATCAAAGCAAGATCTATAATGAGAACAAAGTTAGCCACTTCATTCAAATCAGGGCAGTATTTGTTTCAAACCAAACCTATTTTATATTGATTATCAGGTACTTACGGAGTTAAAATAAAAAAATTATTTAATGAATGTATAGTTGACTCCCTGTCTTTTGTCTGTCATACAAAGGAAGAAAACTTGGGAGAAAATTAAGTACTCCTTTCGGGTAACAGTATTTTTAAGTCAATGAAAACAATATGCTGTGACAAACTTGAACCTGCATTTGAGAGTGTAGTGCTGGAAAAGCACAGCAGATCAGGCAGCATTCGAGGAGCAGGAGAATCAATGTTTCAGGCATAAGCCCTTCATCATCAAAGGGCTTATGTCTGAAACATCAATTCTCCTGCTTCTCGGATGCTGCCTGACCTGTTGGCCTTTTCCAGCACCACAGTCTCGACTCTGATCTCCAGCATCTGCAGTCCTCACTTTTTCCGAGTTGAATCTGCATTGTCAGGCTCAGAGATAAGAACACAAGAGTCACAAGAGTCTAACTAGTAAGTCTTTTTAATATTTTTTTCTTTATACCCAGGTGTAGTCTTACACACAACTGAACATTTTCTTTCCCGTCACCGAACCACCTCTTGTGCATTTTTTGTTCATCTATGAACCGTTATCAGTAAATCACAATTGAATAATTTACATACAAAGCTAGTTAAGGGCAATGCAAAACATCAACATTGAGAGACTACTCAGTCTTACAGCTCGTTCTTCACACCAGTCCCATCTGACCCCATTATATCCACCTAGTCTATTAATTCCTCAACAGCAATCACATGCTTAACTACTTACTAAATTAACAGATTCTTCTCTTCATTTTAAACTCATTTTTAGGTATATCTAGTGCTGCTTTTACCTGATACAGTTGGTTCTGCTATAATGTGTGTTTCTTCAATGCAAATTGGCTTTAACATGATTGAAGAAGTTAGACTGTTAATTGTAGAATGTGAACTTTCCTTAGCTGTGTTGGCTATAATGTGATTCTGATCTCATTAATTTAAATGGCTCAGCTATGGTACAATTTGTTTATAAAGCAAGATCGCATGAGAACGGAACTATTGTGTTCTATCAGAACCAATTGTATGCCCTCCTGCAATCTTCACTGAACCAGAGTTGCTCCCTGACTTGATGGTAATGATAAAGTGATTGTGATGGTCATGTCTGGGATATTGCTTGTAAGGTAACATAAGTGTTTTTAATTTTAATTCATTGAAGGTTGTGGGTTTTGCTGGCCAGGCCAGAATTTATTGCCAATCATTAATTGCCCTTAAGAAGATTGTGGTCAATGGCCTTCTTGGGCCACTGCAGCTCATTTGGTTTAGGGATCACAGCCATATTAGGGAGGGAGTTCTATGATTTTGAGCCAGCGACAGTGAAGGAATGGTAATATTACTACTACAATGATACTTGGAATAAGGGATTTTAGACACAAGAGAAGATTAGAGAATTTGGACTTATTCTCTTTAGAACAGAGATTAAGAAGCGACCTTATTAAGGTGTTCAAAATTAGGAATAATTGTAGAATGTAGAATGTTAGGAATAATTTTGAATGGGTAAAGAAGTATATTCTATTTCCATTAGTTTGTACGTCAGTAGTTGGGGTTACAATTCCAAATTTGTCAGCAAGACAGCTAGGAGTGAGATGAGGAGAAACTTACTTAAACAGAGAGTTGTTAGGATTTGGAATGTACTGCCTGGCAGAGCGATGATATCGGACTCTGTTGGAGGTTTCAAAGGAGAGTTGGATATATATTTGAAGGCAATGAAAATAGAAGGTTAAAGAGATAGGGCTGAAGAATAGGACTAACTGGGTAGTTCTTTCAGTAGCTCGTACAAACACGATAGATTCTATATTTCCAAGTCAGAATAGTGAATGACTGAGAGGGTAACTTGTGGGTGGTGGTACATTTGCTCTTTTCAGTGGTAGTGGTCATTGGTTTGGAAGGCTGTCTGAGGAGCACATGGAGAATTTCAACAATGCACCTTGTAGATCGTACACACTGCTGCTACTGAGTGTACGTGGTACAACAAGTGGAATTCTTGTGAATGTGGTACCAATCAAGTGGCTGTTTTATCCTTGTGGTTGGTGGACAGGCTTTGGGAAGTCAGGAGGGAAGGTACTCACTGCAGGATTCCTAGCCACTGATTTGCTCTCGTAGCTACAGGAATGGCTGGTCCAGTGCATAATCGGTGCCAATTAACCTTGAGGAATGCACCCTAATATTTGATTGCCATGGTGAAAAAATGCTGTTATTTCATAAGACCATAAGACATAGGAGCAGAAATTAGACCATTCAGCCCATCGAGTCATTCAATCATGGCGGATAAATTTGTCAACCTCATTCTCCTGCCTTCTCCCCCATAATCCTTGATCCCCTTAATACTCAAGAACCTATCTATCTCAGTCTTAAATATACTCAATGACCTGGCCTCCACAGCCTTCTGTGGCAATGAATTCCATAGATTCCCCACTCTTGGCTGAAGAAGTTTCTCCTTATCTCCGTTCTAAAATGTCTTCCCTTTACTGTAAGGGTCCTAATCTTTCCCACCAATGGAAACATCTTCCCAACATCTACTGTGTCCAGACCATTCAGCATTCTGTAAGTTTCAGTTTCATCTTCTATACTGCATCAAATATAAACCCAGAGTCCTCAAATGTTCCTCATATATTTAGCTTTTCAATCCTGGGATCATTCTTGTGAACCTCCTCTGAACACACTCCAGGACCAGTACATCCTTATTGAGATATGGGGATTAAAGGTGTGCACAATGCTCCAAATATGGTCTGACTAGAGATTTATATAGCATTAGAAGTATATTCCTGCTTTTATTTCCTAGTCCTCTCAAAATAAATGCCATCATTGCATTTGCTTTCCTAATTACTGACTCAACCTGCAAGTTTATCTTGAAAGAATTCTGGACCAGAACTCCCAAGTCTTTTTGCACTTCAGACTTCTGGATTTTCTCCCCATTTAGAAAATAGTCCATTCCTCTATTCTTCCTACCAAAGTGCATGGCCTCACACTTTCCCATGTATGCCATCTGCCACCTCTTTACCCACTCTCCTAACCTGTCCAAGACCTTCTGCAGCCTCCCCACCTCCTCAATGCTACCTGTCCCTCTACCTATCTTTGTATCGCCTGCAAACTGAGCCAGAATGCCCTCAGTTCCTTCATCGAAATAGTTAATGTATAAAAAGTTATTGCCCCAACAGAGAGCCTTGAGGAACACTACTTATCACCAGCTGCCATCTAGGGAAGGACCCTTTTATCCCCACTCTCTGCTTTCTGCCAGACAGCCAAGCTTCAATCCATGCTAGCACCTTGCCTCTGACACCTTGGGCCCTTATCTTACTAGGTAGCCTCCCAAGAAACACCTTGTCTATTTTCATCACTATCTATAATCTTATCTATACCTTACCACTCTTTCCACCCTTCTCTTTGTAATATACCATGACCCCTTGATTATAATTTATATCCAAATGCTTTTAATGATGCATAAAGCTTGCTGAATTATCTCTGAAAAGTCAACATTACTGGATGTCTTCATCTTGACTGTAGGACATACATATGCTATGAAGAAGTACAGCTAACTGTAAGCCTTTGCAAGCAGGGGAATGATCACACGTTACCAAAGAATTTGCAGATGTTGCCCAATAACCAATTAAATTGTAGCTCCCCAACTATTTGCAATGATTCCTTTAAACAACTGACCATGTCAGGACAGATATTAATTTATAACTTGGTTGATCCACTGAAATTTTATGAAGCACCCCATCCATTATTGGCTGAATCCTTTCAAACATGTTATTATTAAATGGTCTCTTTGCTGCTGCATTCATAGAACAATACAGCACAGGAACAGGCCCATTGGCCCACCATGTCTGTGCTGACAATTATGCTATTCTAAACTATCCCAACCGCCTGCAATAGTCCATATCCCTCTATTTCCTGCCTGTGTGCATGTCTGTGTAAATGACACTTAAACTTTGCTAATGATTATATTTAATTTGATTTGGGAAGTTTGACTTGTTCGATCCTGCCAACAAAGACTGGGTCCAATATGTGGATAGAACGTGTTAATTATTCCCAAGCAAATGACATAGGGGCAGATGAATATCCATGAGTAATTCTGCTGACAGATTTTGGACCCACAGCTCCTTTGGTTATTGGTAACCTCATTTTCCCTGAGGCACCGGATACTAAAACTGTTCAAGAGTTGACAGATTTAGCTGAGGAATATTATCACCCAAGCCTTTTCTAATTCTGAGATGCTATCAATTTTACTCAACAGCTCGAGAACCAGGGGAATTCATATCGGGATTTTTGACAAGGTTAAAATGACTGGCAGACGCATGTGATTTTGGTTTAACTCCAAATGAGTACTGAGAGACTCTCTGGTATGTGGGATTAATTCTGCGCCTACTCGCTAAGGCCCAACTGGACTTCAAACAAGCACTATATCTGGCTTTATCATTAGCAAATGCAGCACGTAGAGCATATGAATGATAGGTTATGCCAATGAAAGTGGACCCCATAACCATGCCGACTGAGCTTGGGGGACCACCACCTGAGTGAAGGCAATTGTATACCTTGTATACCTTGCATACATTAACCGACTCAACCTGTCCACCTCTCTCACCCACTCCAACCTCTCACCCTCAGAACGTGCAGCCCTCCACTCCCTCCGCTCCAATCCCAACCTCACCATCAAACCCGCAGACAAGGGAGGCGCGGTGGTAGTTTGGCGCACTGACCTGTATACCGCTGAAGCCAAACGCCAGCTCGCGGACGCCTCCTCTTATCGCCCCCTTGACCACGACCCCACCTCTCACCACCAAACCATCATCTCCCAGACCATCCAGGACCTCATCACCTCAGGGGATCTCCCATCCACCGTCTCCAACCTCATAGTCCCACAACCCCGCACCGCCCGTTTCTACCTCCTGCCCAAAATCCACAAACCTGCCTGCCCCGGCCGACCCATTGTCTCAGCCTGCTCCTGCCCCACCGAACTCATCTCCCAATACCTCGACACGGTCCTGTCCCCTTTAGTCCAAGAACTCCCCACCTACGTTCGGGACACCACCCACGCCCTCCACCTCCTCCAGGATTTTCGCTTCCCCGGTCCCCAACGCCTTATTTTCACAATGGACATCCAGTCCCTGTACACCTCCATCCCCCATCACGAAGGACTCAAAGCCCTCCGCTTCTTCCTTTCCCGCCGCACCAACCAGTACCCTTCCACTGACACCCTCCTCCGACTGACTGAACTGGTCCTCACCCTGAATAACTTCTCTTTTCAATCCTCCCACTTCCTCCAAACTAAAGGAGTTGCCATGGGCACCCGCATGGGCCCCAGCTATGCCTGCCTCTTCGTAGGATATGTGGAACAGTCCATCTTCCGCAACTACACTGGCACCACCCCCCACCTTTTCCTCCGCTACATCGATGACTGTATCGGCGCTGCCTCGTGCTCCCACGAGGAGGTTGAACAGTTCATCAACTTTACTAACACCTTCCATCCCGACCTGAAATTCACCTGGACTGTCTCAGACTCCTCCCTCCCCTTCCTAGACCTTTCCATTTCTATCTCGGGGACCGACTCAACACAGACATCTATTATAAACCGACTGACTCCCACAGCTACCTGGACTACACCTCCTCCCACCCTGCCCCCTGTAAAAACGCCATCCCATATTCCCAATTCCTTCGTCTCCGCCGCATCTGCTCCCAGGAGGACCAATTCCAACACCGCACAGCCCAGATGGCCTCCTTCTTCAAGGACCGCAGATTCCCCCCAGACGTGATCGACGATGCCCTCCACCGCATCTCCTCCACTTCCCGCTCCTCCGCCCTTGAGCCCCGCTCCTCCAACCGCCACCAAGACAGAACCCCACTGGTTCTCACCTACCACCCCACCAACCTCCGCATACAACGTATCATCCGCCGCCATTTCCGCCACCTCCAAACGGACCCCACCACCAAGGATATATTTCCCTCCCCTCCCCTATCAGCGTTCCGCAAGGACCACTCCCTTCGTGACTCCCTCGTCAGATCCACACCCCCCACCAACCCAACCTCCACCCACGGCACCTTCCCCTGCAACCGCAGGAAATGTAAAACTTGCGCCCACACCTCCACACTCACTTCCCTCCAAGGCCCCAAGGGATCCTTCCATATCCGCCACAAGTTCACCTGTACCTCCACACACATCATCTATTGTATCCGCTGCACCCGATGTGGCCTCCTCTATATTGGTGAGACAGGCCGCTTACTTGCGGAACGCTTCAGAGAACACCTCTGGGCCGCCCGGACCAACCAACCCAATCACCCCGTGGCTCAACACTTTAACTCTCCCTCCCACTCCACCGAGGACATGCAGGTCCTTGGACTCCTCCACCGGCAGAACACAACTACACGACGGCTGGAGGAGGAGCGCCTCATTTTCCGCCTGGGAAACCTCCAACCACAAGGTATGAATTCAGATTTCTCCAGTTTCCTCATTTCCCCTCCCCCCACCTTGTCTCAGTCGGTTCCCTCAACTCAGCACCGCCCTCCTAACCTGCAATCCTCTTCCTGACCTCTCCGCCCCCACCCCACTCCGGCCTATCACCCTCACCTTGACCTCCTTCCACCTATCCCACCTCCATCGCCCCTCCCCCTAGTCCCTCCTCCCTACCTTTTATCTTAGCCTGCTTGGCTCTCTCTCTCTTATTCCTGATGAAGGGCTTATGCTCGAAACGTCGAATTCTCTATTCCTGAGATGCTGCCTAACCTGCTGTGCTTTGACCAGCAACACATTTGCAGCTGTGATCTCCAGCATCTGCAGACCTCATTTTTTACTCAATTGTATACCTTCACTCAGAACACATACTGAGCAGAGGGATTCTAGGTCAGTCCAAAGCAAAACCTCAAAACAACAGCAAGCCTTGGCCAAATTGTTAACATTTTCTTGAGGATCCAGATCAGCAGGCCATTGTAATTGCTGCAGGTACAGCGATTCAAGACGGCAAGAGTCCTACTGAGCCTGAACTGAGTAAGATAACTCACAGGCCGGTATTCATGAGTGTTAATGGCCTGAAAAGTCCACTTACAATTGGTCTTGGACAGTTCAACTGCTTAGGTAAAAGTAAGGACTACAAATGCTGGAAATCAGAGTCTAGATTAGAGTAGTGCTGGAAAAGCACAGCAGGTCAGGTAGCATCCGAGGTGCAGGAAAACTGATGTTTCGGGCAAAAGCCCTTAATCAGTTAAATTGCTTAGCACCATCCAATTCAGAAACAAAATAAATGTCTGGGTCAATGGTCACTCTGTCCTAATGAAGGTCAATATCGGTGTGGCCATAATCAGTGATTGCAAAATCATCTTTACCAAAATTCGCTCAGGACTCCAACTCTTAAGTTTGCATAAGACCTCGGTCAGGTTGAGAACCTACATTAGGGAATACCTGCACATTAAGAGTACAACTTTGGTTCTGGTCTCTCATGAGAAACAGCTGGTTCAGTTACCACTATTTGTAGGAAAAGGTTTGGGCCCAGCTTATTAGGGCAAAACTGGTTAGGAAAGATTCAACTTGATTGGCTCAACATTTTTCAGTTAAAAAATGGACATCCGAGAGAAGCTTTTTGGGAAGGTTTTGGGATTATCAAAGGGGCCAAGGCCATCTTATATGTTGACCAAGAAGCAAATTCCATAATTCTGCAAGGCCCACCTGTGCCATTTGTCTTATGTGCAAAAGTAGAGGCAGGAATCAGGAGGCTGGAAAGCAAAGGAATCATAAAACCAGTAAAGTTTGTGGAATAGGCAGCATCGGTTGTATCAATTGTGAAGCCCAACGAGTCAGTTCACCTCTGTCAGGATTTTAAACAAACGGTAAACAGCTTCTCGCTGCTGGATAAATAATCAACCCTTCACATAAGTAAATTATACTCAAAGCTGACAGGGGTGCTGTCCTTCACTAAGTTGGGCATAAGGCATGCGTATCTGTAATTGCAGTTAGATGAAGATTCACAGAAGTTTAAATAATACCCATAAGGGTTTGAACCAATAAAGGACACTACCTTTAGGGTATCATCAGTTTGTGCCATTTTCCAATGAACAATGGAGAACACTTTACAAAGTTTATTCCAGTTTACCATTTATCTGGATGACGTGCTAATAACCAGGAAGACCAATAAAGTGCTTAAACATTTCTCCAAGGCAGGTTTATGCCTTAGGAGAGAAAAAGGGTGCTCCAGGCATCCCAAGTGACCTAATTTGGCTACAGAATTGACAAGACCAAGTTACACCCATTGGAAGTTAAATTGAGGGGAATCAAAAGTGCCCCGGCTCCCACATCTGTACTGGACTTAGCTCTTTCCTTGGATTGGTGAATTATTATGGAAAATTCATATGTAATCTGGCCTCTGTCCTGCAATCCTTCCATCTGCCATTGAAATAGGGTCAGCCTTGGAAGTGATCACATAGCCAAGATTGGCCTTTAAGAAAGTGAAGAAACAGCTATCATCACTTTAGGTGTTGGCACACTACAATCCCAAGCTTGTTGTGGTGCTATCATGCAATGTTTTCCTGTACAGTATCAAGGTGGTGTTTGCTCACTGGAGAGAAATGCCCGATGGCGTACGCTTCTAGACATTGGCTGATGCTAAATGATTGGATTGGCCCAGATAGAGAAGGAAGATTTAGTGGTCACGTTTGGAGTGAAAACAATTCCACCAACACATTTATAGACAAAAATTTATAATAGTAATGGACCACAAATCCTTACAGGGCTACATGAAAGAGGACAGGGCCATGTACTAGTCCAATTCCCTCTGCCTGACATTCACCTTCTTCTTTTGAACCTTTGTGTCAAGAGTAATTTCAAAAGCTTTATTATTCCATTAAGGACAATTCACTGTCTAACTGTATTTGGAGACACATATATTAAGCCTGTGAAATTTCCCAGGAATTCCTGGTGTTCATTGTCCTGTTGTAGTTCCCCAATTCCAAGCTTGTAATGATGCAGGACAAGGTTAGAGTGGTGCTGAAAAAGCACAGCAGGTCAGGCAGCATCCAAGGAGCAGGAAAATCGATGTTTCGAGCAAAAGCCCTTCATCGGGAATGGAGGCAGGGAGCCTCCAGGGTGGAGAGATAAAAACAGAGGGAATTGGACTAGTACACGGCTCTGTCCTCTTTCAGTAGCCCTATAAGGACTTTTGGTCCATTACTATTACAAATTTTTGTCCATAAATGTGTTGGTGCAATGTTTTCACACCAAATGTTTTATCTCTCCAGCCTGGAGGCTCCCTGCCTCCATTCCTGATGAAGGGTTTTTGACCAAAATGTTGATTTTCCTGCTCCTCAGATGCTGCCTGACCTGCTGTGCTTTTCCAGCACCACTCTAATTTAGACTCTGGTTTCCACCATCTGTGGTCCTCACTTTTGCCTACTATGCAGGACAAAACAGCTGCTTAATGGAACCACATCCTCCACCACCAATGTTCAGTAGCGGCAGTGTGTGCTATCTACTAGATACACTGCAGAAATTCATCAAAGATCCTTAGATAACAGATTCCAAACCCATGTCTACTTCCATCTAGAAGGACAAGCACAACAGATACATGGGAACATCACCCTCCTGCAAGATCCCCCTTCCTCAAAACCACTCACCAATCTGACTTGGAAACATATTGCCATTCTTTCACTGTTGCTGAGTCATTATCCTGGAATTCCTGACCTAAGGACATTATGGGTCTACTTACAGCATATGGAGTACAATAATTCGAGGAGGCAGCTCAGCCCACCTACTCCAGGGACAACTAGGGACAGGCAATAAATGTTAGCCAGCCAGTGACACTCACATCCTTGAGAGATTAAAAAAATCCTGTTGCTTTACATAATTGTCAGAGGTATCTTTATCCTCACTGCTAATAATTTTGATTCTCTTTTCATACTTATATTTGTGACCCATGTGTGGGTTATCTCACATTTCCCTAGCATTGAATCTCCTATACTGGATGCTCTTACTGAATATCCCATTTGAGTTATGGGGCCACTGGGAATGAATGTTTTAGTAGTGATTGTAACGAGGTCAGCCACCTGGATCCCACAGAATGAGACTTCCTTTGGGGTTGCTAATCTATTCCAATCAGGAACACTTGGCTGACAAAAAAGGTTTCATGTCGGGGATATTGTCTAACTCAGTGTGTGACAGTGCTATTGTCAAAGGTTGTGCATTTGTAAATAAAGTGTGATTGGTGATGGGATGCTCGCCTCTCACAAAGTTATTTTAGTGGTAAAGCAAGATCCTGAAATAATTCTCTTGCAACACTCATTTTGAAGATGAAGGTAAGCACTTTCTTACATCATGCCTCTGTTTGGCAACTTCACTTGTTCAACCCTCCGTTGAGGATTGCGCCCAGTATGTAGAAGGAATGTGCTTTTGTTTCTGGGCAACCAGATGAAAAACAACAAGTAATTCTCTGGACAGTCTATGGAGTTGCAGCTTTCTATGTCATTAGGATCCTAACTTTTCCTGAGGCACCTGATACTAAAAACTTTTAAGAATTGATTGACACAGTCAAGGAATATTCCAATCCTGGGCCTCCTTTAATTTTGAAACATTACCGTTCTTACTGGCAATTTGAGAACCATATTACGGTTCTTGACTAGTTTAAGTCATAGAGTCATCGAGTCTTAGAGATATACAGCACGGAAACAGACCCTACGGTCCAACTTGTCCGTGCCGACGAGATATCCCAACCCAATTTAGTCCCATCTGACAGCACCCGGGACATATCCCTCCAACCCTTCCTATTCGTATATCCATCTAGATGCCTTTTTTAATATTGCAATTGTACTAGCCTCCACCACCTCCTCTGGTCGCTCATTCCATACATTTACCACCCTCTGCGTGAAAAAGTTGCCCCTTAGGTATCTTTTATCTCTTTCCCCTCTCACCCTACACCTATGCCTTGGACCCCCACCCCAGGGAAAATACTTTGTCTATTTATTCTATCCATGCTCCTCATGATTTTATAAACCTCTATAAGGTTACCTCTCAGCCTCTGAAGCTTCAGGGAAAACAGCCATAGCCTATTCAACCTCTCCCTGTAGCTCAAATCCTCCAACCCTGGCAACATCCTTGTAAATCTTTTCTGAACCCTTTCAAGTTTCACAACACCTTTCCAATAGGAAGGAGACCAGAACTGCACACAATATTCCAACAGTGGCCTAACCAATGTCCTGTGCAGCTGCAACATGACCTCCAAACTCCTGTACTCAATACTCTGACCAATAAAGGAAAGTATACCAAAAGCCTTCTTCACTATCCTATCTACTTGCAACTCCACTTTCAAGAAGCTATGAACCTACACTCCAAGGTCTCTTTGTTCAGCAATACTCCCTAGGACCTTACCATTAAGTGTATATGTCCTGCCAAGATTTGCTTTCCCAAAATGCAGCACCTCGCATTTATCTAAATTAAACTCCATCTGCCATTTCTCAGCCCATTGGCCCATCTGATCTTCGCTGTCCCCTACACCTCCAATTTTGGTGTCATCTGCAAACTTACTAATATACCTCTTATGCTCACATCCAAATCATTTATATAAATGACAAAAAGTAATGGACCCAAGACCAATCCTTGTTGCACTCCACTGGTCACAGGCCTCCAGTCTGAAGAACAACCCTCCACCACCACCTCTGTCTTCTACCTTTGAGCCAGTTCTGTATCTGAATGGCTGGTTCTCCCTGTATTCCATGAAATCTAACTTTACTATCCAGTCTCTCATGGGAACATTGTCAAACACTTTACTGAAGTCCATATAGATCACATCTACTGTTCTGCCCTCATCAATCCTCTTTGTTACTTTTTCAAAAAACTCAATCAAGTTTGTGAGACATGATTCCCCACGTACAAAGCCATGTTGACTATCCCTAATCAGTCCTTGCCTTTCCAAATACATGTACATTCTGTCCGTCAGGATTCCCTCCAACAACTTGCCCACCGCCGATGTCAGGCTCACTGGTCTCTAGTTCCCTGGCTTTTCCTTACTAGCTTTCTTAAACAGTGGCACCATGTTAGCCAACCTCCAGTCTTCCTGCACCTTACTTGTGACTATCGATGATACAAATATCTCAGCAAGAGGCCTAGTACTCACTTCCCTAGCTTCCCACAGAGTTCTAGGCCACGCCTGATCAGGTCCAGGGGATTTACCAATTTATGTGTTTCAAGACATCCAGCACTTCCTCCTCTGTAATATGGACATTTTTCAAGATGTCACCATTCATTTCCCTGCATTCTATATCTTCCACATCCTTTTCCACAGTAAATACTGATGCAAAATGCTCATTTAGTATCTCCCCCATCTCCTGTGGCTCCGCATAAAGGTCGCCTTGCTGATCTTTGGTTTAACACTGAAATATTGAGAGACTGTCTGGTATGCAGGGTTAATGATGTGAATATGCAAAATCACCCAGTGGCTAAAGGTCAGTTGGACTTCAAACAGGCTTTATTGTTGGAAAATGCAGCAAATGGAGCAGGTGAATTGCAAGGTAATCAGACGGAAGTGGACACCCTCATCAGTCCGCCTGAACTTAGGGAACACTGCTTGAATGCAGGTAACTGAAAGCGTCACTCAGGAAACATTGTAGGACTAACTCTAGGTTGGCCCTCAGTTAGACCCTAAAACAAAGCCAAGTCTCAGCCAAACAGTTACAATTTTCTTCAGGATCCTGTCCTGTAAGGCATTGTAATTGTTGCCATTATGAAGATTCAGGTCAACAACAAAGTCCTACTCGACTTAGATGGAGTAAGTTAATTTGTAGGCTTGTGAGGATATCCAGGAGTTCACTGCACCTGGAAACTACACCTGCATTTGGTTTGAAATAGTTACATTTTTTAGCAATCAATCAGAACCAATCAAAATAAGTGTCTGGTTGAATGGCCATCTGATTCTAAAATGGAGGTAGACACTGGCATGGCCGTATCAGTGATTGCAGAACCAAGTTTTTACAAAGTTCACAGTGGACTCCAGTGTTAAATTTGCACAAAACTTCAGCTAGGATGAGAACTTATACTGGGGAACCTTTGTAGATTGGAAGTACTATGTCTGTTCTGGTCTCAATGAAAAGCAGCTAATTACTAGTGAATGTAGTAAAAGGCTCAGGCCCAAGCTTGATGGGATGAAGTTGGTTATAAGAGATTCACCTAGAATAGCTTAACATTTTTCAATTAGTAAATGGCTGCCTGTGAGTGAAATCCTAATTAAATACTCAAAAGTTTCCCAGGAAGGTAGAGGAATTATCAGAGGAGCCATAGCATCTTTGCATGTTGACCAGGAAGCACTTCAGAGATTCCGCAAGGCCTGACCAGTGCTTTACAGGCAAAAGTAGAAGCAGAACTCAGAATACAGCAATGTGAAGGAATCATCAAACCAGTTCAATTTGTGGAATTGGCAGTACTGATCATACCAATTTTGAAGCCTAATGGGTCAGTTTGCCTTTGTAGGAATTTTAAATAAACAGTAAACCTTTTTTTCTCAATTGTATAAATACTCCCAATCCCTTGGATAGAGGATTTGCACAAGCGCTGGCAGGAGATTTGTCTTTCATGAAGCATAACATGAGCCATACATACTTGCAATTGTATTTAGATAAGAATTCTAAGAAGTATGTTCCAATTAATACCTATAAAGGTCTTGTACCAATATACAAGACTGCCATTTGGTATATTGTCAGCTCGTTCAATTTTTCAGTAGACAATGGAGAATGTTTTGCAACGTCTATCGAAGGTTGTGATTTACCTAGATGGCGTCCTAATAACAGGAAAGATTAATAAAGAACTTTTAGAGAACTTGAATGTAGTCCAATGACATTTTTCAACACAGGCATATACCTAGGAATGGAAAAAGGTGTAAGACCAGGTTATACCCATTGGAAAATAAAGTGAGGGAGATCAAACTGCCTTGGCCACATATCTATCCAGGAGCTTTTCTCATTTCTGAGTCTGCTAAATTATTGTGGAAAGTTGATATACAAGCTGTCAGCCATCCTGGCATTATTGCATAAATCCCTAAAACATAATCAACCTTGGAAATGGTGTCATGGAAAGGCCAGATCTGATATTGACATGTGATGCCTCCCAGTATGGCACTGGAGTGGTATTAGCTAATACCAGAGAGAAATGCTCAACAACTTAAGCATCCAGAACTTTGGCTAATACGAAGTATAAATATGCCCAAATAGAAAAAGGAGTAGCAATCATTTTAGAGTCAGCAAGTTTCACCAATATCTTTATGAGCAAAAATTCATGATAATCACAGACCACAAACTCTACTTGGTCTGCTTGAAGAGATAAAGGCAAAGCTGCCCAGATCCAGAGAACATTCAGCTGTTCTATAATATTAAGTACTTAAAATTACAAATTAGGACACTATCCAGGAGGCTGTAGTGAATGTGAATGAATTGAACTGCCTTCTGTTAGCAGATTTACTACCCGTGGTACGCCAGTGGAAGAGTTGGTCATGGCACTGAATTTTCTGGGCGTGTTACCTGTCACAGCTAACAATATCAGACCTTGGACACAAAAAGATCCTGTCCTTTCCAAACTGAAACCATTAACATTACTGGGGGAAACAAAAGGGCTGCTGCAGTTGAATTGAATCATTTTTGGACCAGAGAGACCAGATCATGGTAGATGATTTATTGTTATGGGGAGCAAGAGTGATTGTCCTTGAACTCTACTAGGAACATCCACGGAGCTCCAAAATGAAAATGTTGATGGGGAGGTATGTCTAGTGGCCAAGCTTGGACACAGACATAGTTGCTTTAGTGGGACAGTGTCCAGTGTCAACAAGGACAAAAATTACTGCCAGCAGATTCCTCACATCCATGGACTCGGTTGCAAGTCGACCATGCAAGTCTTTTCAAGAGTTCAATATTTTTAGTCTTTGTAGATGCCCACTCAAAGTGGGCAGCCATTCATCAAACACTGGAGCAATGATAGGAAAATTATGCACCTCTTATGTGACATACAGAGTCTCAGAGGTTTTGGTCACAGATAATGAGCCATTATTTACTAGCAGGGACTTTAATTACTTCTTCAAGTCAAATGGAATTGACGGCTTAGACAGTTACATATCATGCATCGTCCAATGGCCTGGCAGAAACAGCAGTCTAAATTTTCAAGCCTGAACTGAAGAAAGATCCTGCAGCCTCATTGGATATCAATATGTCATAGTTCTTACAGCATCCGAGGAGTAGGAAAATCAACGTTTTAGGCAAAAGCCTACATTCCTGATGAAGGGCTTTACCCGAAACGTCAATTGTCCTATTCCTCAGATGCTGCCTGACCTGCTGTGCTTTTCCAGCACCACTCTAATCTTGACTCTGAACTCCAGCATCTGCAGTCCTCATTTTGACTATGTCACAGTTCTTGTCTGATTATAGGACCACCCCATATGAAACCACTGGAATAGCTCCAGCAGAGTTGCTAATAGATAGAAGACCCTGCACAGGTGAAGTCTGATCTTCTTAGATCCTGGGGGAGGGTGAAATGGCATCATAAACTCCAATGCAGAACCAAAGACTCCACCAAGCAGGAGAAACAGTTTAATACAGGAGAATGGTGGTTTGGTGTAAGAATCATGTAAAAGGCATGGTCAACATGAGATCAGGACCAGTAACTTATAAAGTTTGGGTATGCGTGACTGCCCTGAATAAGTATGTGAACCATTTGAAAGCTGCAAAATCAGGGAGCCCTGGTTGACAAAAAAGGGTGACTGTTCAAAGGTTGGGAGAAGATTTGTAGCTCGTTGTTGTGGTTCTGTTCGCCGAGCTGGAAATTTGTGTTGCAGACGTTTCGTCCCCTGTCTAGATGACATCCTCAGTGCTGGGAGCCTTCTGTGAACCGCTTCTGTGATGTTTCCTCTGGCATTTATAGTGATTTGTATCTGCCACTTCCGGTTGTCAGTTCCAGCTGTCCGCTGCAGTGGCCGGTATATTGGGTCCAGGTCGAGGTGCTTGTTGATCGAATCAGTGGATGAGTGCCATGCTTCTAGGAATTCCCAGGCTGTTCTCTGTTTGGGTTGTCCAATAACAGTAGTGTTGTCCCAACACAACAAGGGTGACTGTCACTGATATTGAGTTGCTGAATGTTTGACTCAGTGAATGGCAGTGGCACAGTGTCCTACAGCACTGAGACAGGCCCTTTGGCCCTAACTGGTCCACGCCACCCAAAATAGAACATAGAACATTACAGTACAGTACAGACCCTTCGGCCCTCGATGTTGCGCCGCCCTGTCATACTAATCTGAAGCCCATCCCACCTACACTATTCCATGTACGTCCATATGCCTGTCCAATGATGACTTAAATGAACTTAAACTTGGTGAATCTACTACCATTGGAGGCAAAGCGTTCCAAACCCTTACTACTCTCTGAGTAAAGGAACTACCTCTGACATCTGTCTTACACCTATCTCCCCTCACTTTAAAGTTGTGTCCACTCGTGTTTACCGTTCCCATACTTTGAAAAAGGCTCTCCCTGTCCACCCTATCTAACCCTCTGATTATCTTGTATGTCTCTATTAAGTCACCTCTCAACCTTCTTCTCTCTAACGAGAACAGCCTCAAGGCTCTCAGTCTTCCCTCGTAAGACATTCCCTCCATATCAGGCAACATCCTAGTAAATCTCCTCTGCACTCTATCCAAAGCTTCCATATCCTTCTTATAATGCGGTGACCAGAACTATACACAATATTCCAAGTGTGGCCGTACCAGAGCTTTGTACAGCTGCAGCATAACCTCCTGGTTTCGGAACTCAATCCCTCTATTAATAAAGGCCAAAACATTGTATGCCTTCTTAACAACACTGTCAATTTGGGTGGCGACTTTCAGGGATCTGTGTACATGGACACCGAGATTTCTCTGCTCATCTGCACTCCTAAGAATCTTACCATTAGCCCAGTACTTTGCATTCCGATTACTCCGGCCAAAGTGTATCACCTCAACATCGACCCTTGCGGTACGCTGCTAGTAAGTGGACACCAAGATGAACATGTTCCATTAACTACAACCCTCTGTTTTCTTTCAGCAAGCCAATTACTGATCCAAACTGCTATGTCTCCCACAATCCCATTCCTCCGCATTTTGTATAATAGCCTACTGTGGGGAACCTTATCGAGCGCCTTGCTGAAATCCATATACACCACATCAACCGGTTTACTCTCATCTACCTGTTTGGTCACTTTGTCAAAAAACTCAAAAAGATTTGTTAGGCGCGACCTACCCTTCACAAAACCATGCTGATTGTCCCTGATCAGATTATTCTTTTCTAGATGGTTATAAATCCTATCTTTTATAACCTATTCCAATATTTACCAACAACTGAAGTGAGACTCACTGGTCTGTAATTACCAGGGTTGTCCCTACTACCCTTTTTGAACAAGGGAATCACATTTGCTATCCTCTAGTCCTCAGGCACTATTCCTGTAGACAATGAAGATTTGAAGATCAATGCCAAAGGCTCGGCAATCTCTTCCCTTGCTTCCAAGAGGATCCTAGGATAGATCCCATTCGGCCCAGGGGACTTGTCTATTTTCACACTCTGCAGTATTTCTAATACCTCGTCCTTGTGAACCTCAATCTCTTCTAGTCTAGATGCAAGTATCTCTGTATCTTCCTCGCCAACATTTTCATTTTTTATAGTGAACACTGTCGAAAAATATTTATTTAGTGCTTCCCCTATCTCCTCTGACTCCACACACAACTTTCCACTATTATCCTTGATTAGCCCTAATTTAACTCTCGTCATTCTTTTATTCCTGACATACCTATGGAAAGCCTTAGGGTTAACCCTGATCCTATCCGCCAACAACTTCTCATGTCTCCTCCTGGCTCTTCTAAGCTCTCTTTTTAGGTCTTTCCTGACTTCCTTGTAACCCTCAAGCGCCCTAACTGAGTTTTCACATTTTGTCTTAACATAAGCCTTCTTCTTCTTCTTGACCAGGGATTCCACTTCCTTAGTAAACCACGGCTCATGCGTTCTATATCTTCCTCCCTGCCTGACAGGTACATTGAGGACTCACAGGAGCTTTTCCTTGAATAAGCTCCACATTTTTAATGTGCTCATCCCCTGCAGTTTCCTTCCCCATTCTACGCTTCCTAAATCTTTCCTAATTGCATCGTAACTTCCCTTCCCCCAGCTGTAACTCTTGCTCGGTGGAGTACACCTACCCCTTTCCATCACTAAAGTTAACCTGACAGAATTGTGATTGCTGTCTCCAAAGTGCTCACCCACTTCCAAATCTAACACCTGACCAGGCTCGTTACCCAGTACTAAATCTAAAGTGGCTTTGCCCCTTGTAGGCCTGTCAACATACTGTGTCAGGAAGCCCTCCTGCACACACTGAACAAAAACTGACCCATCTATAGTACTCTTACTGTAGTGATCCCAGTCAATATTTGGATAGTTGAAGTCCCCCATGACATTAACCCTGTCTCTCTCACTCCTATCGAGAATCACCTTTGCTATCCTTTCCTCTACATCTCTGGGACTATTCGGAGGCCTAGAGAAAACTTCCAGCATAGTGACTTCTTTCCTGTTTCTAACCTCAGCCCATACTACCTCAGTTAACGGGTCCCCAAACTTCCTTCCTACAACTGTAATATTGTCCCTGATCAACAATGCCACACCTCCCCCTCTTTTACCATCTTCTCTGTTCTTACTGAAACATCTGAATCCCGGAACCTGCAACAGCCATTCCTGTCCCAGCTCTATCCATGTCTCCGTAATGGCCACAACATTGAAGTCCCAGGTACCAACCCACGCTGTCAGTTCACCCACTTTATTTCGGATGCTCTTCGCATTGAAGTACACACACTTCAAACCAGATTCTCGATTGTCAGTGTTAGATATTTGATTTTGAAACTCCCCTACTCTCATCCTCTTCTGTACCTGTCCTACAATTTTGGTTCCCATCCCCCTGCTGTATTAGTTTAAATCCACCTTAATAGCTTTAGCAAATTTCCCATACAAGATATTGGTACCCCTCTGGTTTAGATGAAAACCATCCTGCTTGTAGCAGTCCCACCTACCCCAGAAAGAGCTTCAATAATCCAAAAACATGAAATCCTCCCTCCTGCACCATCCCTGTGGCCATGTGTTCAACTCCTTTCTCTCCCTACTCATCACCTCACTAGCACATGGCACAGGCAGCAAACCAGAGAAAACAGCTCTGTTTGTCCTAGATCTAAGCTTCCATCCTAATTCCCTGAATTTCTGCCTCAAAATGTCCACCTATGCTAACCCCATTTCCCTGCACTTGGCCCATATCCTTCTAAATCTTTCATATCCATGTATTTGTCCAAAGGCATTTTAAATGTTGTTAATGTACCCACCTCAACCACTTTTGCTGGTAGCTCATTCCATATGTGTACCACCCTCTATGTAAAAAGGTTGCCCTTCAAGTTCCCTTTTACTCTTTCCCCTCTAACCATAAACTGAGGCCCTCTGGTCCTCAATTCCCCAACCCTGGGAAAAAGACTGAGTGCATTCACCCTATCCATACCTCTCATGATCTTATACATTTCTATAAGGACCCTCCTCAGTCTCCAAAGCTCTAAAGAAAAAGGTCTTAGTTTGTCCAGCTTCTCCCTATACCTCCTGGCCCTTGACTCCTGGTAACATCCTTGTAAGTTTCTTCTGCACTCTTTCCAGTTTAATGACACCCTTCCTTTAGAAAGGTGACCAAAATGGAACACAATAGTCTAACTGCGGCCTCACCAATGTCCTGTACAACTGCAACATAACTTCCCAACTTCTATACTCAGTGCATTGACTGATGAAGGCCAGAGTGCCAAGAGCCTTCTTCACTGCCCTGTCTACCTGTGATTCCACTTTCAGGCAACTGTGCACCTGAACTCCAAGGTCCCTCTGTTCCACTACACCCCTTACGGCCCTACCATTCACCATGGAATTCCCACCTTGAATTGACTTTCCAAAATGCAAGACCTCACACTTATCTAAATTAAACGCCATTTGCTGTTTCTCGGCCCATTTCCCCAGCTGATCAAGATTCTGCTGCAAATTCTGAGAACCTTCCTGACTGTCCACAATACCACCTATTTTAGTGTCACCTGCAAACTTACTAATCATGACTGGTACATTCTCATCCAAATCATTGATATGGATAACAACAGCAATGGGTCCAACACCGACACCTGAGGCACTCCACTAATCACAGGCTTCCAGTCCAACAAGCATCCTTCCATTATCACCTTCTGCTTCCTACCAATTGTGTACCCAATTTGCCAACTTCCCCTGGATTCCATGCCATCTAACCTTCCAGAACAGCCTCCTATGTGGAACCTTATCAAAGGCCTTACTGAAATCCATATAGACTCTGTCTACCACCCTGCCCTTATCAACCTTCCTGGTTACTTCATCAAAGAATTCGAACAAATTTGTGAGGCATGATCTCCATGCACAAAGCCGTGCTGACTGCTGTTAATCAAACCCTGTCTTTCCAAATGTTTATGTATCTTATCTCTGAAACGTCTCAATAACTTATCCATTGCAGATGTTAGGCTTGCTGGTCTATAGTTCCAAGGTTTTCTTTGCAGCCTTCTTGAATAAGAGCATAAAATTTGCTACACTTTAGTCTTCCAGGACCTCACCTGTGGCTAATCATGATGCCAAAATATCATCCAGGCGTCCCACACTTTCTTCTTTAGACTCTTGCACCGTTCTTGGATATGTCTGGTCAGGACCAGGAGATTTATCCACTTTCATACATTCTAATACATCCAACACCTCCTCTACTGTGAGATAGACTGTGCCCAAGATATCATCACTAACTTCCCCAAGTTCCCAAGTCTTCATGTCTTTTTCCACAATAAACACAGAAGACATATTTATTGAGGACTTTACCCACCTCCTGTGGTTCCATAAATAAATGCCCACTTTGGTCCTTCAGGGGTCTCTAGTTATTCTTTTTCCTTTAATATAATTAAAGCACCTCTCTGGATTCACCCTAATCTTCTGTCTTGTTCCCTCTTCCTTTGTCAGTAACCATCCCTTATATACCTCCAAGGATTCCCTTGATCCCAGCTGCCTGAACCTGAGCCATGCCTCCTTTTATCAAAGCCTCAATGTCTCTTGCCATCCAGGGCTTCCTACTCTGGCAACCTTGCTCTTCACCCTCACAGTTGCATATAGACCTTGAACTCTAGCTATCTCACTTTTAAAGGTCTCCCATTTGCCAGAGATCCCATTGCCTGCAAGCAAACTACTCCAATCAACCCCTGCAAGCTCCTGTCTCATTCCATCAAAATTTGCCTTGCCCCAATTTAGAACTTGAACCTGTGGACCATTTTTGTCCCTCTCCATAACTATTTTAAAATAAATAGAATTGTGATCACTAGTCCCAAACTGTTGCCCCACTGTCACCTCAGTCACCTGTCCTGTCCTATTACCCAAGAGTAGGTTGAGTTTTGCCCCTTCCTGAGTAGGACCCTCCGTATACTGCTTGAGGAAACTTTCCCGAACACTTAAATTCCATCTCATCTAAGCCCTTAAATGCAATGGCAGTCCCATTGTATATTAGGAAAATTAAAATCCCCTACTCTGACAACCCAATTAGTCCTACAAGTCTACCCAATCTCCTGGCATATTTGTTCCTTTAATTCCATTGACTACTTGAGGGCCTATAGTACCACCCCAGTAACATCACCATCCCCTTCTTATTTCTTGGCTCCACCCACAAAGCCTCACTTAATGATCCCTCAGTTATTTCACCTCTGACTACTACTGTAATACTTGCCTTAATCAAAAATGCAACTCCCCCTCCCCTCTTTCCACCACCTAAAGCACCTGTATCCTGGCATATTAAGCTGCTAGTCCTGTTCTTCCTTTAGCAATGTTTCTGTAATGGCTATAATATCCCAGTCCCCCATACCTATCCACACCCTGAGGTCATTGGCCTTACCAGTCAGCCCTCTTCCATTAATCCAACAGGCACTCCTTTCTCATTGTCGTGTTCCAGCCTGACCGGTCTCTTCACTTTACTATTCCTGATTACTGCACTTTCTTCCAGCCGTGCATTTGCCTCCCTGCTGTTGAGGATCCTATCCCCCTGCCAATCTAGTTTAAAACCTCCCTTGTGGCACTAGCAATTCTGGTCGCCAAAATATTGGTCCCCCTCCAGTTCAGATGCAACCCATTCCTCTTGAATACATCATCTCTGCCCCAGAAAAGACCCCAATGATCTAAAAATCTGAATCCTTACCCGCTGCACCAATTCTTTAGCCACGCATTCATCTACATTATCATCTTGTTCTTGCCCTCACTAGCACATGGCACTGGAAGTAATCCAGACATTACCACCAACTAGATCCAAGTTTTTGACTTTAGTCCTAGCTTTTTATGATCACTCTGCAGTACCACATCCCTATTTCTACCTAGGTCATTTGTGCAAACGTGCACAATGACTTCTGGCTGCTCACCCTCTCCCTTGAGAACATTCAGCAGCCGCTCTGAGATATCCTGGAGCCTGGCACTCAGGAAGCAACAGATCATTCTGGATCCATGTTTGCAGCTGCAGAATCTCCTGTCTGTTCCCCTAACTATCTAGTCCCCTATCATTAAGGTCCTGTTCACCTTTACTCTTTCCCGCTGTGCCTCAGATGCAGTTGTAGTGCTGCTGACTTGACTACTGCTGCTTTCAAGGGGAATGGCCACAGGGGATTCCTGCACTCTTTGTTTATCCTTTGCCTTTCCTAGTGGTCACCCAGATACTCTCTGCATTCACCTTAGGTGTGACCACCTCACTAAAACTCTTATCTATGAAGCGCTGAACATCTCAGATGATCTTGAGTGCTGTTGTACATTCATAAATAAAGGGTGATTGATGATGGGATGCTGGCCTCTGAAGAGCTATTTCATTTGCCTCAGAATCTTTGCCTGATATCTATTCTAAAAGTGTGATTCTTTCTGAAAATTTAACTCCAGTTAATATTCGGAACCCACTTATAATCACACCTTTTGCACAATCTGATTATTTAACGACACACATTGAATTAGGACTTTCCAAGTAAATTTTCTGCCATTTTGCATATAGTCTGCTGCATTCCATTACATATCCTTCCATAAAATATCTAATCTGCTTTCTAAATTCATCTAAGTTTGACCACACCTCTATGTATTTTATGTGTCATCTTTCTTATTTTGATAGAATATCCAAACCCTCCTTTAGTGTCCAGTTGTTGAGCTTCTAGTTCTGAGAATACTTTATACTCGATGCTGCTTCTAGTAGGAAGTACCAATGTGAGGTTTTAATGTTTTGTTTGGTAAGGAATTAACCTGTATCTACATATTTACTTCACTTTTTCATTAATCATAAAGTTCAGCTTCACTGAACATCAGCAGGAAACCATATCCTATCATTTTACATTTGGTTCCAGCCTTCTTCTCAAAATTACAATCATTTATCTAAAAGGAACACTTGGTTTCTAAACACCTTTAGGCAAACATTCTCTGCAACCAATGTCAATTCAGATCCAGGCAAGTCAGTGAGACAGCAACCTTTCTTACTACATAGAGTTTCTTAACTACTCAGTCTGACAGCGCCTTCCTCACATCAGTTCAACCTGTTCCCTTTTATTTTTTTTTATATATCCAGAAGTCTTACACAAAACTGAACATTTTTTTCCCCATCGCCAAATCCTGTTCACCTTTATTTATATTCTGTATCTTTTAATCAACCTATTCAGAAATGTTCTTACACAGCTCTGGAGCAGGTAGGGTTTGAACCCAGGCCACTGGCTCAGAGGTAAGGATACTGCCACAGTGCCACACAAATCCCCTGTTTTTCCTTACACCTTTTAAAACTAGTACCTGGGGGGTCTGCTTTATAAATCTTTTTAAAGAGAATAACCTATATTTCAATTGAAATGTTCAGATATATTACTACACACCTCTGCAGCAGGAGAGACTTGAACCAAGGCCTCATGATCCAGGGGTAGGAACACTGCTATTATGCCACAAAAGGTCTCAAAGGTCTGCTTTTATTTCTTTAGTTAACCTATTTTTCTAAACATCCTGTTCAGAGATGTTATCACACACCACTGGTGCAGGTGGGACTTGAACCTGGGCCTGCTGGTCCAGGGGTAGGAATACTACCACAGTGCCACAAAACTCTCCTGTTCCCCTCTTCTTTTCCCTTTTATGTCCCTTATCTATATTTTCCCCAAATCACTTTGTGTGTACCTGTTTCGCTTAATTTTTTTTCATGGCGAAGTCCAGGCAGCAGCAGCACACAGTCACAAACTGGATCTAAATAACACAGAGGGTGGTGGGTGTCTGGAATGCGTTGCCAGCAGAAGTGGTAGAGGCAGGCACGGTAGATTCACTTAAGATGCATCTGGACAGATGCATGAATAGGTGGGGAGCAGAAGGATACAGATGCTTAGGAATTGGGCGATAAGTTTAGACAGTAGACTTAGATCAGCACAGGCTTGGAAGGCCAAAGGGCCTGTTCTCGGGCTCTAAATTTTCTTTGTTCTTTGTGGCATGAACAGCAACTCCACACAGTACATGGACTCTGACCAGCTAGCTAAGAGCCAGTCCCTTGAGTGAGGAGACTCTCTGACACTTTGGGGTTTTTTTGAGGAGACTCTGAGATCCAGTTCCCCTTTTTAATTATTTGTATAATTAATTACCTAGTATAATCACCTATACAAGGTATTTGCCAAAAGCGGATACCCACGCAACTTTATCAACAGATGCCTAAGAGATAGACCACGGAACGAGGACATGCCACAACCAAAAGGACTAGCCACACTACCATACATCAGGAGCGTTTCAGAACTGACAGCCAGACTACTGCGACCCCTAGGACTCATAACAGCACACAAACCAACAGCCACGCTCAGACAACAACTTACTAGAACAAAGGAGCCAATACCCAACATGAGCAAAACTAATGTAGTTTATAAAATACCATGCAAGGACTGCACAAAACACTATATAGGACAAACAGGAAAACAGCTAACAATCCGCATACATGAACACCAACTAGCCACGAAACGACACGACCAGCTATCCCTAGTAGCCACACACTCAGACAACAAGCAGCGTGAATTCGACTGGGAAAACACTACTATCATAGGGCAAGCCAGACAGAGAACAGCCAGGGAATTCCTAGAGGCATGGCATTCATCCACAAATTCCATCAACAGACACATCGACCTGGACCCAATATACCAATCACTACAGCGGACAGCTGAAACTGACACCCGGAAGCGGCAAGGACAAACCAATATAAATACCGGAAGAAACATCAAAGAAGCGCTTCGCAGGAGGCTCCACAGCACTGATGATGTCTCCTAGCCAGGGGACGAAACGTTTGCAACAAAAACTTCCAGCTCGGCGAACAGAACCACTACACCAGGAAGAACACCCATGTGGTTATTGAACCATTATCAAGTAAAGCCTGATGCGGGCAATGCTGACCCCCTTTATACTGCGTTATCTATTATTTACACGCTACATGTACACAATGCACTGGCTGTGGCAGGGTCAGGGTCAAGGTCCTGAACTGAGGAGATTGTAAATCCCTTGCTTTTTTAAAAATCCCCATATTACTGCTATGCAACAGTAGTACTTTCCTTTATATCTGTCTATTTATTAATTTATCAAATAACTACAATCATCTGTTTAACTAGATGCTATATCAACATACAGCTGTTGGAAGAGAGCTCCAGGATTCTGAACCAATGACAGGAGGTAGGTGATGGTCTAGCTGAGTGGTATTATCACTCAATTATCAGTCCAGAGACTCTCGAGACGTAGGTTTGCAATCCTGCAATGGCAAATGATGAAATTTGCATTCAATAAGAACCTGCTCGAGTGACAGTGAATAAACAGAGATATATTTCCAAATCAGGATAGTATGTGGATTGATGGGAAAACTAACCATTGGCAGTGTTCCCATCCAACTGTTGGCTCATGTGTTTCTAGGTAATAGAAGTCTTGGGTTGGAAGGCATTTTTGAAATAAGTTGGGTAAGTGGCTCACTAAATACTTTTGTATGTTTCACAGTTGAAGTCATAAAGGAGTATTCCAGAAATGACTGAGAACCAGTGATTGAACAAAAATGAGGAATCTGAGGAATTTGTCAAAAAACTAAAGAAACCAAAGAACTGCAGATGTTGTAAATCGGAAGAAAAACAGAAATAGCTGGAAAAACTCAGCAGGTCTGGCAGCAACTGTGGGGCAAAAGCAGAGTTAACATTATGGGTCACTGGACACCAGGTGTTGCCAGACCTGCTGAGCTTTTCCAGCTATTTCTGTTTTGGTTTTTGAAAAAGTTTGTATTGGTTATGAAATAGTATTGGAGAAATTAACAGGATGCAAAGTTGACAGTCCCTGGAACTGTGACCTGAGCCCTCGGGTATTAAAGGAGATAACTACAGGGGTGGGAAATGCATTGGCTTTGACCTTTCACAAAGCCTTAGACAATCAATTATCCGAAAATTGAGTAGACAAATGCTAATGATAAAAAGGCACTTTGGGAAGAATTAACATGTAAGAGAAATGACATTTTTCTTTTCTTTTTGGACTATACACTGAAAAGGAAGTTGCACTGTAGTAACTGAAAATAAATTAAAGAGCTTTGCAACTTGAAAATCAAGTGTTACAAATTGTTCAGCTGCACAATATAATATTGCTTTCTGGAAGCAAACATTTTGAGAATTCAAGACTGAACACAGCCAAGAACGTTTCGAGTTAAGGAAATTCTGCCTTGCAATAGCCCTCTGGTTGAGCTGGAGAACATTAAAAATTTCAAGTCATAAAGATGTACAGCATGAAAACAGACTCTTCAGTCCAATCTGTCCATATTTTAAATTGATCTAGTCCCATTTGCCAGCATTTGGCCCATATCCCTGTAAACCCTTCTTACTCATGTACCGATCCAGGTGTCTTTTAAATGTTGTAATTGCACCTACCTCCACCACTTCCTCGGCAGCTCTTCCATACATGCACCATCCTTAGCATGTAAATGATGCCCCTTGGGTTCTTTTTAAATTTTTCCCCTCTCACCCTTAAACCTATGCCCTCCAGTTTTTGACTCCCCTACCCTGGGGAAAATACCTTGACTCTTCACCTGATCTATGCCCCTCATCATTTTATAAACTTTTAAAAGGTCACCCATCAATTTCTGACACTCCAGGGAAAATAGCCTCAGTCTACTCAGCCTCTCTCTGTAGCTCAAACCATCCAACTCTGGCAACATCCTTGTAAATCCTTTGAAGCAAACTCTCCCTCTCTCCATGTCGGAAAGGCAGAAAACTCAAGAAAGTTTAAAAGAAAGAATTCATACAAGAGAAAATCCATGTTCACATGAACACCCATGAAAGTGAAGAATGATAGTCATTGTGTAACCAGTAGCATCTCATTACTGCAAAAATATGCTGGACTGTGAGGAAAGTATCTTTACACCTTATAGTCTGGATTTTTGACCATTGAAATTTTGTTTACCCTGTCTATATTCTTAACAGTGTTAAACTGTTTATCTTTTCTCTGCGTTATTAATGTTTAACGCATTATATAATGGATATAATTATGGTTTAGAGAGCACAGAGTTAAAGTTGCATAAATTATGAATGCTTTCTTTTCATTGATTTTGTTAAAAGTAAATGTGTTACAAAAAAGTTTTTTTCCTGTTACTGAAGAAAACCTGGTATGAACTGTTTAAATCCAAAGTAGCAATCATTCAGATATATTGTCTTGGTGATTTCACTGAAATTTTATATATTTATCCATTTTGTGATGACTTATGGAACAGTGGGTACAGTTCTTTTTTGTAAAGTTATGACAACATGGATTTATATTGGAAAAGGAAAATCATATTTAATATTTTTTAAGAGTTTTTTTGCAGATGTAACTAGTAAGATAGATAACGAGAAACAGTGGATGCAGTGTATTTGGATTTTTAAAAAGCATTTGATGATATGCCATAAAAGAAGTAGTAATCCAAAATTAGAACTCTGGGTAATGTATCAGCATGGATTAAGGATTGGTTAATGTATTTAAAATTGGCAATAGAAATAAAGAAGACTTTTTCAGTTTGGTAGGTTGTAACTAATGGATTACCACAAGCTTGGGCCTTAGCTATTTACAATTATTATGAATAATTTAGATGAGTATCTGAGAGTAATGTATCCAAGTTTACTAATGAAACAAAGTTAGGTAGGAAAATAGACTTTGAAGACAATTAAAAGAAGTACAGAGATAGAGACAGGTTTGGTCAGATAGAATATAATGTGGTGGAACATTAGGTTACCCAGTTTAGCTGAGGTAGCAGAATTTTTTTAAAATAGGGAATGATGGATGACTAGAGAAATTGACACTTTTGTCAAGAAAAAGGAGGCATTTGTCAGATATGGACAGCTGAGATTGAATGAATCCCTGGAGGAGTATAAGGACAATAGGAGTATATTCAAGAGGGAAATCAGGAGGGCCAAAAGTGGATATGAGAGAATAGGGCCCCTTAAAGATCAGGAAGGCCGTCAATGTGTGGAACTGCAAAAAATGAGTGATTCACCAAACAAATATTTCACATCAGATTTTACTGTGGAGAAAGATATGAAAGTTAGAGAACTTGCAGGAATAAACAGTGGTGCCTTGAAAAGTGTCCATATGACAGAGGGGAAGATACTGGATGTCTTAAAACACATAAAGACAGGTAAATCCCCAGGACTGATCAGGTGTACCCCAGAAATTTGTGGGAAGCTAGGTAAGTGATTGCTGGGTCCCTTGTTGAGCTATTTGTATCATTGATAACCACGGGTGAAGTGCTGGAAGAATGAAGGTTGGCTCATGTGGTGATATTACTTAACAAAAATGGTAAGGAGAAACCAGAGAACAAGAGACCAATAAGCCTGATGTCAGTGATGGGTAAGTTGTTGTAGGGATTCTGCAGGATAGGATGTACACATATATGGAAAGGTAAGGACTGATGAGGGATAGTCAACACAGCTTTGTGCACGGGAAATCATTTCTCAATAATTTGACTGAGTTTTTGAACAAGTTATAAAAAAGGTTGATGAAAGCAGAGCAGTGGATATTGTCTATATGGACTCCAGCAAGGCACTCAACAAGGTTCCACGTGATAGGCTGGTTAGCAAGGTTAGATCACATGGAATCCAGGGAGAGCTAGCCATTTGGATACAAAATTATCGTGAAGGTAGGAGACGGAGGAAGGTGGTAGAGGGTTGTTTTTCAGACTAGAAGCCTGAGACCAGCAATGTGCCACAGATATCAGTGTTGGGCCCTCTGCTTTTTGACTTTTATTTATGATCTGGATGTAAATATAGGAGATTTGGATAGTATCCTGTTCCTGCCTTATCTCCATAACCCTTGATTCCACTATCCTTGAGAACTCTATCCGACTCTTTCTTAAATGAATCCAGAGACTGGGCCTCCAGTGCCCTCTGGGGCAGAGCATTCCACACAGCCACCACTTTCTGGGTGAAGAAGTTTCTCCTCATCTCTGTCCTAAATGGTCTATCCCGTATTTTTAAGCTGTGTCCTCTGGTTCGGCACTCACCCATCAGCAGAAACATGTTCCCTGCCTCCAGAGTGCCCAATCCTTTAATAATATTATATGTCTCAATCAGATCCCCTCTCAGTCTTCTAAACTCAAGGGTATACAAGCCCAGTCGCTCCAGTCTTTCAGCGTAAAGTAGTCCCACCATTCCAAGAATTGAACTTATGCTGCACTCCCTCAATAGCCAGAATGTCTTTCCTCAAATTTGGAGACCAGAACTGCACACAATACTCCAGGTGTGGTCTCACCAAGGCCCTGTACAGCTGCAGAAAAACCTCTTTGCTTCTATACTCAATTCCTCTTGTTATGAAGGCCAGCATGCTATTAGCCTTCTTCACTACCTGCTGTATCTGCATGCTTACCTTCATTGACTGGTGTACAAGAACACCCAGATCTCTCTGTACTGCCCCTTTACCTAAATTGATCCATTTAGGTAGTATCTGCCTTCCTGTTCTTGCCACCAAAGTGGATAACCATACATTTATCCACATTAAACTGCATCTGCCATGCATCTGACCATTCACCTAACCTGTCCAGGTCACCCTGTAATCTCCGAACATCCTCCTCACATTTCATCCTGCCACCCTGCTTAGTATCATTAGCAAATTTGCTAATGTTATTACTAATACCATTAGTAATGCTATATTGTAAAAAGCTGGGGTCCCAGCACTGATCTCTGCGGTACCCCACTGGTCATTGCCTGCCATTCTGAAATGGAGCTGTATATCACTACGCTTTGCTTCCTGTCAGCCAACCAACTTTCAATCCAAGTTAGTACTTTGCCCCCAGAACCATGCGCCCTAAGTTTACTCACTAACCTCTTATGTGGGACTTTATCAAAAGCTTTCTGAAAGTCCAGGTACACTGCATCTACTGGATCTCCCTTGTCCATCTTCAGAGTTACATCCTCAAAAAATTCCAGAAGGTTAGTCAAGCATGATTTCCCCTTCATAAATCCATGCTGACTCTGACCTATCCTGTTACTACTATCCAGATGTGTTGTAATTTCATCCTTTATAATAGACTCCAGCATCTTTCCACCACTGAGGTCAGACTAACTGGTCTATAATTTCCTGCTTTCTCTCTCCCACCTTTCTTAAAAAGTGGTATAAGATTAGCCACCCTCCAATCCAAATGTTGTGGAACTTGAAAGGGTTCCGAAAAGATTTACAAGGATGTTGCTGGGGTTGGAGGATTTGAACTATACGGTTAGTCTGAGTAGACTGAGGTTATTTTCCATGTGGTGTCAGTGGTTGAGGGGTGACCTTGTCGAGGTTTATAAAATCATGAGGGGCATGGGTCGGGTGAATAGTGGAGGTTCTGTTCCCAGGATAGAGAAGTCCAAAACTAGAGGGCACAGGTTTAAGGTGAGAGGGAAAAGATTTAAAAGGGACCCAAGGGGAAAATTTGTCATGCAAAGGGTGGTACATGTATGGAATGAGCTACCAGAGGAAGTGGTGGAGGCCGGTACAATTACGACGTTTAAAAGGCTTTTGGATGGGTACATAAATAGGAAGGGTTCAGAAGGATATGGGCCAGGTGCTGGCAAAGTTTTAGGATATCTGGTCAGCATGGACGAGTTGGACTGAAGGGTCTGTTTCTGTGCTGTACAGCTCCATGACTTTAAATGATGAGGAAGCAGGGTATTCAGTGGGATGTGAGTGTTCTTTACATGAATTAAAGTATATTCACTTGCAGCTGCAGCAAACAATTCGGAAAGCAAAATACGTTAGCTTTTGTTACTATTATATGAAATTTTAAGACCACAACTATAGTTTCAGTCTCTGCATCTAAAAAAAGGACATATCCTCCCAGAAGAGAGAAACTTTCACTAGACTGTTTCTTGGAATGAGGGATTATTCTATCAAAAGAATTATGTAGGTTAGGCCTATATTGCAAGGAATTTAGAAGAATGTAAAAATTTCTTAGTTAAAATCATTGACAAGGCTAGATTCAGAAAGACTGCATTCCTCTTTTGAGAATCTAGAACTGGAATTCTCAATGTCTTCAGGAACTAGATCTGTAGATAATGCAGAGAGATTTAGCTAAGGTGGGAGATTAACCAATTACTTTATTAAGTGGTGGAGCATCCTCAAAGACTTAATGTGTTACTCTAGGTGTAATTTTTGATGTAATCATTTCGCTAAATGCCTATTTTCACACGTGTATCTAATAGGAAGATAAACTATTCTAGAACTAGGGAGCATAGTCTGAGAATTAGAGCCAGGCCATTCAGAAGAGATATTAGGAAGCACCATCAGACAAAAAGGATGGTAGATGTTTGGAATTCTCTTCCATAAAACAGCAATGAATAGATCAGTCATTAATTTTAAATCTGAGATGGACTTTTTTTAAGGATATGGTCCAAAGAGCATATGAGTTAGGCCACAGATCAGCCATGATTCTCAGTGAATGACAGAAGAGGCTCAAGAGGCTGAATGGCCTGCTCCTGTTCCTACGTTACTATGAATCAAGTATTTAAGGACACTGATGTAGTCTTGGGCCAGGATCGGCCAGGATTTAATATAATTTTAAGAAATACCCTTTGACATAGATGTCACTGGATCGGTCTCCTGTCAGCGGATTCACGTCATCAAGTGCCACATCGTCTGTGTTCCAGATAATGACTCTTAGTTCATAACTGATAAAGATATAACAGCAAATATTGCCAATCAGTAATAATCAAAAATGAATCATACAGTCATACAACATAGAAACCGACCCTTCCGTCCACCCAGTCCATGCTGACCATAATCCCAAACTAAACTATTCCCAACTGCCTGTGCTTGGTCCATATCCCTCCTAACATTTCTTATTCCAGTACTTACCTAAACATATTGTAACTGTTCCCACATCCATCACTTCTTCTGGAAGTTCATTCCACAAACAAACCACTCTCTGTGGAAAAACTGTCCTTCATGTCTTTTTTAAATCTTTCTCCTCTCACCCTAAAAATATGCACCCTAAACTTGAACTCCATCTGCCACTCACCTTATCTATGCTCCTCATTATTTTATAATCCTCTGTAGCTTTTCACAATGCAACACATATTTTAACAATACTCCATGTTTTTAAAACTGGATTAAAATATACTCAGCTTGAATTAATGCATTTCATTAATCACTGATACAAACTAATATATATGGTCTTTTCCCCAAGCAAAGAGAAGAGAGGGGAACATCCAACTTCCTCAGTGGACAGTATTCAAACTTCACAATTCACATTGAACACATAGATAGTGATTATCTAGTTCAAGTTCAACCTATAAATCAGGAGGCATCATTTTAAAAAATTATATCTGGTTCTTGTGGGATCATATTTGTGAAAACTACATACAAAGTTATGGTTTCATTGTTTGGGAGAAGACATTTAGTCAATGAAATGCATAAAGAGAAAAGTTTTACAAGAAATCTAGTGAAAGACTTTTGTGATAGGAAAGGATACAGAGAAGGATATGTAGCAGCTCGGCTATAGTAAAGGGAAACAGATTGCTGGCATGAAGTGGTCTTAATGGGTGAGGGAGGCAGTGGATATGGAACAAGAAACACCAATGAATTTAGAGAAGGAATTGAGTTCTTGCCAACAAATTGTATTCAGGCGATTAGAAATATATTATGGCAGCAGTAGATTGTCAACAATACAATGCCATAGATATAGAAATCATAAATCCCTGTCCATGATGAAATGCACAATCCTCCTTGGTAGTATGGCATGGAAGGGAAGGAAGTCAATGAGCAGAGACTCAGAATGGTCAAGCATCTGATCAATATACAGAGAGAAATACCCCATGAGTAAAACTCAAAATACTTAAATCATAACAGAGAAGAGAGAGAGAAATGTGAAAATATTCATGGATACATTATAAGATTATTGCTGAAATGATTGTTCTTAGCTTTGTTTACCATTTTAGTAATCCCTTACCTGATTGGTTGACGGGGTTTAATATTGACAGGAGGTGGTGCAGGTAGGTCAACAGGAAACATATCGACCCACATGTGAACTTGGCCCTTTGGAAACAGTAGTAACAATTGTTAAACTAATGTGTTACTTTGAACCTGCTTTGTTTATTCCTCTAAACTCAATGAATCATCAACGTATTCCATGTTTCCACACTGCACCAGAGATCTATTTTTCAACTCAATGATACTTCATATATATCTTTTACTTTTGCATCACCACTTTTTAAAGCAAATTTTGGATCACATCGACTGCCTTCTTGACTTCCTTTATGTTATCCTGTCAATATGCAGTGAATTACTGTGATCTGGAATGTGCTGCCTGAAAAGGGTGGTGGAAGCATCTTTAATCTGATGGTAATTTTTAAAAGGGAAATGTACAAATAGTTGAAAAAGAAAAGTTTGCAGAGCCCATGAGAAAGAGCAAGGAAGTGGGACTAATTAGTTAGATGTAAAGATATTTGGCCCTTTTGAGGGGGGAATGGGTGGTCTCTCAGGAGAAAGCATTAGCAGCAGCCAGATCAATGGCATTACGATTGGCTCTGCTGTAGACAGGACCACATAAACTGATTAAATTAAATTATAAATCAAGACTGGGACTATGCCTTTGTTTTGAGAGAAACAAGGAATTTAGTGAACGACAATCCCCCTTAATTTGCAGCTTGCCATTGACTGAAGAGAAATGAGAAAAGCCACTTGTCAAAATCATAAAAGATGGATTGAGATGCATTTGACCTCATGATAAACTTCTCTGAATTTCTCTTCTAATTCTGTCACAAATCTTGACATCGCCCACTTGACTCAGACCCCAAGAGGTTTCTGCTCTTGGAGCCAATTGCTGACCTACCCCTCAGTTTAAGCTTTGAACCAGTCAAATAGATGACTAACCTGAATTTCAAGGAAAATAGTAAGTAATATTTTTCTTCATTCACAAGATGTGGTTGTCACTGGCTGGTCCAGCACAGGCAATTAGGGATGAGCTATAAATGCTGGCCTAGCCAGCGACGCCCTCACCTTGTGAATAAATAAAAAAATGCAGTTAAGTGTCATAACATAAGAACATAAGAACTAGGAAAGGAGTAAGCTATTTGGCCCTTCGAGCCTGCTCCACCTTTCAATAAGACCACAGGTGATCTTTTCGTGGGCTCAGCTTCACTTACCTGTCCTCTCGCTATAACCCTTAATTCCTTCACTGTTCTAAAAATAAATCGATCTTGGCTTCAAAAACCTTTATTGAAGGAGCAGCAGCTACTTCACTGGGCAGGGAATTCCAAAAATTTACAACCCTCTGGGTGAAGATGTTCCTTCTCAATTCATTCCTAAATCTGCTCCCCCTAATTTTGAAGCTATGCCTTCTTCTCCTAGTTTCTATTTCCTTCATAATTTTATGTTTCTATAAAATCTCACCTCATTCTTCTAAATTCCAATGAATATAATCCCAGTCTAGTCAATTTCTCCTCATATACCAACCTCCTCAAGTCCAGAATCAACCTAGTGAACCTTCTCTGCAGCCCCTCTACTGTCAGTATATCCTTTCTCAAATAAGGAGACCAAAACTGCAAGCAGTACTCCAGGTGTGGCCTCACCAGCATCCTACGCAATTGAAACATAACTTTCCTGCTTTAAACTCAATCCCTTTAGCAATGAAGGACAAAATTCAATTTGCCTACCTAATTTCTTGTTGTACCTGCAGACCAATCTTCTGTGATTCATGCACAAGGACACCCAGGTCCCTCTGCACAGCAGCGTGCTGCAACTTTTTACCATTCAAGTAATAGTCCTTTTTACTGTTACGCCTATCAAAATGGATGACTTAACATTTATTAACATTGTATTCCATCTGCCAGACCTTTACCCACTCACTTAAAGTATCTATGTCCCTCTGCAAAGTTTGACAGTCCTCTGCACACTATGTTCTACCACTCACCTTAGTGTCATCTACAAACTTTTACACACTACACGTGGTATCCAACTCCAAATCATCTTTATAAATTGTGAATAACTGCAGTCCCAACACTGAACCCTGAAGCACACCACTAGGTACTGATTGCCAACCAGAATAACACTCATTTATCCCCACTCTTTGCTTCCTGTTTGTCAACCAAGCCTCTATCCATGGTAATATTTCACCCATAACACCATGCACCTTTATCTTATGCAGCAACCTCTTGTGCAGCACTTTATTGAAGACCTTTTGGAAATCCAGATACACTATATCTACTGGGTGCCCGTTGCCCACCTTGCTCATATGTCTTCATAGAATTCCAAAAGATTAGTTAAGCATGACCTGTCCTTCATGAATCCATGCTAGTCTGCCCAACGTAACAACTTCTATCTAGATGCCTTGCTATTTCTTGCTTCATAATAAATTTAAGCATCTTCCCCACTACAGAAGTTAAGCTAACCGGTCTATAATAACCATCTTTTGTCTACCGCCCTTTTTAAAGAGTGGCATATTTGTTGTTTTCCAATCTGCTTCAACTGTCCCAGAGTCCACAGAGTTTTAAAACACTACCACAACAGAACTTGCTGCTGCTCCTGCCATCTCTTTTAGTACCCTGGGATGCATTCCATCAGAGCCAAGAGATTTGTCTATCCTTAGCTCCATTAGCTTGTCCAAAACTACCATTTCTGAAAAAATGATTATTTCTGTATTCTAAATTCAACCATATTGTGATCACTTCTTCCTCACATACCTCTCTCTTTGTCAATTTCTGGCATGTTATTGGTATCTTCCACTGTGAAGACCAACATAAAATACATATTCAATGCCTCTACCATTTCAACATAGCCCATAGCTAAATGCTCCTTCTCATCCTCTAAAGGACCAATGTTTACTTTAGCCAGTCTTTTTGTTTTATACATTTATAGAAACTTTGCTATTGGTCTTTATATTTTGTGCTACTTTTTGCTCATATTCTATCCTACTTTTCTTCAAAGGTTCACAGAAAGTCACAAAAAGAGCTGCAAAGTTTTCCCAAACTTCTAGTTTCCTGCTGATCTTGGCCACTTTGTATGCCTTCTCTTTCAATTTGATGGCCTCCCCTGTTTCCTTAGGCACCCATGGCAGAATACCCCTTTTATTACAGTCCTTCCTTTTCACTGGAATATACTTTTGATGAGCACTTTGAAAATTGCTTTGAAAGTTCTCCACTGCTCGTCAACTGTCCCACCATAAAATCTTTGTGTCCAGTCTACTTTAGCCAAATCCTCTCTCATCCTATTGCAGTCTCCCTTGTTTAAGCTCAGGACCCTGGTAATGGATTTTATCTTCACCCTCTGTATTCTAAATTCAACCATATTGTGATCACTTCTTTCAAGGGGATCCCTAACTATGAGATAATTAATTATTCCTGTCTCATTACACAGGTCCAGATGTGGGATAGCTTGCTCCCTCATCGGTTTCATTACATATAGTTCAAGAAAACTGTTGCAGATACACTCAATGAACTCCTCCTCATGGCTACCTTGACCGAGCTGGTTCATCCAATCAAAATGTCAACCATAGTGCTCTGGGTCAGGAGTCATATGTACAGGAGAAGGAGAGCAGATTTCTGTCCCTAAAATACATCAGTGAACCAAATGGAGTTTTTATGAACAATCAACAGTTGGTTTCTTGGTTGCCATTAGGCTAGATCTTTATTCAAGTTTTTTTTTCTGTTGAATTCAAATTTTAGCATTTGCCATGGCAGGATTCAAACCATGTCCCCAGATCATTAAACAAAAATCAAAGAACTTCAGACTCTGGAAATCTAAAACAAAAACAAATAGCTGGAGAAACTCAGCAGGTCTGTGGAGAGAAAGGATAGTCAAAGTTTCAGGTTCAGTGACCATTCTTCAGAACCAGCTTTCTCCAGCTATTTCTGGTTTTGTCCCCTGCTCATTAATTGCGGGTCTGGATTACTAGTAGAGTGACATTGCTATAATGCCATCATTTTTTCTTAAATGTACAATTTACAGTCAAATCACAATTCCAACATTGTTCAGTGCAGAACTACACTTTATCCAGTGTACAATACTGGATATATTGGAAGTGTACAATATAGTTTAATGCACCTGAAGACTTTCCCACTTTCACAACACCCTTCAAATTAATGATCACACCTTTACCAAACAAAGTCTATTATCACTGTATTATAACTAATGACAGTAACTCATACAATAGGCAACATATTTTGGCAACATTTTTTGAACTTATATATCATATGATTCCTAACCCTAAACCAGGTTTCTTGCACAATTTGTGGTACCTCTGAGCTGGTGTGAACCGTGTCACTTTGAAAAGTTGGCACAATGAGATAAGAATTGTAGGAGTCTGAATGTCCACCTTCAGAACAAGACCAGCAATTTAGAATAGCTGGATGTAGGTTCATGAAGCCACTGGGTTTCGTCTAACATTCTTAAAGTCTGCCTGAGGCAATTCAGGAAAATCCAGTCCTCTTTATTTTCAAGCCAGCTGGAATTATGTGAATAAACATCAGTCAAGACTCAAATTAAACTAGTTTCTGCTGTTGGGAATTACTGAAATTTTCAAGTAGTTTGAGGTTAGCAATACCACATATAATTCAATTGATGATTGATTATTACAACATTAAAATTGTGATAGGAGATTTTTTTGCTTCTTTCTTTCCTTCTCTACCTTTTCTCCCAGTTTGACTGTGAATTGTACATTTAAGAGACTGTAAATTGTACATTGATGGTATAATAGCAATGTCACTCTGCTAGTAATCCAGATCCCCAATTAATGAGCAAGGGACAAAACCAGAAATAGCTGGAGAAACTCAACAGGTTTGGTAATATTTTGGCGAGAAAGATGGTTCTGAAGAATGGTCACTGAACCTGAAACTTTGACTATCCTTTCTCTCCACAGACCTACTGAGTTTCTCCAGCTATTTCTGTTTTTGTTTTAGATTTCCAGAGTCCTGGGTTTGTATTACCCAGTGGCATTACCTTGACACACTCACTCTGGCACCTTTTGATCCAGCAGGAGGTACATAACAGTGACTTTACCATTTTTCAAATGACCAGTTTGAAATAGCATCAGTTTCTTGTCAGACTAACATTATTTAATAATTGATTCCAAAAACAATCTGTGATTAGAACAGGTGCAGACCTAGTTGGTCCTTTTGGGAATAAGTTCAAGTACAGCCCATCAGATTACTGCTTGTTAGGATCTCAAAAGAAATAAACTTAGAATTGTCTTAAGCCAGTTTACCTTTGACATCCCTGGGTTTTCAGATTTCTGAAGAGTCCGAATTTCTATGTGTTCAGGTACCAGTTTGACACCATATTCTGGCATTTCATCCCAGTGCCTTAAGACATACAGAGCCTTCTGCTCATCAGTCATCATAGGACTTGATCCTTTCTTGTTGTTCCCTAGAATTAATTAAAAATTGTCACTCAGTATTTCATTATTATTGAATAATGCTGAACACTCTCTAAACCAAGGGTTCTGCAGTCCCCAGAGCCTTGCATTTGGCTGACACTGAACCATTTTCTTCAGCTAGGAGAAAGTGAGGACTGCAGATCTGAGGTTTGAATGGGTCAGAATTTGTAGGAGCGTCCAGGAAAGTTTTCTACAGCAGTATGTCAATAGTAAAACAAGGGAAGGGGCCATATTGGACCTGGTGTTGGGGAATGAGCCAGGCCAGGTGGTAGAAGTTGCAGTGAGAGATTTCTTTGGGAATAGTGACCACAATTCTGTAAGTTTTAGAATACTTGTAGACAAAGATGAAAGTGGTACTTAGGGACGAGTACTAAACTGGGCCAAAGCCAATTATATCAAAATTAGGCAGGAACTGGAAAATGTGCATTGAACACAGCCATTTGAAGGGAAGTCCACATTTGAAATGTGGGAGGCTTTCAAAAATAGGTTGAAGACAGTGCAGGATAGTCATGTCCCTTTGAAAACAAGGGATAGGAAAGGCAAGATTCATGAACCGTGGATGACAGGAGAAATCATGCGACTGGCCAAGAGGAAGAGGAAAGCATACATAAGGTTCAGGCAGCTCAGAACAGAATGGGCCTTGGAGGAATATTGGGAGAGTAGGACCATTCTTAAATGAGGAAACTAGCGGGCTAAAAGGGGTCATGAAATAGCTTTGGTCAGCAGAATTAGGGAGAATCCCAAGACCTTTTATTCTTATATAAGAAGCAAGAGGGTAACCAGAGAAAGGGTTGGTCCACTAAAGGATAAGGAAGGAAGGTTGTATGTTGAACCTGAGAAAATGGGTGAGATTCTCAATGATTACTTTGCATCAATGTTCACTGAGGAACAGGAGGTGATGAATGTTGAGATTAGAGATAGAAGTTTGTTTACTCTGGATCACGTTGACATAAGGAGGGAAGATGCAGCAGGTAGGCTAAAGGATATAAGGTGGACAAATCCCCAGGACCAGATGGGATCTATCCCAGGTTGCTGAGGGAAGTGAGAGAGGAAATAGCTGGGGCCCTGACAGATATCTTTGTGGCATCCTTAAATACAGGTGAGGTGCCGGTGAACTGGAGGGTTGCTCATGTTGTCCCCCTGTACAAGAAGGGTAGTAGGGATATTCCGGGTAACTACAGACCAATGAGCCTGACGTCAGTGATGGGAAAGTTGCTGGAGAAGGTACTGAGGGATAGGATCTATTTATATTTAGAAAAGAATGGGGTTATCAGTGATAGGCAACATAGTTTTGTGCGGGGGAGATCTTGCCTTACCAACTTAATAGAGTTCTTCGAGGAAGTGACCAAGTTGATAGATGAAGGAAGGGCTGTTGATGTCATATACATTGATTTTAGTAAGGCGTTTGATAAGGTTTCCAATGGTAGACTAATGGAGAAAGTGAAGTCACATGGTGTATAGGGTGTTCTGGCTAGGTGGATAAAGAACTGGTTGAGCAACAGAAGAGAAAGAGTAATAGTTGAAGGGAGTTTCTCAAAATGGAGAAAGGTGACCAGTGGTGTTCCACAGGAATCAGTGTTGGGGCCACTGTTGTTTGTGATACACATAATTAATCTGGAAGAGGGCATTTTTGGTCTGATCAGTAAGTTTGCAGATGACACGAAGATTGGTGGAGTAGCAGAAAGCATAGGGGACTGTCAAAAAATACAGAAGATTATAGATAGACTGGAGAGTTAGGCGAAGAAGTGGCAGATGGAGTTCAATCCAGGCAAATGTGAGGTGATTCATTTTGGGAAGTCTAATTCTAGAGCGAACTATACTATAAATGGAGTAGCCTTGGGAAAAGCTGATGGGCAGAGAGATCTGGAGGTTCAGGTCCATTGTACCCTGAAGGCGGCTGCACAGGTGTTTAGAGTGGTCAAGAAGACATATGGTATGCTTGCCTTCATCGTACGGGGTATTGAGTATTAGAGCTGGCAGGTCATGTTAAAATTGTACAAGACTTGGATTCGGCTGCATTTAGAATACTGGTCACCACATTACCAAAAGGATGTGGATGCTTTGGAGAGGGTGCAGAGAAGGTTTACGAGGATGTTGCCTGGTATGGAAGGTGCTAGCTATGATGAGAGGTTGAGTTGGTTAGGATTGTTCTCGTTAGAAAAAAGGAGATGGAGGGGCGGGAGTACCTGATTGAGGTTTACAAAATCATGAAGGGTATAGACAGGGTCGATAGAGATAAGCCTTCTCCCAAGGTGAGGGATTCAATAAGGACAGGTCATGTGTTCAAGGTGAGAAGTGAAAAGTTTAAGGAGGATGTACTTTACACAAAGAGTGGTAGGTGCCTGAAACGTGTTGCCAGCAGAGGTAGTAGAGGCAGGCACAGTAGATTCATTTAAGATGTGTCTGGACAGATGCATGAGTAGGTGGGGAGCAAAGGGATACAGATGCTTAGGAATTGGGCGACAGGTTTAGACAGTACATTTGGATCAGCTCAGGTTTGGAGGGCCAACGGGCCTGTTCCTGGACTGTAAATTTTCTTTGTTCTTTGTTCAAATGCTGGAGATCAAAGTCAAAAGGTTTGGTGCTAGAAAAGCACAGCTGGTCAGGCAGCATCTGAGGAGCAGAAGAGTTGACATTCCAAACATAACCTCTCCATTCCTGACTCTCCTGTTCCTCAGATGCTGCCTGACCTGCTGTGCTTTTCCAGCACCACACTTCTTGACGTTTTCTTCAGCTTCCAATCTCTTTCCAGCTTAAACTGCCTTGCTTCTCTCAGCGTTATGATAAGGAATCTTCTGGACTGCCTTACCCTGCCACTCCTAAATTATAATAATTTCTACTGCTCACTTTATCTTCTTATTGTATTAAAGACTCTTCTCCACTAATTTACACTGAAGGATTCAGTTTTCACTTCTTGATTGTGACCGTAGTTCTTTTTAATAATTGTAACCAATTCTGCCAATTTAGCCCCAGTGAAGTTCAGACATGATAAGCCAACTCATTACATTTGTGGATCATATACTAGATCAAGTGATGTTGAGCCATGGGGGCAAAGATGTGAAAGTATTAAAATGCTTGGGTCACTTTGAACAAGCTTAAATGACATAACTCCTTAAGTAAATATTGTACCTCATGCAGTGGTGGGGTGCTGAAAGGGCATAGGCTAATTCAAGAGAAAAAAAATTAACTCCATCTCCTATGCTCTAAAAACAAGGCCAGAGATGTATTTCAATAACCTCCCTAGACAATGTACAGTGGTGATCATCCACTCAACCCAGCACCTGCCAACACAGTAATATGTTCCTCAAGTTGCAACAGCATCATACATGTCAATGTCAAGACACTCATTAAAAAATAATGAGAAGTATAGAATACTTGAACAGGTAGGGATATTGTTGGTGAACCAATCATACTTTTCCAAAGAGAGCTCTCTTGGTCAGGAATTGTTACTTTGGCTGCAAAATTGTGAAGATCACCCCATGATCTAAGAAAGGAGCCAGGAACGAACCATACAACTACAGATCTGTCAATTTGTGTCCGTTCTTGTGGAGTTATTACAATCTGTCATTACAGTACAATGGTATATCATTTGTTCAAGTTTCAACCTGTCAGCAAGTCAATTAGAATTTCTGAAATTGAAGGTCATGCTGTACTAATCTGATTAGTTACCTTTACTCAGCTCCTTTCTGCTCTCAATACCTTTCCTATAATGGGATTTGCTTGTAAGTATCCAATTGCCGACATGGATGATTTACTGGTGACAGTTTCACAGAAGATTTCATAGAATCCCTACAGTGCGAAAACAGGCCATGTGGCTCAACAAATCCATACCGACACTTCAAGCATCCCACCCGGAGTAAAAAGGTGTTGTGGGTTTTTGGTGGTGGAAGTAAAAAAAAATTCGATTGTGTGTGATAGCACTTCCAGATATATATTTTAAAAATCACTTTCCTGATGGATAACACACTGTCTATAAATGTTATAGATTTGGACTGCCAAAAGATATTTGATAATATTTCATGTGAAAAATTACTTGCAAAAATATCACAATGCTTATAAATTTAGGAAAACCTAGTTTGGGTACTAGGTGAAGAGATGGGGAATGTTGTATGGAATATGAGGCTCGAGTCTTCAGACACTGGACCTTGCATTTTTATCAAAAGGACCAATGGAGTTGAATGAAAAAGGATGCTGTGGCACGACGGAATAATAATGGAAGATGACAGCCTAGTGGTATTTTCACTGGACTGTTAATTCAGAGACCCAGGTAAAGTTCTGAAGGTAAGGTTTGAATCCCACCATGACAAATGACGAAATTTGAATTCAACAAAAATCTGGAATTAGGAATCTAATGATGACCAAGGGAATAACATTTGCCACCCTCCAATCATCTCGCACTACTCCAGTCGATAGTGAGGATGCAAGGACCATCGCCAAAGGTGCAGCAACCTCTTCTCTCACTTCCTGTAGCAAACTAGGATATATTGTTATGACAGTGTCAAGAGTGTGGTGCTGGAAAAGCGCAGCAGGTCAGGCAGCATCCGAGAAGCAGGAGAATTGATGTTTCGGGCATAAGCCCTTTGTCAGGCCATTTCATTATGCCCAAAACAATGATTCTCCTGCTGCTCAGATGCTGCTTGAACTGCTGTGCTTTTCCAGCATCACACTCTCAATTCTGATCTCCAGCATCCGCAGTCCTCACTTTCTACTATATTGTTACAACACAGTGGTGAACCCCTCTGTTTATTAAATCAAACTTCCAGAAAAGCTCACCTCTCCTCACAATCTGTTAAAAGTATGAGTGACAGAGAACTCCCAAATTCCACTATTTAAAGAAAATAATATCAATTTATTCTTTAACTCTAAAAATGAACTGTAAACAACAATTATTCACAACTCTAAGCTCCCTTAATTCTTAACTGCTTATTACCTGCCTCCAACTCTATAACAATATACTGCTCCAATGAAACACTTATTAAAATTACATCAACATAATTTCAAAACCATACAGCAGCTGTCATCTTTCTTTTTCTGGGTGAATTTCTCCCTGGGTCATCTTCATTCTTTTTCCTGCTAATATAGACCGAGCGTCATAGAGATGTACAGCACGATGAAACTCATGCATGCTGACCAGACATCCTAACCTAATCTAGTCCCATTTGCCAGCCCTTGGCCCATATCCCTTCCAATTCACATACTCATCCAGATGGTTATTAAAGTATTGTGATTGTACCAGCCTCCACCACTTCCTCTGGCAGTTCATTTCATACACACCTTCTGTGTGGAAAAAGCTGCCCCTCAGGTCCCTTATAAATTTTTTTGCTTCTCACCAGGTGAGGGTTTAGCCACTGAAACACTGCAGAAGCTGGCAATACTCAAATGAGCTACTCATGTGAAATCCTAATTATCTGAGATAAAGTCAGGAGATAGCCTGGTTCTAGAAATTCTATTAAAAATAAAGAACCTATAGTAATAACCAATTTTCATGTGACAAGATGGCAGAAGAGTAGGACGCTCCAGTCGGAGTGCCTCTGCTTGCCAGTTCTTTTTACCTTTTCTTCTTCTATTTCTTTTCTTTGTAGCTTTTTCCTTCCCCACCACCCTAACTTTTGACTGCCCTGCCTGGAGATTAGAGTCAAAAACGACTGGTCGCAGTCAGAGCCCAAGCGGGAGCTGAGCGAGCAGGCCAAGTCCAGCCCCATCTGTGGAGTGAGCAGGCCAAATACTGGTGTGGCAGCAGAGTGCACTGGCTGGAGCCAGCACAGCAGCCAAATGAGCCCTGGACAGAAGCTGGAACATGGAGGCAGTGTGGCCTTGCATTCTGGGCCAGCCGGCATGGACTCATGTTGGAGAGGGACTGGAACTTAAGTACTTATGGTCACTTCTATTATCATTCTGGACTTTTGAACTGTTCCCATGCTAACCTTTTACTTTTTACTCTCTAACACCACTTAAAACATCTGTACCTAGGTACTTTATACCTAAGATGTTGCCAAGAGGCAACATTACAAACTTTTCACTGCACTCATTTGAGTGATGTGACAATAAAGGCTATTCTATGAAAAAGCATTCTGCATAACGCCAAATCCCACATAAACACAATGAATGCATTTCTTCACCGCTTTGCAGAGGAGAACCCTCCAAGGCACCTTATCTGGCAGTGATGAGATCACATGCTTAAATTTAATAAGACAGAGAAGTTTCAGGATCTCAAATTAATTTTAGAAAGATTGGTGAATAATTGACACTGAGTTGTAAACAAGTATTTTATCTTTGGACATTTTGGCACTTGTCAGATTAAATTATTCTCATTGATAAAAATATCACTTTCATCTACCCCAATTTAAGTGAGGCTCTCCAAAGATGTGCAGGTTAGGTGAATTAGACAAACTGAATGGCCCATAGTGTTCAACGATGTGTAGGTTAGGTGCACTATAATAGGGTAGGGGAATGAGTCTGAGTGGGATACTCTTCTGAAGGTAGTGTATCCATGGTCCTCGGCATGAAGAAGCTGTGCTGGATTTGGTCCGAAGAGAGGTGGAGCAGTGTGAGAGATTTGGTGGCTTTATTGCAATGATGAGTCAGGCTGGAGGTACTGGCTCTGCCTCGGGGACTTATATCACTCAGTGTTTACGGGACATGTATCCAAACTTGTTCATATTGAACCAGCTCACCTGGCCTTATGGAACTGGAGAGGTAGGATTGGTTCTTGGTTATGGTGTTAAGTCCATATAGTTATATATCATAGAATCCCTATAGTGTGGAAACGTAGGGATTTGGTTCAACAAGTCCACACCCCCCTCCAAAAGAGTATCCCACTCAGACTCTTTCATATAAAAAGGTACCTTTGATAGAGAGTGTTTCCTAATCTCTTGGGTCTCTCTCAATGGCAGTTATAGAGTCAGAGAGATGTACTAATGTTCAAAATGCCTGCCCTTTTTTATATCCCCAACATCGGATCGTCTCATTGGTTCAATATTAGCAAAACAATAAATTCAAACTCGAATGGATTTTAGTATACTGGGGCATAATTTAAACTGGTTAAGTTTGAATTGTTGTTAAAACAGCAAACAACTCAAGTATCCATTTCACAGCCAAATGTTACATACTTTTAATTTTCCAGTACACTCTCAGACTGCTATCAAGTCATATGTCACAGGTGCTTGTAAGCTCTCAGTGCAAAACAGCATTCACACTCTCTTAAAGGTACAGTATATGCCTTCAATTTCATAACAATATCCCATTTGGCCCAGGGGATTTATCTATCCTTATGTTTTTGAGCTGTTTCACACTGTCCTCAGAAACATCAAGGTCCTTTTCAGTAGTGAATACTGGAGCGAAGTATTCATTAAGGACCTCCCCTACTTCCTCTGACTCCACGCACAGGTTCTCCCCACTAACTCTCACTGGCCCTACCCTCACTCTGGCCATCCTCTTGTTCATTGCAAAAATATAGAATGCCTTAGGGTTTTCCTTAATCCTACCCGCTAAAGCCTTCTCATGCCCTCTTCCACCTCTCTGCAGTCTATTCTTCAGTTCCTTCCTGGCTAAAACCCTGTCTAATCCTTGCCTTCTCAACCTTAAGTGAACTTCCTTTTTCCTCTTGACTCCTGATGAAGGGCTTATGCTTGAAACGTCGAATTCCCTATTCCTGAGATGCTGCCTGACCTGCTGTGCTTTAACCAGCAACACATTTTCAGCTGTGATCTCCAGCATCTGCAGACCTCATTTTTTACACTAGGTGTTCCACATCCCTTGTCACCCAAGATTCTTTCAACCTACTACCCTTTCCTTGCCTCAGTTGGACAAACCTGTCCAGCACTATCAGCAAGTGCTTCCTAAACAACCTCCATATTTCGGTTGTGAATTTCCCTGAGAACATATGTGCCTGCCTAATAGCATTGTATTAACCCCTCGCCCAATTAAATACTTTCCCATACCATCTGCTCCTATCCATCTCCATGACTATAGTAAATGCTTTCCCACTGAGAGATCTGAAATGTGGCATGGTTTGTTGCCAAGCACCAAATCCAATATGGCCCCCCCTTTAGTCAGCCTATCTACATATTGCGTTCCGATATTTCCTGAATATACCTGACAAAACCTGCTCTATCCAAACTATTTGAACTAAGGAAGTTCCAATCAATATTAGGGAAGTTAAAGACTCCCATGACAATAACCTTGTTGCTTCTGCACCTTTCCAAAACCTGCCTCCCAATCTGCTCCTCTGTGTCTCTGTTGCTATTGGAGGGCCTGGAGCAATAAAGTGATGGCTCCTTTCCTGTTTCTGACTTCCACCCATACTGACTCTATAGACAAACCCTTCACGACGACTCCCCTTTCTTCGGCTGTGATACTATCCCTGATTAGCAATGCTACTCCTCCACCTCATTAATCACCCTTCATATTCCTTTTGAAACATCTAAACTCTGGAACATCCAACAACAATTCCTGCCCCTATGATATCCAAGTATCTGTAATGGCCACAGCATCATAGTTCCAAGTACTGATCCATCCACTGAGTTCATCATCCTTATTCCTGATACTTCTTGCATTATGATAGACTTAATTCAACCCATCATACTGACTGCATCTTTGCCCTATCAAGTGCCTATCCCTCCTCCCAGTTTCTTTGCACGCTATTATCTGGCTGTTCATTACCTACTTCATCATCTTATCCGTAGCTCAGGTTCCCATCCTCCTGCCAATCTAGCTTAAACCCTCCAGAAGAGCTCTAGCAAATCTCCCACCCAGGATATTGGTGCCCCTGCTGTTCAGGTGCAATCCGTCCTTCTTATACAGGTTTCCCAGAAGGTATCCTAATGATCATCATATCTGATGCCCTCCCTCCTTCACCAACCCTGCAGCCGCATGTTCATCTGCTCTTCCTCTCTATTCCTAGCCTTACTTGCCTGTGGTACCAGTAGCAATCCTGAGATTACTACTCTGCTTGCCCTGCCTTCTAACTTCCAACCTAACTCCCTACATTCTCTTTTCAGGTCCTCCTCCCTTTCCCTACCTATGGCATTGGTACCGATGTGTACCACGACTTCTGGCTACCAGCCTTCCCCCTTAAGAATCCTGTAGATTTGATTCAAGACAGCCCTGACTCTGGCACCTGGGAGGTAACATATCATCTGGGAATCTCACTTGCGACCACAGAATCTCCTGTCTGTTCCTCTCATGATTGAACCTCCTATCACTATCGCTCTCTTACTCTCTCCTCTTCCGTTTTGAGCCACTGAGCCAGGTTCAGTGCCAGAAACCTGGCCACTGCGGGTTTCTCCGGTAGGTCATTCCCCCCCCCCCCCCCCCTCAACAGTATCCAAAACAGTATATATATTATTGAAGTGAACAGCCACAGATGGTCTCTGTACTGTCTGCCTATACCCTTTTCCTCTCCTGATCGTCACCCCTTTATCCTGTAACTTAGGTGTGACTACCTCCCTATAACCCTTCTCTATAACTGAAGTTTATCCAGCTCCAGCTTCAGTTCCCTAATGCAGTCTGTGAGGAGCTTCAGTTGGGTGCACTTCTCACAGGCGAAGTCAGCAGGGACACCAGGGGTAACCCTTACCTCCCACATCCTGCAAGAGGAGCATGCAACTGCCCTAGCTTCCATCCCCTCTGCTTTAAATTAGCAAGAGAGATTTTTTAACAGATATTTTATACCAGCAAATATTATTCTATATATGTATAACAATGAAAGAAAAGAAAAATAAACCCACAACAGCAACAAAAACAGCCAAAACACAGCTATAACCATGTGCAAAAAAGATAAATCAACAAAAGTATTTGATGAACAAATGAACAAGCAAAACAGCTCAGCAAAACAAAACATTAGCTTTTGACCTCCAAGAGCACTAAGTATTGCACAAAAAATATTCGGAATTCTTTCTTCAAGGACATCAAGTACACTAAACCAGAACGCCATGGCTACACAAAAGCCCTAGTTAAAATGGCAGACAAATCTGCATCCAAGTAGTCCAGAAAGGGCTGCCGTATCCTATAAAAAGTTTCTGTTTTCCAGTGCACCACATTCGTGAAAAAGTCCAGAGGGATATGTTCCACAATAAGCCTATACCAACGCAGCAGATTTGGAAAGGTTTCAGAAACCCAACAGATTATTCCCAGCGCAAAATGTGAGGATATTAAAAGTTTTTTCCCCATGAACATCCAAAGAGGGTATATTGGTTAGGCCCAGGACAAGAGAGATAGGATTCATCTTAACCTTGGACATCGATCCTCTCTGTAACCCCTGGCACAGAACCCCAACAAGTATGGCGCCTGTGCAGGATCATAAACAATGAGTGAGAGTACTGATGTTTATTTTAGACTTAGGACAAAAGGGGCTTGCTCCCACCTTAAACTTTGAGAGACGGTCTGGGGCCAGATGGACCCTTTGCAAAATCACATTCAGGATATCATACTCTTGTCATGTATTGATACCTTCAGAATGACCTCCCATACTCATCTTTAATCTGTTCTGGCAATTTAAGTGGAAGGTTCTTCCCAATGAATATGGTCACTCCCCTGTTCCTAGTATTCAGGGAAAAGAAATATCCCGAATCAAACCCACCCTGCTGCAATTTCAAATGTTTTTTATCATTGAGATGAGTCTCTTGCAAAAGCGCGATGTCCACCCTCTCCTTTCGGAGACAGGAAAGCACCTTTCTCCTTTTAATTGGCGAATGAATCCCTCTAACATTTCAGGTACACCATTTGAGGATAGAATTAGCCATAGCCCTCTATAACATAATTTAATCTCCAAAAAGGGAGAATCTGACTTATCAGCTATTAAGCATAGAAGAAACAAATTAACAAAACTTCAAAAATACATAAACTATAACAACTCAGGAGGGGGTGTAGCATTGCTAATCAGAGAGTGCATCACAGCTACAGAAACAAAGGTTGTTGAGGAAGGATTGACTACTGAGTCAGTATGGGTGGAAGTTAGGAACAGCAAGGGAACAGCCACCGTATTGGGGGTTTTCTACAGACCATCTAATAGCAGAAGGGAGAATGAAGAATTCATTGGCGGGCAGATTTTGGAAAAATGCAGAAGTAGCAGGGTTGTTGTTATGGGTGATTTCAACTTTCCCAATATCGACTGGAACTGAAGTGCAGATGGTTTGGATGGAGCCGTTTTTGTCAGGTGTGTTCAGGAGGGTTTCCTTACTCAGTATGTAGACAGACCGACGAGGGGAGTGGCCATTTTGGATTTGGTGCTCGGCAATGAGACAGGTGTCAGATCTCACAGTGGGAGAACACTTTGGTGATACTGATTACAACTGCCTCACATTTAGCCTAGGAGAGTGAAAGGAGCAGTTACTAAGGGAAGGTATTTAATTGGGGAAAAGGAAATTATGACACTGTCAAAAAAGAATTGGGAAGTACAGACTGGGAGCAATTGTTCCACAAAAAGGGCACAACAAACATGTGGAGATATTTAAGGAGCAGTTGTTGCGAGTGATGCATGAATTTGTTCCTCTGAAACAGGTAAAAAGGGGTAAGATTAAGAAACCTTGGATGATGAGAACAGAGAAACTTCTTGTCAAGAGGAAGAAGGCAGCTTATGTAAGGTGGAGGTAGCAAGGATCTAGCGCAGCTTTTTTAAAGGATTAGAGGCGTGCTAGAAAGGAGCTCAGAAATGGACAGAGGAGAGGCCGGAGGGGGCATGAAAAAGGCTTGGCAATAAGGATTAGCGAGAACCCAAAGGCATTTTACTCATACGTGAGGAATAAGAGAATGATCAGGGAGAAGGTAGGGCAAATCAGGGATAGCAGAGGGATCTTGTGCATGGAGTCTAAGCAGATAGGGGAAGCCCTAGATGGGTTTTTTGCTTCAGATTTCACCAAGGAAAGGGAACTTGTTGTAAATGAAAACTTTGAGGAGATGGGATACAGTCTTGATCAGATCAAGATTGATGAAGTTGATGTGCTGAAAATTTTGGAAGATAGCGAGGATATTTGCCTCCTCACTCTCCATGGGAGTCATACCAGAGGATTGGAAGGAGGCAAATGTTGTTCCTCTTTTCAAGAGGGGTAATAGGGGAATCTCTGGCAATTACAGACAAGTCAGTCTTACGTTTATGGTCAGCAAAGGTTTGGAAAGAATTCTGAGGGATAGGATTTATAACTATTTGGCAAAGCATAGTGTAATTAAAGGCAGTCAGCATGGCTTTGTGAGGGCAGGTCATGCCTCAAAAATCTTATTGAGTTCTTTGAGGAGGTGACAAGACAGGTCAACAAAGGTTGAGTAATGGATGTGGTGTATATGGACTTCAGCAAGACATTTGATAAGGTTCCCCATGGTAGGCTCATAAAGTCAGGAAGTATGGGATACAGGGAGATTTGGCTGTCTGGATTCAGAATTGGCTGGCTGACAGAAGGCAGAGAGTGGTTTGACAAAGGGCCAGTTAGACTCAAAACGTCAGCTCTTTTCTCTCCTTACAGATGCTGCCAGACCTGCTGAGATTTTCCAGCATTTTCTCTTTTGGTTTCAGATTCCAGCATCCACAGTAATTTGCTTTTATCAGAGAGTGGTTATAGATGGAAAGTATTCTGTCTGGAGGTCAGTGTTGAGTGGGGTCCTGCAGGGCTCTGTGCTCGGGCCTCTGCTCTTTGTGGTTTTTATAAATGACTTGAGATGAGAAGGTTGAGGGGTAGGTTAGTCAATTTGCAGATGACACAAAGGTTGGAGACGTCATCGATAGTATAGAGGGCTACTGCAGGTGTGACACAGACAGGATGCAGAGCTGGGCTGAGAAATGGCAGATGGGGTTCAATCTGGATAAATGCGAAGTGATACATTTTGGAAGGTCGAACTCGAATGCTGAATATAGGATTAAAGACAGGATTCTTGGCAGTGTGGAGGAACAGAGAGATTTGGAGGGGCAAGTACAGCCTCAAAGTTGCCACCCAAGTGGATAGGATTGTTAAGAAAACATATGGTGTTTTGGCTTTCATTAACAGGGGGATCGAGCTTAAGAGCTGCGAGGTTTTGCTACAGCTCCAAAAGTCCCTGGTGAGATCACACTTGGAATATTGTGTCCAGGTATGGTTGCCCTACGGGGTGCCTGGACTGGAGGGCTTGCTTTATGAAGAAAGGTTGAATAAATTCAGACTTTTCTCTCTGGAGAGAAGGAGGAAAAGAGGAGACCTGATCAAGATATACAAGATAATGAGAGGAATAGATAGAATCAATAGCCAGAGACTTTTCCCCAGGGCAGGTTTAACTGGTACGAGGAGTCATAGTTTGAAGATATTAGGAGGAAGATATAAAGGAGACACCAGAAGTAGGTTCTTTATGCAGAGAGTTGTGAATGCATGGAATGCGTTGCCAGTTGTGGTGGTGGAAGCAGAGTCATTGGGGACATTTAAGCGACTGCTGGGGCATGCACATGGATTGCAGTGAGTTGAGGGGTGCATAGGTTAAGTACCATATTTTACATTAGGATTAAACCTCCGCACAACATTGTGGGCCAAAGCGCCTGTTCTGTGCTGTATTTTTCTTTCTTCTATCTATCTAACTACATCTAACATCCTAATAACTACATCTACAAAAAAAACACCAAATTAAAGCAAATACAAAACACTTAACAATGGGCTCTACCCCTGCCCACAGTGGGCACTTATATATCTCAATAGCACTTTCATACTTCCTTCCAGCTTTAGCCACATCCCAGACTCAGGCCAAGAAAAAGGAGAAAAAGAAAATTGGCTTAACAAGGAAATTTAAAGTAAACACTCTACCCACCCCCAAAAATACATTATCATGTATTAATATCAAAATAAAGGGATTTAGCAACCCCTCACAAACAGGAGATAAAAAGAAAAAAAACACTATTGTCCTCGTCCTTTCAGTTATCTAATCTATTATCATGTCCAAAACGTTTTTTTACTTTTTCTGGGGAGGCAAAAGAAAGCCTAGACTCCTCACACATAAAGGGAAATACTGCCAGTACTGGATGCCAAGATCTCTCAGTCTTCTCTTAGCTTCATTAAATTTCTTCCTTTTCCAAATTACAGCTGTAGAGAAGTTCTGGAAGAATATAATCTTCGAACCATTGTAGATTAAAGCCTGTGGATCTTTTCCCTTCATTCTGGAGGTTTCCATAACTTTAACATTATCTCTATAGCTGTGGATTCACACTAGGACTACGCGATGCAGCTGTTCTGAGTCAGGCCTGCACATAGCAACTCAATGGGCCCTTTCAACTTTTACCTGGTCAGATGCAGCCTCCAGGCCCAGGAATCAGGGCAGCCAGCTTCAAAGAAGCTTGTTGGCTGGTCACTTTCTTCCCCCTCCAGCAGCCCCACAATACAGACGTTCTTTCTCCTGTCTCTGTTGTCGAGGATGCCAACCTGTTTCTATAAGGTAAGTGCCTGTCTTTCCAGCATTTGAATTCTTTCCTTTGCAGAATCAATCTCAGTGTCAGAAACCACCGTCATCCTTTCTACTTTTTTTGTTCTTTGTCCTAGGCCTTCCAGATGCACCACTTGTTTCTGCAGCATGGCCGAGATCAGATCCAGTCTGGTGCAGAACTCCTCTTTGATTGATGTCTCGATCATCTCTTGCTGTTTTGCAAACTCCGCAGCCAGGGCCTGTTAAGGGAACGACTCTGAGGGACTATAGGGACTGCTGCTGCAGCCGCGGAGGTGTCTGACTTCACAGATGAGTGTCCCATGGGTTGGGACTTGCTGGGGCCTTTATCTTTAGTCATATTTTTTGATAAAACAAACTTTATAAAATAAATTATATAAGATATCTAGGTTCAAAAACTCTTTAAAGATCAAATTATCATAGAAATTATCACAGAAATTATTTAAGTGGGGAGGTGAGAGTGCTACTTTGCCTGAACTGAGATGCAGAGCTCAGCAAAGCAGACCACTTAGATCACTGCCATTTTGGATCCCCTGCCAAGAGAAATTTTAAGATTTGAGGACATAAATAAAGATGTGTTGCTGCAGTTATATAGACTCTTGGTGAGACAGCAGCTGGAATACCTCTATAATTTTGGTCTCATCTAAGGAAGGAAGTACATGTCATAGATCAATCACTGGCAAAATTGGATTGTTTTATGAAGAGAGATTGAGGAGACTGGATCTGTAATCCCTTCAGCAAAGAATGAGAAATGATCTTGTTGCAGAATATAACATTCTTACAGGGTTTGATGGGGCGGAGGTAGGTAGGATGTTCCCCCGGCTGGTAATTCTAAAAACAGGTGACATTCTCAGGATAAAAGACAGCCTATTTAAAATTGAGACTCTCTGGAATTCTCTACCCAGAAACATTATGGGAGATGGGCATATGCAGGAATAATGACAAGAGGGAGAATTTCAGCTTTGATTTAATTGAATAGATGAATGGGCTTCACAAGCTCGATGGTCTACTTCTCTTCCTATGTTCCTAAATCTCCTTTGCACTTGTTGGTTCTAACATTCTACTAATATTGTTCTGAAACTTTTTTGGTTTTCCCAAGTGTATTTGAAAAACGATTGTGCTACATGTTTCCCAAATTGTTGTATTGAGATGCTCTCATTAGAGCATTACTATCAGAAGACTTGTAGAACATCTCCTGCCTTCCATTCCTTCCCTACTACCTATCTCAATTTCATTGAATGGATTCATATGAAAGTCAGCTTAAAATTCTTGGAAATGTCTTAAAAAGGTAAAACAGCAGTACTTACCCATTGGTTGTGAATCACTGGGAATCTTGAATATTTTGTTGTTGACTTTCACTTCCCCAATTCTATATTCAGGTTCCGATAGTTGTAAATCTTTACACAGTTTTGTTAAGATCTGGGAAGGCTTCAGGCAGTCACGCCATGCATTGTAACCTTGTCTACAAATCAAATAGGACAAAATACAATCAAACCAGATAGGTGAGGAGACTGCTTTGGTTTATGTCACTTTTAGAAAAAGCATTCCTGGTATGTGGGCATCTCTGACTAGGCCAGCATTTATTGCCCATCTCTAACTGCCCAGTGGTACTTAAGAGTCAATCACATAGTTGTAGGTCTGGAGTCATATGTAGGACAGACCAAGTAAGGAAAGTAGTTTCTTGGGCACCATTCAGCTAGTTTTTTATTGAATAAAGCTTCACCACCTGCAATGGCAGGATACGAACATGACCCCAGACCATTAACTTGCGAATCTAAATTGCTAGTCCAATGATATTACCACTACACCACCACTTCCTGAAACCAACTTAATTTGACAAGTTGAGGGTCCCTATTAATTGCATAACAACCCTAAGTGTCCAAAGTGGGACCATTATAGGTCAGCTTGGATATGAAAAAAAAATCATTTTTCTGTGGTTTTGCAAGATAAAAGAAGTCATTTTGAACTCCAACATGTGATTTCTTGCAACCAACACAGAGAATGCCGGAAAAATTCAGCAGGTCTGGCAACATGTGTGGAGACAGAAATAGAGTTAATGTTTCGGGTCCAGTAAGACTCTTCCTCAGAGTTCTGTTTGTTTCACATTTCCAGCATTCATGGTGTTTTGCTATAATTTAACATGATATCCTGCAGCCATTTCACATTCTGATTTTTTTCTTTCTGTCCATATAATACTTTGTGTGCAAATCAGAATTGAAACAAATAATTTTAATGTACCTTGATTAATTTATAATTTGTGAACTAATGTAACAGATTATTTCAATGATTCAATAATACCTGTTAAATCTAATGTTTCAATAGACTGCAAAACCAGCAGAATTTAATTCCTTCCAATTTTGATAAGCCACAGAGCTTCAAAACCTTGTTCAAAAATAAAGATCATTGTTTAATCCAATCAAGGAGACCAAATCTTTTATTTTTGTGGACTATGGTTTGAAAGTGAGATAAAACAGATAGTGCTTTCAAAAATAGAAAAGATACAAGGATCTATTTGTAGTTTTGGAAAAGCAAGTGAGACTAACTACTGTTAATGAAGCAATTTTACTTTTGGGGACACTTTTTTTGCCCAGATAAATAGGCAAAACCTGGGTACGTTTAGAGCAATTCTGCCTACAGGCAATCTTTGATTTTTCAGTTGACACCAGTTGTTATGGGTTCAGGACAGCACAGCACTTTCTGATTTGGACTACCTGCAGTTTAACACATGTCCTGAAAGTAGGAATGAAGACAGAAGAAAGAAGATTCCCCACAAGCTTACAGCATCAACATCTCTCGCTCTTTCTCCTTGTCCTTTAATAATTGCCCTCGCCAACTCTATTGAAAAAGCTGGGGAACCAACATTTAGAGGTTACAAAAGGAAGAAAACTAAAATCTACAGGAAAAGACTGACCCCTGGATCCAGCCAAGCAATTAGCAAACTCATTTGTCTGCTTAGGAATCAGTCTGCTTAGGAACCAGCTTTTTTTTAAATTCACGTGTGGGACATGAGCCAGTATTTAATTCCTGTCCCTAGTCACCCTTAAGATGCTGGTGGTAAGCTGCCTTCTTGAACCGCTGCACTCCATGTGCTATAGGAAGACCTACAATACTGTTTGGAAGGGAACTCCAAGATTTTGACCCAGGGATAGTGAAGGAACTGCGATATGTTTCCAAGTCAGAATGCTGAAAGGCTTGGAGGGGAAATTGCAGTTGATGCTGTTCCTGTGTATTTGCTACCCTTGTCTTTCTAGACTATTGATGACAGTAGTGCAATTGATATGGTTCAGTAAGGCCTCTGACAAGGTGCCACATGGTAAGATGGTCCAAAAGGTAACAGCCCATAGGATCCAATGCAAGTTGGCAAACCACATCCAAAATTAACTTTTAAGTGGGAGGCAGAAGATGATGGTGGAGAGTTGTTATTGTTATTGCAGATTAGATTCTAGATTCTCTATAGTGTGGAAACAGGCCCTTCGGCGCAACAAGTCCACACCGACCCTCCAAAGGGTAACCCACCCAGACCGATTTCCTTCTGACTGATGCACCTAACGCTATGAACAATTTAACATGGCCAATTCATCTGAACTACACATCTTTGGACTGTGGGGAGAAAACCAGAGCAAACCCATGCAGACACAGGGAGAATGCGCAAACTCCACACAGATAGGCACCCAAGGCTGGAATTGAACCTGAGACCCTAGTACTGTGAGACAGCAGTGCTAACCACTAAGCTACCATGATGCCCTGAATTGTAATTGGAAGACTGTGACCAGCAGAGTACCACAGGATCAGTGCTGGGACACTTACTGTTTGTTATGTACATGAATGACTTAAATATGAATATAAAAGGTTTAATTAGTAAGTTTGAAGATGACATGAAACTTGGTGATATTGTTGATAGTCAGGAGGATGGTTTCAGGCTACAGTCTGATGTTGATCAGCTAGTAAACTGGACAGAACAATGGCAGAAGGAATTTAATCATAACAAGTGCAAGGTGGTGCATTTTAGAAGGTCTAATAAGGGAAGAATAGACACAATGAATGGTAGGTCTCTAGGGAGTACTGAGGAACAATGGACCTTGGTGTACAAGCCTATAGGTTCATGAAATGTCAGCACAGTTAGACTGGATAGCGAAGAAGGCATTTAGGATGCTTGCCTTTATTAGCCAGAGCATACAATATAAGCGCAAGGAAGTCTTATTACAACATTATGAAACATTAGTTGTGCAACAGACGGAATACCGTATACAGACTGGTCGCTACACTATCAGAAGGATAAGATTGCATTGGAGAGGGTGGAGACGAGATTCACCAGAGTTAGGCTAGAAAATCTCAATTATAAGAAGATACTGGTTAGGTTAAGTTTGTTTTCCTTGGATCAGAGGAAGCTGGCGGCGATCTTATTGATGTATGCAAAATGATGAAAGCAAAGACAGAACAGATTGCGAGAATCTCCTCCCGATGGCAGATGTATCTAAGAGGAGGAGTAAGTCATTTAGAGGAGCTCCGAGAATTTTTTATCACTCAACAAGTGGCAGAAATATGGAACATGCTGCATGAGAGGATGGTGATCTCCTCTACATCGGGGTGGGGGGGGGTGGGGTGGGTAGAATGCCAACTTGCAGATCGTACCAGAGAAAATCTCCGGACACCTGCACCATCCAAACCCACCACCCCATGGCTAAACACTTTAACTCCGCATCCCACTTCACCAAAGACATGCAGGTCTTGGGTCTCCTCCATCGCCAAACCCTGACCACTCAATGCCTGAAGGAAAAACATCTCATCTTCCGTCTGGGACCCTGTAACCACACGGGATCTATGTGGATTTCACCAGTTTCCTCATTTCCCCTCCCCCCACCTCATCCCAGTCTCAACCCTCCAACCCGGCAACACCCTCTTGATCTGCCCATCTTCCTTCCCATCTATCTACTCCACCCTCCTCTCTGATCTGTCACTTTTACCCCCACCTTCATCTACCTATCACATTCCCAGCTACCTTCTCTCCACCCCATCCCCCCTCCCATTTATCTCTCAGCCCCCCAGGCCCACAAGCCTCATTCCTGATGAAGGGTTAATGCCCAAAACATCGATTCTCCTACTTCTTAAATGCTGCATTACCAGCTATGCTTTTCCAGTACCACACTCTCGACTCTGATCTCCAGCATCTGCAGTCCTCACTTTCTCCTGAGGATGGTGGGGTGTATTAGGTTAAGACATATTGGGCTATGGACCAAGTGCAGGTAAAGGGGTTTAGTGTTTGTTGCATAGACAAGGTGTGCCGAAGGTTCTATTTCTATGCTGTATGCCTCTGACTCTAAAGTCTGATCATCACTAATAATATGAGGCATTATGAAAGAAAGGAAAAGGACTGTGGAACCAGTTCACCTCAATTTGTGATTTTGGATTGGTGGTGTACTGTGTTCCTCTGATTATTATCGCTTCCACTCAACTCATAATATTTGTGTCTGCTTTTTCTTGTGTCTACTTGTGTCTTTGTATGCGTCCATGTTTATGTGTGTATTAATGCACGTTACATTATATATAGTAGAAATCCTGTATCCATTCTTAAAAGTTGTTATAAATAAAACTATTTTCTTAGTAATGAAAAAAAATTGATGTGCATATTTCTTTAACCTGAATTGCAGAGTTTGGTAGAATTAGACAATTCAATGATTTAATTAAAAGTCCATCCTTGTGACAACGCTGAGAATAGTGTGCTTTGATTTCCAGTGCAACATCCCCAGTCGGTTGTAACAACTTTTAAGGGCACTTTGGCTAGAATTTTGGAACATAAACAATGTAAGATTAATTTGGAGTCAGAGTAAGTGATAAAGGACAAAAGATAAACACTAAGTTTCATACTTGTAAGAATATAAATAAGATGGCACTAGGAGCTTCAAAAGTCTTCCACACTGGAAGAGTTACCAAAATTGACATACAAGAGGTCCAAAAGCTAAGTTTTGAACTGGTGAGTAAATTAGAAGTGGAATAGCCTCCAGGCTAAAAAGGAGAAATAATTGAAAGCATAGTGGGTTTTGAGAAGATTTGTAGCTCAGACCCCTTGGCATCATGGTAGCCCACGAATCCACCAACACACTAAAACTGCAGCTAATGAACTTGAAAGACCCTATACAGACAACAAGCGAAACTAACGTCACTTACAAAATACTGTGCAAGGACTGTAACCAACACTACATTGGACAAACAGGCAGAAAACTAGCCACCAGGATACATGAACACCAACTAGCCACAAAAAGACATGACCCTCTCTCACTAGTATCCTCACATATGGATGAGGAAAGAGACCACTTCAACTGGGACAACACATCCTTCCTAGGACAAGCAAACAAAGACATGCACGACAATTCCTAGAAGCATGGCATTCCAACCGGAACTCTATTAACAAACACATCGAGTTAGACCTCCATCTACCACCCTCTGAGAAAAGGAACCGGAAGTGACGTCACCACAGAAAATGACATCACCAACCCAAACATATAAATAGAAAGCTGGAATTTTCAGCATTGTTTCGCCTGAGGCCCACTGAAGATAACAAAACGTCTGGAAATGAACCTTGTAGCTCAGTACATCTGAAAGCATAGTATTTGTTCTTTACAGAGTTAAAAGAGAGACCAGGTGCTCCAAGTAGTGAGATACTGGAATCAGTTCATACTGAGTTAGTTAAAGCAGCTTGAGCATAAGAAAGTGAAGAAGATGGAGACAGCAGGGAAAACTTGGAAAGTGAATTGAAATTAAAAGAATGGAAATGAAAAAGAGAAGGCTGAAACTCTTCGTATCTGCCCTGTCAAGTCCCTTAAGGGTCTTTTGTATGTTTCAATAAGATTACCTTTCAATCCTCTAAACTTCAATGGATGTTGGCCCAATCTGCTCAACCATGCAGATATCAGTTGAGTCAGCCTTCTCTGAACCATTTCCAAGGCAAATATATCATTTAATTTTTGAAATAAGGAGATTAAAACTGTACAAAACACTTTTGATGTGGTGTCACCAAATACTCAGTACAGCTGAAACTTCCAACTTAGATATTCCATTTCCAATTCTGATCTCTTTCTCTAAAGCTTCTGTGCAGTTGTAACTTTGGATTCTGCATTCTGTTCTGCTACCCTGATGTACTTTGTATGGTACAATCTGCCTGTACAGCACACAAAACAACACTTTTCACTGTATCTCGATACATGTGATGACAATAAATCAATCGATTCTTTGCAATAAGTGACAACATTCCATTCACCTTCCTAACCATTTGTTGTACCAGCATATTTACTTTGTGATTCAGGTATCTGGGTCTCTTTGTGCCTCAAAATTCTGCAATCTCTCTTGCTCTATTAAATAATATGTACTGTCGAATTGAACAAGTTTACATTTATTCATTTTATTCCATCTGCCAAATATTTTTCTGTATCTATATCTATTTGCAGACTCATTCAGTATTCTTGATAACTTACAACTATAGGAAGATAGTTGTGGCTGATGGAGGTCATCAGGACATCAATGCAGGAATTCCTCAGGGCAGTGTCCTGGGCTCAACTATCATCAGTTGCTCCATCAATGTGAATGTTCACTGATGACTGCATGATGTTCAGCACCATTTGCAACTCCTCAGGTACTGAAGTTGTCTATGACCAAATATACCAAGACCTCGACAATAGCCAGGTTTGGGCTGAAAAATGGCAAGTAACATTTGTGCTACACATATGTCAAGCAATGACCATCTCAACAAAAAACAATCTAACCTCTGGTCCTTGACATTCAAAGGTATTATCTTCGAGTAAAAAATGAGGTCTGCAGATGCTGGAGATCACAGCTGCAAATGTGTTGCTGGTCAAAGCACAGCAGGTTAGGCAGCATCTCAGGAATAGAGAATTCGACGTTTCGAGCATAAGCCCTTCATATTACATCACTGAGTCCCCCACTACCATTATCCTGGGTGTTACTGCTGACTGGAATGGTAAATACACCTACTAAATACAGTGGTGAGTAACTCACCTCCTGACTCCCCAAATTGCAAGGTACAGTCAGGAATATGATAGAATACTTGCCTGGATGTATGCAATTCCAACAACATTCAAGAAGCTTGACATCATCCAGGACAAGCAATCCACTTGACTGGCACCGCATCCATTCCCTCCACCAACAACACTGAGTAGCAGCAGTGCATATACTATCTAGAAGATGCTCTGCATAAATTCATTAAAGATTCTTAGGTAGCAAACCCATGAACACTTCCAGCAGATACAGGGAATATCACCAACACCTGCAAGTTCCTTTCCAAGCCACTCACTTGGATATCGTTCCTTCAGTGTCACTGGGTCAAAGTGCTAGAATTCTGTCCTAAGACGTTGTGGGTCAACCTACAGCACATGAACTGCAGCGGTTCTAGGAGGCAACTCATCACCACTTTTTCAAGGGCGACCAGAGACTGACAATAAATGCTGGCCTAGCCAGTGATGCCCATGCCGCATGAACGAATGAAAAATATTGTTACAGAATAGAAAGACGTAATTTGACCATTTATGCCTGAGCTTGATTTCCAAATAGCATAGCACCAAGAGCCAATCTTTTGCCTTCACACTGTAACATTGCACAATGCTCCTTTTCAGATAATCACCTAACTCCCTTTTGAAGATTGGCTGGTCAACAGGAAAGACAGAATGATCATAAATGGGTCTTTTTCTGTTTGGCAAGATTAACAATTCATGTGCAATAGGGATCAGAGCTGCAGTGTTAACCTTTTACAATTTGTATGCACAAAGATGGGTATTAAGAAAGTAAGTAGAGAAAGGGATGTAAAACAACTACGAAGGGATAAAGATAGGTAAACAATTAGGCAACTGTATATCAAAGCAGTCATCTTCCAGTGCAAACAAGTCCTATTACCAAAAGCATTCAGCTATTACACCAGGGACATGCGAGTAATGAACACGAGACAATTAGTGTATGACTGTATGTATTGGCCAGGGGTGATAAGGATATTCAATTTCTTATGTTGCAGTGAGGTACACCAAATGTATCAACTTTAGCAATGAAGTAAGACCTTACATCCACTTGATGTATATCCACTCCTTGGGAGAATGTAGCTACAATATTCATTGATCATGGGGAAGATTATATTTGTGATGGATTAATTTTCTAAATTTGCTATTATTCATCGATTTAGCAACACATACAGTATAAGTGTCACTGCCACAATGAGCACTATTTTCAGTTTATTCAGTATCTGGGAACAGTTCGGGCCTGACGAGACTGCAGTTCACTGGCAAATCATTTGCAGAAATGTGCACTAGATAGATATTAATCCAGATCACAACATCATGCTGTTGACCACACTAAAGGCAAAGATAAATCTCAGTGAGGAAATCTCAGTCTAGGAAGGGGACAAACTGTCTGTGGTTAACCAGGAAAATAAAGGAAATTGCAACAGGACTTTGGTCAGCTGTGGAAATGGGCTGAGAAATGGCAAATGAAGTGTAATATAGATAAATGTGAGGTCTTGCATTTTGGAAAGCCAAATCAAGGTAGGTGTTTTATGGTGAATGGTGTGGCCTTAAGGAGTGTAGTGGAACAGAGGGACCTTGGTGTTCAGGTGCACGGTTCTCTGAAAGCAGAATCAAAGAAAGACAGGGCAGTGAGGAAGGCTTTTGGCACATTGGCCTTCATCAGTCAGGACATTTAGTATAGAAGTTGGGAAGTTATGTTGCAGTTGCACAGTTCGTTGGTGAGGCTGCACTCGGAATATTGTGTTCGCCTTTGCTATTGAAAGGATGCTATCAAATTGGAAAGAGTGCAAAAGAAATTTACAAGGACGTTGCCAGAACTCAGTGGAGTTATGGGAAGAGATTAGGCAAACTAGGACTTTTTCCTTTGGAATGTAGGACACTGAGGGAGGATGTTATAGAAATGTACAAGATCATGAGAGGCATGTATAGGGTGAATGCACTCAGTCACTTTCCCAGGGTTGGGAAATCAAGGACTAGATGGCATCTGTTTAAGGTTAGAGGAGAAAGAATAAACGGTAACCTGAGAGGCAACTCTTTTACATAGAGGGTCATATGCATATGAAATGAGCAGCCAGTGGAAATGGTTGAGGTGGGTACATTAACAACATTTAAAAGGCGTTTAGACAAATACATGGATAGAAAAGAATTAGAAGGACATGAATCGAAAAGTGTGGCGCTGGAAAAACACAGCAGGTCAGACAGCATCCAAGGAGCTGGAGAGTCAACATTTCATAGAACATAAAACTGTACAGCACAGTACACATCCTTTGGCCCTTGATGTTGTGCTACCCTTTTATCCTACTCGAAGATCAGAGTGAGCTACATATCTTTCACTGTACTATCTTCCATGTGCCTATTCAAGAGTTGCTTAAATATCCATCAGGAATGAAGGGCTTATGCCCGAAATGTCAATTGTCTTGCTTCTCAGACATTGTTGACCTGCTGTGCTTTTCCAGTGCCACTCTTTTTGACTCTGATCTCCAGCATCTGCAGTCCTGACTTTCTCTTAGATGGATAGGGCCAAATGAGGGAAATGGGGTTAGTGAGGATGGCCATTTTGGTTGGTATGGATCAGTTTGGGCTGACAGGCCTGTCTCTGTGCTGTAGGACTTTATGACTGTATGGTAGTATTAGATAAGAAAAACATACAATGTGGCAAAGATTAGTGGTAAATCAGAGTATTGGGAAAGCTTTAAAAGCCAACAAAAGATAACCACATAAAAGAGGAAATAAACTGAAGCAAACTAACAAGTAATGTGAAAACAGTTTCTTAAATATATAAAAAGGCAGAACAGGCCAAAATGAACATAGGCCCCTTAGAAAATGAGGTGGGAAAATAATAATGGAGAATCAGGAATGGCAGAGGTGTTGAATAAATACTTTATATCAGTCTTTACAAGCATTCCACAAAATACAAAATAATCAAAGTACTAATAAGGAAGAGAAATAAAAACAAAGACTATCACTTGAGAAAAATTATTGGGGAAATAAATGAGGCTAACAGTCAATACGATCCCTGAACCTGATAATTCACATCTTAGGATATAAAAAGCAGTAGCTGCAGAGATAGTGGATGCACTGACAGTAACCTTTGATGAATTCTTAGATAATGGAAAAATCCTCTGAAGTTTGAAAACTGCCAATACAACACCCTTATTCATAAACTGATGGAGACAAAAAAAACAGATAGTGGAGTACCACAAGAATCAGTGCTGGGCCCACAATATTTACAGTACACATTACTATTTGGATGAGGAAAGTAATTATACCATCGTCAAAATTGTGGATGAAACAAAAGTGGATGGAAAGGCAAGCAATGAGGATAGCACAAGGAGTCTACAGTGGGAATATAGATAGGTTAAGTGATTGGGCAAAAACTTAGATTGAGAATAATGTGGAAAAATACGAGTTTATGCATTTTAGCATAGAATCATAGAGATGCACAGCACGGAAACAGACCCTTCAGTCGATCTCATCCATGCCGATCAGATATCCTAGCCCAATCTAGTCCCACCTTCTGGCACTTGGCCCATATCCCTCCAAACCCTTCCTATTCATATACCTATCCAAATGCCTTTTAAATGTTGCAATTGTACTAGCCTCCACTACTTCCTCTGACAACTCATTCCATACATGTACCACCTTCTGCATTCAAAAGTTGCCCCTTAGGTCTCTTTTATATCTTTTCCCTCTCACCTGAAACCTATGCTCTCTAGGTCTGGACTCCCCCACCCCAGGGAAAAGACTTTGCCTATTTACCCTATCCATGCCCCTCACGATTTTATAAACCTTCAAAAGGTCACACTTCAGCCTCTGAAGCTCCAAGGAAAACAGCCCCAGCCTATTCAACCTCATCTCCAACCCTGGCAACATCCTTGTAAATCTTTTCTGAACCCTTTCAAGTTTCACAACATCTTTCCAATAGGAAGGAGGCCAGAACTACATGCAATATTCCAAAAGTGGCCTAACCAATGTCCTGTACAGCCACAACATGACCTCCCACCTCCTACTCAACACTCTGACCATTAAAGGAAAGCATACTAAACGCCTTCTTCACCATCCTATCTACCTGCGACTTCACTTTCGAAGAGCTATGAACCTACCCTTCAAGGTCACTTTGTTCAGCAACACTCCTTGTGACCTCACCATTAAATGTATAAGTCCTGCTGAGATCTGCATTCCCAAAATGCAGCACTTCATTTTATCTAAATTAAATTCCATCTGCCACTTCTCAGCCCATTGGCCCATCTGATCAAGATCCTGTTGTAAAGCAGGACGGAAAGAAGAGCTGAATATTATTTAAAGGGAGAAAGATTGCAGAAAACCAAAGAACAGAAAGATTTGGAGGTCCCCAAGCAAGAATCATAAAAGCTGGCATCCAAGGGAAGACAAATGAAATGTTGATCTTTATTTCAAAGGGAATCGAGAATAAAAATGGGGAGCAAATACAGAAGTTGCTGGAAAGGCTCAGCAGGCATGAGTGCATCTGTGAAGAGAAATCAGAGTTAACATTTCGGATCTGGTGACCCTTCCTCTGAGTTCTGAGGAAGGGTCATTGGACTTGAAACATTAACTTTCATTTCTCTTCACAAATGTTGTCAGCCCTGCTGAGCTTTTCCAACAACTTCTGATTTTGTTTCTGATTTACAGCATCCGCAGATCTTTCAATTTTTATATAAGTAGTAAGGTTTGGTTAAAACTATACAAAGCATTATTCAGTCCACAGCTGGAATAATGTGAACTTTGGTCCCTTTATCTAAAGGAAGGATAGACTCTGGAGGCAGACCAGAGAAGGTTTACTGGTTGATCCTTGATATGAAGAGACCTTCTTACAAAGATAAATTGTGTAGTTTGAGCTCGCACTCACTAGAGTTTAGAAAAATGAGAGGAGACCTTATGAAACATATAGGATTCGTAGGGAACTTGACAGGAGAACTAATATTCCCTTGAGGTAGAGTGTGGGATCAGAGGGCATCATCTTAGAACAAGGGATTGCTCATTTAAGACAGAGATGAGAAATTTCTTCTTTCGGAGGCTAGTGAATCATTGGAATTCTTTTCAACAGTGGGGTACAGAGGCTGGGTCATTAAGTATTTTCATGGCTGATTTAGACAGATTTTTAATCCCGTAGGAAATTGAGAGTTATGAGGATACAGCAGGAAAGTGGAGTTGAGGATTATCAGTTCAGCCATGATCTCATTGAATAGTGGAGCAGACTTGATGGGTCGAATGGCCTACTTCTGTTCCAATGTCTTATGGCCTTATGGTAAATTCATACATGCTGTAATACAGTAAATGTTTATTTTTATCTCACAGATTTAGATTTGGAAGATTAATCTTGAAGAGTACTTACGCCTCATATTGGGTTGGCAGTCCACACTGAGCTCGATATTTACTGTAGTATCGATTCTCTAGATCGAGTTTAGTTTCACCAATCAAATCATCTGTTCCAACCATATCATGATCAAATATCGAAACAGTGAGCTCTGTCTCCATCGGAAATGCAACAGTCATTTCAAACACTCTGAGAATATTTAACAACAAAATATTTATTAATAAAGGAATTGAAGATTTCCATACACTTTATAGTTGAGAATTAAAGTATTTGCAATTACTTGTATTGAACAGGCAGGTATGTTCAACTGAAACCAGAATAGCATTAATATCTTAGGGCTCTTCTGGCACAGTGGTACTGTCCCCACCCCTGGACCGGGGGGCCTGAGCTCAAGTCCCACACGCTCTGAGGAGTATATTTCAACTCGGAACAGGCTGATTAGAAAAATAACCTCTACTAATATCTAAGGTTCCCCATGGGAGACTGATTAGCAAGGTTAGATCTCATGGAATACAGGGAGAACTAGCCATTTGAATACAGAACTGGCTCAAAGGTAGAAGACAGAGGATGGTGGTGGAGGGTTGCTTTTCAGACTGGAGGCCTGTGACCAGTGGAGTGCCACAAGGATCGGTGCTGGGTCTTCCACTTTTTGTCATTTACATAAATGATTTGGATGAGAGCATAAGAGGTACAGTTAGTAAGTTTGCAGATGACACCAAAATTGGAGGTGCAGTGGACAGCGAAGAGGGTTACCTCAGATTACAACAGGATCTGGACCAGATAGGCTAATAGGCTGAGAAGTAGCAGAGGGAGTTTAATTCAGATAAATGTGAGGTTCTGCATTTTGGGAAAGCAAATCTTAACAGGACTTATACACGTAATGGTAAGATCCTAGGGAGTGTTGCTGAACAAAGAGACCTTGGAGTGCAGGCTCATAGCTCCTTGAAAGTGGAGTCGCAGGTAGATAGGATAGTGAAGAAGGCATTTAGTATGCTTTCCTTTATTGGTCAGAGTATTGAGTACAGAAGTTGGGAGGTCATGTTGCGGCTGTACAGGACATTGGTTAGGCCACTGTTGGAATATTGCATGCAATTCTTGCTTCCTTCCTATTGGAAAGGTGTTGTGAAATTTGAAAGGGTTCAGAAAAGATTTAGAAGGATGTTGCCAGGATTGGAGAATTTGAGCTACAGGGAGAGGCTGAACAGACTGGGGCTGCTTTCCCTGGAGCGTCGGAGGCTGAGGGTTGACCTTATAGAGGTTTAGCTGAAAATGTGTTGCTGGTTAAAGCATAGCAGGTTAGGCAGCATCTCAGGAATAGGGAATTCGACGTTTCGAGCATAAGCCCTTCATCAGGAATGAGAGAGAGTAGCCAAGCAGGCTAAGATAAAAGATAGGGAGGAGGGACTTGGGGGAGGGGCGATGGAGGTGGGATAGGTGGAAGGAGGTGCTTGGGGGAGGGGCGATGGAGGTGGACTTGGGGGAGGGGCGATGGAGGTGGACCTTTTATCTTAGCCTGCTTGGCTACTCTCTCTCATTCCTGATGAAGGGCTTATGCTCGAAACGTCGAATTCCCTATTCCTGAGATGCTGCCTAACCTGCTGTGCTTTAACCAGCAACACATTTTCAGCTGTGATCTCCAGCATCTGCAGACCTCATTTTTTACTTGAAGATTTTAACCTACTGCGAATCCTCTTGCAAGGATGCCTTCCTTGAAGAAGCTCCCTTCCTCCCTCTACAAGGATTTCAGTGAGTCTCTCTCTCACTGCACCCCCCAGGTCATCTCCTCTGCACAGAAACTCTTCAGCCACGTTCTCAAACAGACTCGTTACCACAGCCACATCTCCTTCCTCAGCAGCACCGCCCTCCTAACCTGCAATCTCCTTACTGACCTCTCCGTCTCCACCCCACTCCGGCCTATCACCCTCACCTTGACCTCCTTCCACCTATCCCACCTCCATCGCCCCTCCCCCAAGTCCCTCCTCCCTACCTTTTATCTTAGCCTGCTTGGCTACTCTCTCATTCCTGATGAAGGGCTTATGCTCGAAACGTCGAATTCCCTATTCCTGAGATGCTGCCTAACCTGCTGTGCTTTAACCAGCAACACATTTTCAGCTGTGATCTCCAGCATCTGCAGACCTCATTTTTTACTTATAGAGGTTTACAAAATTATGAGGGGCATGGATAGCATAAATAGACAAAGTCTTTCCCCTGGAATCGGAGAGTCCAGAACTAGAGGGCATAGGTTTTGGGTGAGAGGGGAAAGATATAAAAGAGACCTACGGGGCAACTTTTTCACACAGAGGGTGGTACATGTATGGAATGAGCTGCCAGATGATGTGGTGGAGGCTGGTACAATTGCAACATTTAAGAGGCATTTGGATGGGTATATGAATTGGAAGGGTTTGGAGGGATATGGGTCAGATGCTGGCAAGTGGGACTAGATTGGGTTGGGATATCTGATCGGCATGGACAGGTTGGACCAAAGGGTCTGTTTCCATGCTGTACATTTCTTTGACTCTATGACTCTGTCTTAGGGATGACTAAAATTATCTCCATTACTATCTTTAAATGCAATCTATTTTATTTTCATTCAGTAGTACTTTTTGGAATATTTATAATTTGAGATTAGTCAAATTAGTGAAAAGTCAAACTGACAAATTGATCATGTCATGTCTTTTTAACAGATTGCAGAGATCTTTATCTTCTTTAGAGACAAAAAAAACTGCAGATGCTGGAATCCAAAATAGACAGGCAGGAGGCTGGAAGAACACAGTAAACCAGACAGCATTAGGAGGAGGAGAAGTAGACGTTTCAAGTGTAACCTCTCTTCAGGATGGGCTGTGGAGGTAGGGGGAGCTGCAGACAGAGGGGGTGGCAGGAGCAGTGTGGTAAAGTGGGGATAGGTTAGTATTCTTGGCCATAAACATAAGTTTATCTATGGAGCTGCTTCTAGAGAGGTCAAAAACTCAATTGTTAGACTCTCATAATAGGGACTTTGAAATGCATCCCTTCCCTTGAAAAGACAAGCTACAGAACAGGTCATTTCCTCTTGGACAGCAAGTGACAGACTTGTATGTCAAGCACCTTAATGGCTGACTAGACTGCCTGAGGTTATTCTGAACAGAGTAGCGTTGCCAACCAATACCAGTGACTAATCCTTTCAAGTGATTTATTTTCCTAAATGTTTTGTCCCTAATCAGTCTGTTTTCATACACCAGTACATTGTGTATTTTTCCATTTTCATGTTGTCTGTTGTAGAAACCATTTTCAGGCCCTTTCCTTAACTGAGCTACTAGTATGGTAAGAAATTCTGGACAGAGAAACCCCATAACCTATGACAAAACAACTTCATTTCGATCCAGGTTCCAGAATTTTAGTATATTGGCTTTGATAGTTACAGAATTGCACTAATACTCACTCTCCAAAGACAGGGTTCAGTTGTTTGGGGATGTACCGGTCCTTACTGTCCTGGACTTGTTCACCAACTTTAACAACGATATAGGGATCGGATTTTCCATTCAAGTCAGTGGGAGCAAGATTAGTTGCCTTGGTTAAAAAAAAGTTTTAGTTTGGAAAATCACAAAAGTTTATCAAAAACTGTAATTAACATAGATACTTTCAGATGGTTTCAAGTGTAGGGGGCTGTTTCCTGGGAATTCCTTTGGAGTATGTTATGATGGGGAATCCACAGAATCCCACACTGGAATCATGGCTATCTGGCAAGTGGAAAGTCCAGGCCAAATTCTCAGGATTATATTTATTTATTGTAGATTTGCTATAAGATTTCAACTCTTGGTACTGCGGACAACATTTATTGGAAATGATGGTGGCTTTACCCACTGGGAAGAGTCTTGCATCACATCTTTCAGGAAAAGCAAATTGTAGTCCATACCACTGGACTGTAGTGGGCTTCCCCAGGATCAAAATCCCCAGGAAAAGAAGGTCCTTGCCAAGCACTGCTGACCACTTAGCTGTGCTTTTATATCTTTATTCATTCACAGGATGAGGGCAGCACTGGCTGGGCCAGCATTTTTTATTGCCCATCCCTAATTGACAGTTAAGAGTAAACCAGATTGCTGAGGGTCTGAAGTCACACGTAGGCTATACCGGGTGAGGATGACAGATTTCCTTCCCTAAAGGACAGTAGTATCAGTAGCTCCACCCAAGGAGGTGATGTGTACCATAGTATGATACCAGCCTGAGGTTTTGTGTCATCACTGGATCCCAAGGCCAGAGATGAGGGCAGGTAGGGTAGATCTTGGGGTTAAGGGTAACAGGGTAGTAGAAGAAGGAGTTGGAAGGTGGTGGCTCAATCAGACTCTGAGTACCATTGAATCAGAAGGCCCTTCTCCCAAAAACATGCAGTGCTGATGAGGTACATATTTTGAGTTTCCATGTGGTAAGCACCCTACTGACACTAAGATAATAGTGCACAGATGAGTCTCAGACATGGGTATAAAATTAATCAGGATGCCCACCTAACCACCCTCCTATTCAATTAAACTACCCCTGTTACCAAACACACCAAATGGAAAGCCATTAAACTCCACCCTTTCCTTCTTTAGGCTTCTTGGGAAAATAAATATATTCAGAATTAGATTAAAAAGACTCTATTTCATTCATTAGCCTAACACATTCCATTGTGGCCATGCAAATTTGTAAAATCTAGTGAGAAGTTGTACTTACTTTCACCAAATAAACCCTGACAAGAACTTTGATTGGTCTGTTCTTTGGGATACCCTGGAATATCTTAAAGTCAGCTTCCACTTCATCATTTGGGTAGATTAGGAAGGAACCCTAAATAAAAAAAAGACAAAATTAGATCAATCCAAGGGTGCCCCAACTTGAGCTCCCACCCATCCCTTCCACTCTGACACCCCTGGAACTCAAATTCCAAAGCCTTAACCAAGAAACTCCAGCCTTTGTTTCTTTACTCTTTCCAGGGTTGTAGCCGGTGCAACATTTATTGCCCATCCCTAATTGCCCTCAAAATGAGTGGCTTGCCTGACCGTTTCAGAGGACAGTTAAGTGACAGATACATTGCTGTGGATCTGGAACCACATGTAGGGCATATTAGCAGATTTTATTATCAAAAGTGAGCCAATTGGGTTTTTAACAATTGATGATAGTTTCATGGTCATCATCACTGAATCTATATAATTTATAATTCCAGACATAATGTATTGAATTTGAATTCCCTGACCCACCATGGTGGGATTGAACCCATGTTTTCAAAACATTAGTCTAGGATTCTGAATGACTAGTCAAGTGTAATCACCACAGTACCACCATTTCTCCATAATTTCCCATATTCTTATCGCATTTCTTCAGTTACCTTATTCTAGGTAACAAATTTTGTAACAATTCAAATCACTACGAGGCAGTAAGTTGGAAGAAGTTTAGGTGTAGGAATTGATTGAAAAGATTGTATTAGATTTCCAGTTCATGAATGGGCCGGGAATGACAGTATGCTGGATATGCAGGGGAGAAAGTGTGGAATGGAGAGCTTGCTGCCTTCCTGTTTCTCCCTGATCAAGTCATAACTACGGATTATCAAGGACAGTCTATCCATTCCCAGGTCAACACAGGTGCTGAACTTGCTAATTAAGGGCCACTTGAGGACATCAGCTGTGGTGTGTTGATTGCCACATTGCGCTGATGGTCTCCCTGTGAGTTCAGGATAGAGTTATCTCTGGACAAGTCACTATGAGGCCTATGGACAATTTCCATTCGCATCTTTGCATGAAAGCCCCATACTGTTAAAAGAGATGCCGCTACCCCTTTCCTGTACCCTGTTGGAAGCTGCCTTTCTCCATTGAGCCCACTTAACCCACCTCACTTCTAGAGTCTCTAACAAAGTTGCTGTTTAGGAACATCAAGTCATCTGCAGTGCCAGGAATGGCCACCACTTCCTATGATGCTGCTGGGACTGAAGAGTTGTCCACCTACTTATTGGCTGATAGCTCTTGGTGGAGGAACCTTAGACTTCAAAGGCACAGAAACAGTGAGCGAGCTGCGTGATTGTCAGGGATTCCAAAACTCACCATGGTGGAGTTTCCATCAGCCTTACAGGTGGAGCAATCACTCCAGACATCATATTAAGCTGGTAGAATCATTAAAGCACAGATAATGGGTACTCATCTTATAAAGTCCATGTTCATTCTCTGTAGAGGATTCTATTCAGTCCCATTCTCTCTGCTCCATCCCTGCAATCCTGCAAGTCAACTTGTCCTAATGTTATTGAGTCCTGAAGCTCATCCAAGCATTTATAACAAGGCAATCTGAAGAAACAGATATTTGGCCATCTGTTTCTTTTGATACAGTTCACAGATAGCCTCATTATAAATGCTTAACTAAGCTCCAAACTCGATAATGAAAATATCAGCAATTGCTTTGGTCATTAAGAAGGCAGATGGAACTTTGTCCTTCATTGCTAAAAGTTTCTAACTTAAAAGTAAGGAAGCTATGTTGCAGCTGTATAGGTGCTGGTAAGGCCACACCTGGAGTAATGTGTGCAGTTTTGGTCTCCTTACTTGAGAAAAGATGTACTGGTTCTGCAGGGGGTGCAGACGAGATTCACTAGGCTGACTCAAGAGTTGAGGGGGTTGGCTTATGAGGAGAGACTGAGTAGACTGGGACTGTATTCACTGGAATTTAGAAGAATGGGGGGATTTTATCAAATCAGATAAAATAATGAAGGATATAGATAGGATAGAAACAGAAAGGATGGTTCCATTAGAACAAGGGGGCATGGCCTCAAAATTAAGAGGAGCAGGTTAGGACTGAATTGAGAAGGAACTTCTTCATCCAGAAGGTTGTGAATCTATGGAATTCCTTGCCCAGTGAAGTTGTGGACGCTTCCTCGGTACGTTTTTAAAGAGAAGATGGATAATTTTTTGATCAGTAAAGGAATTGAGAAATACGGTGGCAGGATGGGTAAGTGGAGCTGAGGTCACGAAAAGATCAGCCGTGATCTTATTGAATGGTGGAGCAGGCTGGAAGGGCCAGATGGCCTACTCCTGCTCCTAGTTCTTATGGTCTTATTTTTATTTTTTGCTAGTTGAAGTGGACTGTTCACTTTAATTGGTTGATACCTTAATGAGATTACAATGAATTATTCTTTTATTGAAATGTGTTTTAAAATGTCTATATGTTTTTGGATAAGATGAAAAGGTGTGAAAGGAGGTAAGGCTTTGTTGTACTGGTTCTGTCTGATGTACAATTTTAAGATTGTAAAAGGAGCAGTTATTTTTAAAGATGATTTTAGATTGTTTATTTTTAAGTACATTTCAAGACTTGCCATTTTTATTACATGGTTCATAGTGCACACTAGCTGGGTGGGCTTTGAGGGTGGAGGACAGACCAGGGAAGAGGCATGTGAAGGTGTGATGGGTACATGGGTCCTAAGCCATCTGTTCTCTGGACTCTGAAAATATGTTTTCTGTCGGGGAAATGAGATGACACCCCTGAGACAGAACCAACCAAATTGGGAGTATAGGTCATAGGTTCACAGCCAGCACCTTTATCCCATACAGATGAACACTGCCATCACAAGGAATGGGAACAGAAATCCTGGAATAGAATTCTGCCTGCTATTTTTAAAGGCCCTTGGAGTGGCTCAATCCCGGGAAAATATAAACAATAGCCTCAAAATAAAAGGACAGTCACTTCAGACTGAGACAAGGAGAATTTTCTTTTCACTGAGGCTTGTGAATCTCTGAAAATCTCTACCTCAGAGAGTAGTTGATGTTCAGGAACTGAGTATATTCAAGGTTGAGACTAATGCACTGTTGGACTAGGTAATCTAGGGATTTAAGAATTGGTAAGGAAAGCAGAATCAGCAGAATCTAGGGTCAAGAATCAGCTACAAATACCAGATCCGACTTGACAGAACAAATGCCCCATGCCTGCTCCTATTCCTTTTAGCTTAAGCTAATTGTTACATAAAACCTATTTGATGGCGAAGAGTAGGATTTGAGTTTTATCTTCATGCACTTTATCATTGTTTTTCCACAGAGATACACATAACAAACATGGCCATATCAATGCAACAATCACGTGATTCACCAGTTACAGCCAGGGCCTGAGCACAATCACTAAATTACTAAACAATTCACAAAGCTGACCTTGTATTTGCCCATACTTCGATCATCAACTTTATCTCCAAATTCATTTCCATTGGCTTTACCCCGGTACAGAGGGAAGATATAGAGCCAATCTTCAAAGTTAAAGAATTCTGACTCCAGTTCCGTGTTGAAAATCTGCAACAATATAGAAGGAATTGTTTACATTCACTGCAATGTAGAAAAGTCTGGATAGGTGAAGAGTTTTTGGGGTTCATAAAATTGAGTTGAATAATCATCATAAGGTTATAGTCATGATCGACAATCTCTGTAAACTTTGAGGCTATATTCCAAGTGCTAATGCAATCAAATTCAAGCTAAATTAAATATAGAACATAGAACAGTGCAGCACCGTACAAGCCCCTCAGCCCTTGATGTGGTGGAGGATTGGCATTGGTAATCAAGGATAGTATCACAGCTGAGGAAATGGAGGTCGTTGAGGAGGGTTTGTCTTTCGAGTCAATATGGGTGGAAGTCAGAGACAGGAAAGGAGCCGTCATTTTATTGGGAGTTTTCTCCAGTGCCTCCAGTAGCAATAGAGACATGAGGAGCAGATTGGGAGGTACGTTTTGGAAAGGTACAGAAGTACCAGTTGTTGTCATGGGTGACATTAACTTCCCGTATATTGATTGGAACTTCCTTAGTTCAAATAGTTTGGATGGAGCAGATTTTGTCAGATGTGTTCAGGAAGGGTTCCTGTCGCAATATGTAGACAGGCTGACTACAGAGTGGATTTGGTGCTTGGCAACAAACCATGCCAGGTGTCAGATCGCTCAGTGGGAGAGCATTTTGGTGATAGTGATCACAATTCCATATCTTTATTATAATCATGAAGACGGATAGGAGCAGACAGTATGGGAAAGTATTTAATTGGGAAATTACAATGCTATTAGGCAGGAACTGTGGAGCATAAACTGGGAATAGATGTCCTCAGGGAAATATACAACAGAAATGTGGAGGTTGTCTAGGATGTCCAACATGAAGGGGCATAATTTTAAAGTGATTGTTGGAAGGTTTAGGGGAGATGTCAGAGTTAGCCTCTTTACACAGAGAGCGGTAGGTGCATGGAATGCACTGCCAGCAGTGGGAGTAGAGTCAGATATATTAGGGACATTTAAGCAACTCTTGGATAGGCACATGGATGATAGCAAAATGAAGGGTATGTAGGTTAGTTTGTTCTTAGGATAAATGGTCAGCACAACATCGAAGGCTGAAGGGCTTCTGCTGTGCTGCACTGTTCTATGTTTGAAATCAATAGGTGTTTGGAGAGTAACTACAGAAAGGTTATGGAGATGGGGCAGGAAAAAAGGCACTCAGGAGACGATCAACAATGATCTAGAATGGTTGGGTAGGCTCAATGAGCTGAATAATCCAACTCTGGATCAGTGATGCTAGAAGAGCACAGCAGTTCAGGCAGCATCCAACGAGCAGCGAAATCGATGTTTCGGGCAAAAGCCCTTCATCAGATGGTTCCTGATGAAGGGTTTTGCCCGAAACGTCAATTTTGCTGCTCTTTGGATGCTGCCTGAACTGCTGTGCTCTTCCAGCACCACTGATCCAGAATCTGGTTTCTAGCATCTGCAGACATTGTTTTTACCTACCTGAATAATCCAACTGTTAGCACATGATGTTGTGCCGAGCATTTATCCTAATCTCAGATCAACCAAACTTACATACCCCTCATTTTACTGCCGTCCATGTGCTTGTCCAGCAATCGCTTAAATGTCCCTAATGTCTCTGACTTTACTATCACTGCTGGCAGTGCATTCCACACGCCCACCACTTTCTGCATAAAAAACCTAGCTCTGACATCTCCCGTATATCTTCCTCCAATCATCTTAAAATTAGACCCCTCGTGACAGTCATTTCTGCCCTGGGGAAAAGTCTCTGGCTATCTTATCAAATGCTGAAAATGTGTTGGTGGTTAAAGCACAGCAGGTTAGGCAGCATCCAAGGAATAGGAAATTCGACGTTTCGGGCATAAGCCCTTCATCAGGAATATTTTTTACCCGTTTATCTTATCAAATGCCCTACTGAAATCCATACACACCACATCCACTGCTTGACTTTCATCAACTTGTTTCATCACATCCTCAAAGAACTCAATAAGGCTTATGAGGAATGACCCGTCCCCCATAAAGCCATGTTGACTAGCTTTAATCAAATTAAGTTTTTTTCCAAATAGTCATAAATCCTACCTCTCAAAATCCTTTCCAGTACCTTGCTTATCACAGATGTAGAACTGACTGGTCTGTAATTCCCAGGGATTTCCCTATTCCTTTTCTTGAACAGAGGAACAACATTTGCCTCTTTCCAATCATCCAGTACTACTCCCGCGGAGAGTGAAGATGAAAAAAAATCATTGCCAGAGGTGATATTCCTTTCTTTTAATGAATAATGTAAATGAGGGGAGCAAAGGCACCTGTAGCTATGTTTGCCGATGATACAAAGATATATAGGAAAGTGAAGAGGTCATAAGGATGCACACCGATATCAATAGGGTTGAGTGATTATACAAAAATATGGTGGATGAAGGTGTTATGTTGGAAAATGAGAAATTGTTCACTTTGTTGGGAAGAACAAAAAAGTAGACTATTACTTAAATGCAGAATTCCAAGGTGCAAGGGATAAGGATGCTCCAGTGCAAATATTATTATGTAGGAACAATTTGAAATTACGAAAATTAACCAATACTGTTTTTTGTTAGAACAGGAATCAGATATGAAATTTACGATGCTATGCTTCACTTATTTGGGTAATCATGAAACAGTGTGAAGTAAAATGATGGTTCGGTGAAGTTGATTTACCTGAAATGTTGCTATGGTTTTCTTGGTTGTTGTGGTCACCAGCTCATCTATCCTATTGGCTTCTTCTTCTATCTCATCAAATGTTGGCATATTAAGATGAGTAACATCTGTAAAATTCAGAACGGAATGAATGCCAATAGTTATCTCACTAAATCTCTGAATAATATTCCTAATTTTAGGTTTCAGAAATGAATTTTTGACTAGTATTTTATATCAAAATTTCCTTGTAAAGGTGGAGCTACTGTATTCAACAAACCTGTTCCTTCCATACAGAAGCAAGTCATAAAGTTGAAACAAAAACAGAAATTTCTGGAGAAACTCAGCAGAAACAGCAGTAACTGTGGAGAGAAAGCAGAGTTAATGTTTCAAGTCCAATGACACTTCTTCAGAACCGATTTCAGCTAGGAAAAGGTTGGTATACATGTTGAAGGTTGGGTGTGGTGGGGTTGGGGGTGCAGGGTAGCTAAAGGTAGGTAATGATAGGTAGAGATGGAGCACAGAGAAAGAGAATAGCAGTTGGGCAGTCAAAGGGATGGATAACTGTGAGCCAGGAGTAAGAATAGGAGTAATAGTGACCATTAGTGGGTGAAAATGGATTGGCTGCGATGAAAGGAACCCATGTGATGACAAGTTGTGAGTGGACAAAGGAAATGAAAGGAAATATTCATGCCTAAAATTATTGAGCTCAATGGTGAGTCCTGAAGGCTGCAAGGTCACCAAGCAGAAAACAAGATGCTGTTCCTCCAGCTCATGTTGAGCCTTGCACTCCTCAGCACAAGCTGGAAGAACAGCATCTCATATTTAGTGATGGGCTTTCTAATGGGAGTGGTGGTGATGGAGTGGAAGAAATGGAGACCTGAAGAGAATGCTTAGTGAAGTCACAAAATGGAAAACATGCCTTCAGGGTTCCAGACTGTGTCAGCTTCTAACTAGTGCAGGAGGATATAGGACCAGCTATTTTCAATCCACATCAAATAGTTAGATGAACAGGATGAATGCAATTCATTTATTTGCTATCAATACAAAGCTAGGTGCCGAGGTTCGGGTGAAAAGAGGGGAATAAAAAAAAAAGAACATTACAGCACAGGAACAGGTCCTTTGGTCCTCCAGGCCTGCGGCGATCCATATCCTCTATCTAAATTTGCCATCTAAGATTGGTGGAATTGTGGATAGTGAGGAGAGCTATTGTCGGAGAGCTGGGCGGAGGAGTGGCAGATGGAGTTCGACTTGTCGAGTGTGAGGTTGTCCATTTTGGAAGGACAAATAAGAATGAAGAATACAGGGTTAACGATAGGGTTCTTAGTAAGGTGGAGGAGCAGAAGGATCTTGGGGTCTATGTTCAAAGATCTTTGAAAGTTGCCACTCAGGTGGATAGAGCTTGTAAGAAGGCCTATGGTGTATTAGCGTTCATTAGCAGAGGGATTGAATTCAATAGTCGTGAGGTGATGTTGCAGCTGTTCAGGACCTTGGTAAGGCCACATTTGGAATACTGTGTGCAGTTCTGGTCGCCTCACTTTAGGAAAGATGTGGAAGCTTTAGAGAGGGTGCAGAGGAGATTTACCAGGATGTTGCCTGGAATGGAGAATAGGTCATACAATGATAGGTTGAGAGTGCTAGAACTTCTCATTGGAACGGCGAAGGATGAGGGGTGACTTGATAGAGATTTATAAGATGATCAGGGGAATAGATAGAGTAGACAGTCAGAGACTTTTTCCCCGGGTACAACAGTGTGTTACAAGAGGACATAAATTTAAGGTGAAGGGTGGAAGGTATGGGGGGATGTCAGGGGTAGGTTCTTTACCCAGAGAGTGGTGGGGGCATGGAATGCACTGTCTGTGGGAGTGGCAGAGTCGGAATCATTGGTGGCCTTTAAGCGGCAATTGGATAGGTGCTTAAGCTAGGACAGATGTTCGGCACAATATCGTGGGCTAAAGGGTCTGTTCTGTGCTGTATTGTTTTATGTTCTATTTTCTAAGGATCTGTATCCCTTTGCTCCCTGCCCATTCATGTATCTATCCAGATACACCTTAAATGATGCTATCATTCTCACCCTTGCTACCTCTGCTGGCAACACATTCCGGGCACCCACCACACTCTGCGTGAAGAACATATATCTCCCTTTTCCCCTCTCACTTTGAACTTATGAACCTTAGAAATTAAGTCCTCCACTCTGGGAAAAAGTTTCTTGCTATCCACCCTGTCTACACCCCTTATGATTTTGTAAACCTCAATCAGGTCCCTCCAACCTTCTTCTTTCCAATGAAAATAATCCTAATCTACTCAACCTCTCCTCATAGCTAGCACCCTCCATACCAGACAGCATCCTGGTGAACCTCCTCTGCACCCTCTCCAAAGCATCCGCATACTTTTTGTAATGTGGCTACCATAACTGTACACAGTATTCCAAATGTGGCCGAACCAAAGTCTTATACAATTGTAACATGACCTGCCAACTCTTGTACTCAATACCCCGTCTGATGAAGGAAAGCATGCTTTATACCTTCTTGACCACTCTACTGATCTGCGTTGCCACCTTAAGAAAACAATGGCCCTGAACACCCACATATCTCTGTACATCAATTTTCCCCAGCACTTTTCCATTTACTGTATAGTTCGCTCTGGAATTGCATCTTCCAAAAAACATCATCTCGCATTTGTCCGGATTGAACTCCATCTGCCATTTCTCTGCCCAACTCTTCAATCTATCTATATTCTGCTGTATTCTCTGACAGGGCTTACGCCCGAAACATTGAATTTCCTGTTCCTTGGATGCTGCCTGACCTGCTGCGCTTTTCCAGCAACACATTTTCAGCTGTATTCTCTGACAGTCCCCTTCACTATCTGCTACTCCAACAATCTAAGTGTCATTTTCAAACTTGCTAATGAGGCAAGCTACACCTTCCTCCAAATCATTTATATATATCATGAACAACAGTGGTTCCAGCACGGCTCCTTGTGGGACACCACTGGTCACAGGTCTCCATTTTGAGAAGCTCCCTTCCACTACTACTCTCTGTCTCCTGTTGTCCAGCCAGTTCTCTATCCATCTAGTAGGACACCCTGGAACCCCATGCGACTTCATCTACTTCATCATATTATTATGGGGAACCTTATCATATGCCTTACTAAAGTCCATGTCTATGACATCTACATTCCTTCCCACATCAATCAACTTTGTCATCCCTTCAAAGAATTCTATTAGGTTTGTAAGACATGACCTTCCCTGCACAAAACCATGTTGCCTTTCAATGATAAGCCCATTTTCTTCCAAATGGGTATATATTCTATGCCTTAGTATCTTCTCCAGTAGCTTCCCTACCACTGATGTTGGGCTTACAGGTCTGTAACTACCTCGATTATCCCTGTTACCCTTCTTTAACAAGGGGACAACATTAGCAATTCTCCAGTCCTCTGGGATCTCCCCCTGTGTTCAAGGATGCTGCAAAGATATCTGTTATAGCCCCAGATATTTCCTCTCTCCCTTCCCTCACTTCAAATAGCTGCTCCCAATTTATAGTCCCCAGCTCCTGCCGAATTTTGGTAGAGTTGGCCTTCCCCCAATTTAGCACTCTTCCTTTAGGACCATTCTTGTCTTTGTCCATGAGTATTCTATGAGTATTCCATGAGTATTGTCCATGAGTGTGAAGAGGTCACAGATAGGAACCTAGACAGATAAATGATTGGACAAGAAGTTGGCAGATGGATTATAACACTACATGCAGAAGGCTGTGAGTCTTTGGAATTCTCTATCCCAGAGAGCTGTGGATGCTCAGTATTTGAGTATTTTTAAGTCAGAAATTGACAGATGTTTGGCTATTAAGGGAATCAATGACAAATGGTATAACGTGGGAAGGTGAAATTGATGCAGCTAATCAATCAGGATCTGATTGAATGACAGAGCAGGTTTGAGGGACCGAATGGCCTACTCTTGTTGCTTGGTAATAACTCACCTTGTTCATTAGCTTCTTCTTCTTTATGTTCTTTTTCCTGAAAAACAGAGTAATTCCTGATATTATTCTGTTTATATTTTATCCATATCTTTCAGCAATCATGGAATTGTAACTCTTCCTCCATTATCTGCAAAGTCTTTTCAACTTTACACTCATTGAACTTTTGCACCCCAGACTGGCACTCTCAGGTCATTTTCAATGCACGTATCTCAGCTCAAAGGTCACAAACCTGCTGAATGGCAATGTTTCCTTTTCCCAGACTTGGTAAATGACCTGTGAAGGGTTTAAGGGCAAATTCAAGCAAAAACCTAGAGTCTAAGGGCACAGCATCCACTGATTGGACAAAGCAAGTGTATATACAAAATGCCAAAGCCTGGAATATTAGGGATGCCCTTGTGTAAATCTTTATCAAGAAAAGGAGATGTGCAGGAATTTTCTGAAAACAGGGCATTTATAACAGCTTTGAAAGTGATGTAGAGTGTGTCTGAGAAGAGGCAATTGCTTACAACATCCGCTATCATGAGGAACAAGAAAACAGTAAATGGTAAAAGGATTGGGGAAATTTTAGCTCAGCCTCATTGACAGGGTGATGATGACTGGTGCGTAGTGAATATGCTGCTAATTAAGCTCCAACAGTCTTTGAGTTGCTCCATTAGTGCAAGTGTTTTGATCAGTCACCAACATAGAACATGGAACATTATAACTCACTACAGGCCCTTCGGCCCTCGATGTTACACCAACCTGTGAAACCAATCTGAAGCCCTTCTAACCTACACTATTCCATTATCATCCATATGTTTATCCAATGACCATTGAAATGCCCATAAAATTTACAAGTCTACCACTGCTGCAGGCAAAGCATTTCACACCCTTACTACTCTCTGAGTAAAGAACCTACTTCTGACATCTGTCCTATATCTATCACCCTTCAGTTTAAAGCTATGGCCCCTCGTGCTAGCCATCACCATCCGAGGAAAAAGACTCACTATCCACCCTATCTAACCCTCTGATCATCTTGTATGTCTCTATTAAGTCACGTCTCAACCACCTTCTCTCTAACGAATACAGCCTCAAGTCCCTCAGCCTTTTCTCATAAGACCTTCCCTCCATACCAGGCAACATCTTAGTAAATCTCTCTGAACTCTTTCCAAAGCTTCCACATCCTTCCTATAATGCGGTGACTAGAACTGTATGCAATACTCCAGGTGCAGAGTTTTGTATAGCTGCAATATGATCTCATGGCTCTGAAATTCAATCCCTCTACCAATAAAATCTAACACACTGTAAACCTTCTTAACAACCCGATCAACATGGGTGGTAACTTTCAGGGATGTATGCACATGAACACCGAGATCTCTTGGCTCATCCACACTACTAAGAATCTTACCATTAGCCCAGTAGTCTGTACTCCTGCCTAAGTGAACCACTCACTCTTTTCCACATTAAACTCCATTTGCCACCTCTTAGCCCATCTCTGCAGCTTATTTATGTCCCTCTGTAACCTGCAACCTCCTTCCGCACTGTCCACAACTCCACAAACATTAGTGTCATCTGCAAATTTAGTAACCCATCCACTACGCTCTCAACCAGGTCATTTATAAAAAGTGACAAACACAACACAATACTTCCCGACTCAGGCAACTGACTGTGTGGAGTTTGCACGTTCTCCCCGTGTCTGCGTGGGTTTCCTCCGGGTGCTCCGGTTTCCTCCCACAGTCCAAAGATGTGCGGGTCAGGTGAATTGGCCATGCTAAATTGTCCGTAGTGTTAGGTTACGGGTAAATGTAGGGGTATGGGTGGGTTGCGGGTCGGTGTGGACTTGTTGGGCCGAAGAGCCTGTTTCCACACTGTAAGTAATCTAATCTAATTCCTCCCTCCTTATGCCAATCTGACCTAAAACAAATCCTTGTGGTACACCACTAGTAACCGAACTCCAGGGTGAGGATTTCCCATCAACCACCACCTTCTGTCTTCTTACAACTAGCCAATTTCTGATCCAAATCACGAAAGCACCCTCAATCCCATGCCTCTGTATTTTCTGCAATAGCCTACCATGGGGAACCTTATCAAACGCTTTACTGAAATCCATGTACAAGGGAACCTCGATTATCTGAACCTAATGGGCGGGCAGTATTTCGTTTGGATAATCAATTATTCGGATAATTGATTAAATGCCCTTCCTCTGGGGCTCGCAGTTTTTAAAGTCTGCTCCTCATTCAGGAGACTGCAGCAGCACACAGAGCGTGAGACCCTGCCCCCAATCCCGAGCAACACCTCCCCTGCCCCACCCCCAATCCTGTGCAACACCTCCCCCCGCTCCAACACCACCACCCCGCCCCAACTCTGTGCAACATATCCCCGCCCCAACACCACCCATGACCCCAACTCTGTGCAACACCTCCTCTAATTTGTATTCCTATTTTTTTTAAATGAACTCAAAATTAATCCATTTATGAAAAAAAAGACATTTCTAAAAATTGGTGGCAAATTGGTTAACATGCACTAAAATCTGGAATTAGAACTATATATCCTTTTAATTCCAACACAAACACACTCATACAACACAAAAAAAAAGCAAGACTCTGTAGAGATGATATTTTGAAGAAAGGAAAAGGAAAAGAAATCAGGTATATTGGTCAATGGTCTGAAAAACAAAAGACAGAATGTGATGAATTCTCACAATCCATCAGGTTTCTCATCAAGAAGCCAAATTGCTGATAAACATGAACTGAAAAAAAGATTTCAAAGTGCGCTTCAGTTCAGATGGAAATCAGGTTAACTCCAAATCTTTTGGAAGTGGTCAGTTCAGGTATTTATGGTGTACAACGTAGACAAAATACTGGGATGTGGAAATGTTATCAGGCTCCCAATTACTTCAAATGAGAGACAGAGAGTGAAGAAGAGCCTTGCAGCTTTACTTCACATTTTAGAGGTTTTCTTCCTTCTGACTCCCTCATGTTTGATTCAAAAACCAAGACCAGTAAGAGTAGTCAGGCAACCATTAGCAAAGAAGACCACAGTACCTCCCAAGTCGTCATTTCCAGCAATTAAGGGCAATAAACATTATTTCTTTAAAAGCTGTTTTTTTTTCAAAAATCACTTGATTTTCTGCAAATAGCATGTGGACCACAACCAACATTAAATTCTTGACTTTATTTTGGGAAAAAAACCCTGTTTAACCAGAAAGTGTCCAAACAGTTCAATATGTTCCAGTCCATAATACATGTATGTAGTCTCAATTTATCCCCATTTAAAGGAAATGAAACACTTATTTTTCCAAATGCATTTCATTATGATCTAGATATAAAAACATGAACAATACAAAAATGTGTGTTTACACTCATTCAGCTTTGTTCACTCATTATACAAAGTCCATACAATTACTTGTCGCCTCCTTAATCTCCAAATGATTCTAACATTACTTAATTCTTGATAATTCATCAGCAATACAATCCTTCCCAAAATATGAACACATTTTATATTATAAGATTAAGTTAACAGATTCCACTGAAACAGTGTAGCATTTTAATTCTTAAACGTTTCCACAAATGACAGGAATGACATCAGATTCTCAAAAGCTGCTTAGCATTCTCTTGACCAATAACTTGCTTTGACAATAAATCAGTTCTGGGAGCACCTATTGTGCTGACAATTGGCACAAATAGTCAATAGAAGCCACACATCCCCAAAAATGTCATGATTCCCCATTTAGTATTATAAACAGGAAAAGGGAGTTCTATCAAAGTTTTTTCCTGCCCTTGCCAATTAAAGCCCTTGTCCTACGAGAAGTCCCAGACAAGTTACCTGTGCTTTCATGAACCTATTCTTAGCAAGATTTACTTCTACGTCAGTAAACAGCAATTGTTTAAATAGGGCTTCCAACTGTGTTATATATTCTTCCCAGGTGTGGCTGTACATTAACACATCAGTTAAGTATACCATATAATTAGGACCACTAGTTATAGCTTGGTTCATAAGTCTTTGGAAAATAGTGAGACTATTTTTAAAACTGAATGGCATGACTCAACATTGACATTGTTCATTTGGTCCAATAAATGCTGATTTCTCCTTGGCTCTCAATATTAATGGCACTTGCCAATATCCCTTCAACAAATTATGCTCAGTAAGTAACAAGGCACTGCTCACCCTACTGATAGAATTTTCTAAAGAGGAATTGGGTAAGAATCTGTTTTTGTTATTGCTTTTACTTCCCTCTAATCTGTGCAGAATCAAGTCAATCCATCAGAATTAGGAACTGATACTACTGAAAAATGCCACCTGCTTTGATAACATTCAATCAAATGACTTTTGAACAAATATTGAAATCCTGCTTTCACCCGAGTCTGTTGATCCAAAACTAAACAATAAGAATGAAGTTATTTTATCAGTTCAGATCTCCCTACATTCACAGCATGCCCAGCTAAAGTTGTTTACCTGGTTTACCTTTACAGAATTCCTTAAATTCCTAAGTAACCTTGATACATCGTCCTGTTGTCCTATCTCTAAATATGTAAATGCAAAATTATCATAATTGTTCTGGACTATAGGGTTGCACTTGAATTAAAGAGAGAGATGATTTATGGTCGATTAACTTGGGAGTCACCAGGTCTCAGGTGAGGGATGAGGTTGAGAAGGAGAGTGCTTCATGGTAACCTCAGCTGGTGCAGGCTTGGAACCCACACTGTTGGTGTTGCTACGCATCACAAACCAGCCGTCAAGCCACCTAAGCTAACCAACACCCTTTAAATGTGACAAAAAGGTGTGTAACTGTTAAACTCACTGGGGTAGTTCACTGAAAATCAATCCGCACTACTCCTGGAATCATCACAAATGTGAAAATATGATCAAACTACCAAAGTGCCCAAATTTACTGACCGTCTAATTCAAGTTAAAAGAATATGCTCATCAGGTGAAATAACTCTACAGAGGCCAGTATCCCATCACTAAGTCACCTTTTATTTTCATGTGCATAGTACACTGGTCCAACTGCTCAGAGCCAGCTCTCAGTGAACAGTACCTCTGACAGCATCCAACGAGCAGCAAAATCGATGTTTGAGGCAAAAGCCTCCTGATGAAAGGCTTTTGCCTGAAACATCGATTTCACTGCTCGTTGGATGCTGCCTGAACTGCTGTGCTCTTCCAGCACCACTGATCCAGAATCTGGTTTCCAGCATCTGCAGTCATTGTTTTTACCCTGTTTCTACCTCTGATACTCCTGTTTATATGTAAGCCAGGGCTCCCTGATTGGACCAGGTTAACAGCCACAATCAGGTAACTCATATTGTATGAGGTCCAACTGGCTGACGTTGTTACAATCACTATATCCCTCCCCCTCTAAGTACAAGGATGTAGGCCTGTTCTTTTTCTTTTAGCCTCTGCTGGGATATTTTTGCACCGGTCTGGTTGCTCCAACTCAGCTTCAGTTACGAGTGATGTGTACCAGACCTTAGCCTGCTCTTGCACCCAGAGTGTCTCAGAAGAAATTTATTCTCTTTTTTACGTAGTATTGGTGTTGAAGCTGCGACATATGCTCATATCCATCTCAAACTCTGAAGTTTCTTCAATGCTAGACAGAGGAGGGAAAAGCCACGGGTTCTGACAGCCTTTCCAGCTGTTCTGAGGGTCTATGCATGCTTTTCAACTGCCCCATTTGCAAGCTTGAAGCTTTCATGTGGTCCACATGCCTGTTCAGGACCACCTAATCTACCTGATTTTCATATGTCATGGGCCCGACCTCGCATTCACCATGCCTCTTAACCTGTAGGGCCATACCTGTGGTTTTGGCATCAAACTTCGTTCCCTGAAGTAAACTGCCTCTATCCCTTTGAGGATTCTTGTGCCTGTCATTGGTATTCCTGATGCTGTTTCACCTTCCCATTCAGGTCCTGAATTATCACATTTAACATGATGTGGAGTCTTCTCTCATTAGCAACTCTGCTGGAGCTATCCCTGTTGTATGAGGGGTGGTCCTATAATCAAATTGGAACCGGGACAGTATGGTATCTACTGAAGCTGTAGGCTGTTTCTTTAAGCTTGCCTTCAAAGTTTGGACTGTTCTTTCCACCAGAATATTGGACGATAGATGGTATGGAGCTGTTCTTACATGTTAAATGCCATTTGACTTTAGGAAATACTCAAATTCCCCACTGGTATATTATAGCTAGTTGTCTGTGACCAGCACTTCCGGGAGCCCATATATTGCAAAAGATGCTCACAGCTTTTCTTTCATTGTCCCTGTTTTTGAGAAATGAACAGTCTAGGGGGATGAGCTTAGATTAGTTCACAGGTTCATGCAACATCGAGGGCTGAAGGGCTGTTCTGCAGTTTTGTTCCATGTTCTATGTTCTATGAACTCTATGCATCTCCAAACACTTTTGAGTGGGTGACCACAATGACTAAGAATGCTGAGCTCATGAAAGGGCCAGCATAGTTGAGTTGTAGCTGAGTTCAGGGTCAACCCGGCCATTCCCATTAATTTGGGGGAATTGATGGCTGCAATTTTTGTCCCTGTTTGCATACAATCCTGGCCACCAGACCAGTCATACCTTCTTGCCAACATCTTTATTTAGGAAACCTTTGGTTGACCCTGGTGACATTCAGCTAGTATCTGGTAGGTACCTTTACTCAGGACAATCAGTCTTGCTCCCATAATAAAACATCATTTTCAATGGTGATCTCTCTGGTCTCACTGGGCCCAGTAAGGTTTCAATTCTGGTTGTGATGGCCCTCTCGGTTCCCGTATCACCACCAGTTGATTTAGTTTTGCCAAGACAGGGTCTTCTTGCGCCCACAGTCTGATACTGTGATCACCAGAAGGCTGTCCAGAAAGTTTAAAACCAGAACAGACTCTTCCAGCGGCAGCACCATTGGTAGTGTATCTGTCAGCATTAGGCGGTTCAAGGCATTCGCATTTGCTACTTGGCCTTCTGGATTGTATAATTGTATGCACTTAGAATAAGAGCCCACTGCTGAATTTAATCTGAAACCATGGGTGGCATGGTCTTGTCCTCTTGTCCGTAAAGGTATTGATGGAACTTCCTCATACCAAAGATGACTGCCAAACCTTCCTTCTCTATCTGGGCGTATTTGCACTCTGTATCAGCTAAAGTTCAGGAAATATATGCTATTGGGTCATCCAGGTTATCAGCTCCAATCAGGGAACTCATATTCTATGATGTCCACCTGGCTGGCCTCGTTACAATCATTACATCAGGTTTTTTTCAGTAACATGAAAATAAATATTTGTTGTCAGCAAAATGTTTTTAACTAATGACAGGAACAAAATATAAATTATTAACTTATAACTCTATAACATCAACTGTATTCTCTTTTTAAAAATTCCAAAAGGCATACAAACTGACACATACAGAGCCAAGTGAGATGAGACTGTTTCCTGGAGAGGTGATCTGTGCTGTTCCTCTTTCAAAGGGGTGTTGTCACCGTAGTGACAAAACGTCTCCTTCAGACAGGCAGTACATAAACAGCCTTTGAATTTTTACTGGGAGTTTTTGTTTAAATGAGACAAATGAATCATGAGTGGACAGGTGGGTGGATCAAGGCTCATACAAACATAGGAAGGCTTTTAGTTTTGCTTTCAGTTAGTTGAAGGTTTCTGCTGGTCTAAAAGCTTGAGTTCCCAGTTGTTAGAGTGAAATCTTACACTTCAAGGCTTCCTCTTCAAAATCAAAAGGGACAGATTGGTTCTTTCTTCTCGAATGGAGAGAGATGGCAGACGAGAATTGTAACCGTTTTGCTGAATAGCCTTTTTTGCCAAAGTGTGGATTTATGAGATGCTGGGAGAAAGTGAGGACTGCAGATGCTGGAGATCAGAACTGAAAATGTGTTGCTGGAAAAGCGCAGCAGGTCAGGCAGCATCCAAGGTGCAGGAGAATCGACGTTTCGGGTATGAACCCTTCTTCAGGCACTTTTCCTGAACAAGGGCTCATGCCTGAAACGTCGATTCTCCTGCACCTTGGATGCTGCCTGCCCTGCTGCATTTATGAGATGCTGCCTGTTCTGGAACAATTGTTGATTAAAGATTAAATAATAAATTATTTTGATAGGTATTTCAGTAAAGTCACGCCAATTTTTTTTTGTATTTTAACTGTGTTGCAAGAATAAAGTGTATTTTCATTAAAGTTGGTACTGAACTGCCCTCTTGAACTGCTGGAATCCACATGCTGTAGGTAGACCACTGTGTCATTAGGGAGGGAATTACAGGATTTTGATCAAACGACATTGAAGAAATGGCAATATATTTCCAAGTCAAGATGGTGAGTGGAGGGGAACTTGCAGGTGGTGGACTTCCCATGTATCTGCTGCTCTTGTCCTTCTAGATGGAAGTGATCGAGGGTTTAAGCTGCTGTCTACAGAACTTTGGTAAATTTCTACAGTGTATGTTGTAAATAGTACATACTGCTAAGATTGAGCGATAATGATGGAGAGAGTGGATGCTTGTAGATGTAGTACCAATCAAGTGATTGCTTTGTGGTGGATGATGTTAAGCTTCTTGAGTGCTGTTGGAGCTTCACCCATCCAGGCAAGTGGGGAGTATTCCATCACACTCCTTACTGTGCCTTGTAGATTGTGGCCAGACTTCAAGCTAAATAATAGGCAGAGGTGGATTCAGGAGGAAAACTAGGGAAAGAGTTAAAAGTGGGGAGGGCTTAGCAGAAATTATTAGAGTTTCCAGAACAAGTAATAGGACAGAGAGTATGGAAAGGATCAGGAATCTAACAACTAAGGGAACAACTATGAGAAGGGGCAGTCAATGCAGGACTCAGAGTGTTGTTCTTAAATACAAGCAGAACGTGAAACAAGCTCAATGAACTTGTAGCTCAGATTGAAATTTGCAGGAACAATTTTGTATCACAAAGACATGGTAACAGGGCTGGGTTCTATATATTACAGCATATGTATTCTATCAAAAGGACAGGTAAATGGGCCAAGGGAGTGGGGTTACTTTGTTAGTAAGAAATGAAATTAAATTGATATCAAGAAGTGATATATATTCAGAAGGTGAAGAATCTGTGGTTAGAGCTAAGGAACCAAAAAGCAGAAAAAGACCCTGATGGCAGTTGTGTACAGGCCTGGTAGCAGTAGTCAGGATGTGGGGAACTTCAACTTTTTTATCCACAAATTAACCACATTATGTCTTGCAAAATTTTAGGCATAGAATTGGAACTTTGGTCTGACTATTTCTATTGGTAGTCTATAACAAGTAAAAACAGTTGAGTTAATTTTTCAACCACCTACTTTAACAATGAATGTCCTAGAATGCTCCTGTGAGCCAAGCTGTCATAATAGTAAGCATAAAAAAACCACAGAAGTTGCTGGAAAAGCTCAGCAGGTCTGGTAGCATCTGTGAACAGAAATCAGAGTTAACACTTCGGGTCCAATGACTCTCCCTCAGAACGTAATGCTGATTTCTCTTCACAGACCTGCTGAGCTTTTCCAGCAACTTATGTTTTTGTTTTGATTTACAGCATCTGCAGTTCTTTCAGCCTTTATAATAGTAAGAATATATTGATGTCCCATTTTTGTTAGTGGTAATGATCTTGTATTTACTAACAGCATCTTGGAAGGGAAAATCTAGAATCAGCTGTAACAGTGTTACAATTGCATAAACTACAAAAACATGAAGGAGAATGATTGGAAGGGGAGCCTGGCAGCAATGACAGGAATTACTGGGGTTATTTGGAAGGCATAGCAGAAATTTATCCCAAGGAATAAGAAACTCATTAAGGGAAGGATGAGGTAATCATGGGTGAGAAGAGTCAGGGGCAGCACTAAAGGTGAAGAAAAGCATACAATGTGGTGAAGATTATTGGGTAGACAGAAAATTGGTAAGATTTAAAAAACCGGCAGACGACAACAAAAAAAGCAATGGGTGGGGTTTGGCAGTTAGATGAAATATGAGGGTAAGCTAGCTAGTAATATAAAAGAAGATTGCAAGAGTTTCTTTAGATTATAAAAGATAAGAGAGGCAAGAGTGGACATTGGACTGCTGGAAAATAAAGCTGGAGAAGTAACAATGGGGAATGAAAAAATGGTCAAGGATCTGAATAGGTACTTTGCATTACACAAGCATCCACTTATTCCATCACCAACGCTCAGTAGCAGCAGTGTGTACTATCTACAAGAAATACTGCAGAAATTCACCAAGATCCTTAGGCAGCACCTTCCAAACCCACAATTACTTCCATCTGAAAGGTCAAGGGCAGCGTGTGCATGGGAACCCCGCCACTCACAAGATCCCCTCTGAGCCACTCACCTTCCTGACTTGGAAATATATCACTGTTCCTTTAGTGTTATAAAGTTATAGAGTCATAAAGTCCTATATCACGGAGACAGGCCTTTCTGCCCAAATTGGTCTGTGCCAACCAAAACATCCATCCATGCTAACCCCATTTTCCTGCACTTGGCCCATATCCTTCTAAACCTTTCCTACCCATGCATTTGTCCAAATGCCTTTTAAATGTTGTTAAATAATGATAGCTCATTTCCATATGTGTACTACCCTCTGTGTAAAAAGGTTCCCCCTTAAGTTCACTTTTATTCTTTCCCCTCTAACTTTAAACTGTTGCCCTCTAGTCTTTGACTCCCCAACTCTGGGAAAAAGACTCAGAGCATTCACGCTATCTTTGCCTTATACACTTCTATAAGATCCCCGTCAGTCTCCAATGCTCAAAAGAAAAAAAAATCCTAGCTTGACCAATCTCTTCTTTGAGTCCTGGCAACATCCTTTTAAATCTCTTCTACACACTTTCCAGTTTAATAACATCCTTCCTATAGCAAGGTGACCAAAACTGAACACAATGCTCCAAGTGCGGCTTCATCAACATAACTTCCCAACTTCTATACTCAGTGCCCTGACTGATGAAGGCCAGTGTGTCAAAAGCCTTCCTCATTGCCCAGTCTATCTGTGACTCCACTTTCAGAAAATTGTGCACCTGAACTCCAAAGTCCTTCTGTTCCACTACTCTCCATAAGGTGAAATCCATTCACCATGAAATTCCTACCTTGATTTGACTTTCCAAAATGCAAGACCTCACACTTATCTTTACTAAACTTCATTTGCCATATCTCAGCCCACTTCCCTAGCTGATCAAGGTCTGGCTGCAATTTCTGACAACCTTCCTGATTGTCCAGAATACTGCCCATTTTAGTGTAATCATTCCTTGCACATTCTCATCCAAGACATTGATATAGATAACAAACAGCAATGGGCCCAGCACCAAATCCTGAGGGACTTCACTAGTCACAGGCTTGCAGTCTGACAAGCATTCTTCAACTATTACCTTCTGCTTCCTACCATCAAGCCAAGTGTATCCAATTTGTCAGCTCTTCTTGGATTAACCTTCCAGAACAGCCTACCATGTGGAATCATAGCAAAGGCCCCACTGAAATCCACAGAGACCTTGTCTACCACCCTGCCCTCATTAACCTTCCTGTTCACTTCATTAAAGAACTCGAACAGATTTGTGAGGCATGATCTCCCATGCAGAAAGTCATGCTGACTACTCCTGATCAAACCCTGTCTTTTCCAATGCCTGTATATCTTATCCCTCAGAATCTTCTCAAGTAACTTACCTATCACAGACTTTAGGCTTACGACAGTTCCCACACTTTTCTTTGCAGCCCTTCTTGAATAAGGGCACAGCATTGTTACCCTCCAGACTTCTGGGACCTGGTCCATGGCTAACAGTGATACAAATACATGTACCAGAGCCCCTGTAATTTCTTCCCTAGCATCTTGCAGGGTTCTTGGATATGTCTGGTCAGGACCAGGAGACTTATCCACCTTCATACATTCTAACACATCCAACACCTCCTCTACTGTGATTTCTATTGTCACCAAGATATCTCCACTAAACTCCCCAAGTTCCCAAGTCTTCATGTCTTCACTCACAGTAAACAGAGGAGAAATATTAATTGAGAACCTTGCCCCATCTCCTGCAGTTCCACACTTACATGTATACTTTGGTCCTTCAGGGGTCCTATTCTCTCACTCTCTAGTTATTCTTTTTCCTTTAATGTACTTGAAAAATCTCTTTGGATTCACACTCCTAATCTTCTCAGCCAAAACTATCCCATGCCCATGTTTTGTCCGCCTGATTTCCTTCTTCAGCAGACTCCTGTATCCCCTATTTGCCTCTCGGGCTTCCCTTGATCCCAGCTGCCTGTATCTGAGCCATGCCTCCTTCGTTTTGCTGATCAAAGCCTCAATATCTCCAGTCAGTTAGGGATCCTCTTAGAAAAAGCGATCACAGTACGGTTGAATTTAGAATACAGATGGAAAGTGCGAAGATAAAATCCAATACCAGGGTTCTGCGCTTTAACAAAGGAGACTACAATCGGATGAGGAGGAGCTAATGGGATAGTTGGTGAACAGTAGAGGACTTTCAAAGCAATTTTTTTCAAAGTGCTCAGCGAAAGTATATACCAGTGAAAAGGAAGGACTGTAGGAAAAGTGGTAATCTGCCATTGGTGTCCAAGGAAATAAGGGAGAGTATCAAATTGAAAGAGAAAGCATACGAAATGGCCAAGATTAGCAGGAAACCAGAAGATTGGGAAAGTTTTAAATGTCTACAGAGATCCACAAAAAAGCTATAAAGACAAATAAGATAGATTATGAGAATAAATTAGCTCAGAATATAAGGACAGATAGCAACAGTTTCTATAAATATATAAAATGAAAAAGAGTGGCTGAAGTAAACATTGGTCCTTTAGAGGATGAGAAGGGGGATTTAGCAGAGGGATATGAGGAAACGGCCAAGGCATAGAACAGGTATTTTGTGTCAATCTTCACAGTGAAAGACATGAATAACATGCCAGTAATTGACAAAGAGATGAAGGTAGGTGAGGACCTGGAAACAATCATTATCACGAATGAGGCACTGTGGGCAAGCTAATGGAGCTAAGGGTAGACAACTCTCTTGGCCCTGATGGAATGCATCCCAGAGTACTACAAGAGATGGCAGGAGACATAGCAAATGCACTTGTGGTCATTTTCCAAAATTCACTGACTCTGGGTAGCTCCAGCAGGTTGGAAAACGGCAAATGTTATGCCACTGTTTAAAAAAAAGGTAGACAAAAGATGGGGGATTACAGATTGGTGGGTGGCACGGTGGCTCAGTGGTTAGCACTGCTGCCTCATAGTGCCAGAGACCCAGGTTCAATTCCTGCCTCAGGCGACTGTGAGGAGTTTGCATATTCTCCCTGTGTCTGCGTGGGTTTCCTTTGGGTGCTCCAGTTTCCTCCCACAGTCCAAAAATCTGTCCAGATGCACCTTAAATGAATCTACTGTGCCTACCTCTACTATGTCTCCTCGTAATGCATTTTAGGCACCTACCACCCTCTGTGTATCCCCTTTAAACTATTCTCCTTTCACCTTGAACGTGTGACCTCTCATTATTGAATCTCTCATGCTGGGAAAAAGCTTAGCTCTATCCACCCTGTCCATACCCTTCATGATTTTGTAGATCTCAATCAAGGTCCGCCCCATCTCCTTTTTTCTAATGAAAACAATCCTAACCTACTCAACCTCTCTTCATAGCTAGCATCTTCCATACCAGGCAACATCCTCGTAAACCTTCTCTGCACCCTTTCCAAAGTGTCCACATCCTTTTGGTAATGTGGCTTGCAGAACTGTATACAGTAACAAAAGCCCTGATGAAGGGCTTATGCCCGAAACATTGATTCTCCTGCTCCTCAGATGCTGCCTGACCTGTGTTTTTCCAGCACCACAATCTTGACTCTGATCCCCAGCATCTGCAGTCTTCACATTATCCTCCTGCATAAGGTCACCCCTCAGCCTCCGATGGTCCAGGAAAAACAGCCCCAACCTATTCAGCCTCTCCCTGTAGCTCAAATCCTCCAACCCTGGCAACATCCTTGTAAATCTTTTCTGAACCCTCTTGTACAGGTCACTTCTACCTCAGAAGAGATTTCAATGATCAAAAATGTGAACCCTTCTCCCCTGCAGCAGCTCGTCAGCCATGCTTTCATCTGCTCTATCCTTCTATTCCTACTCTCACTAATTCGTAGAACCGGGTGTAATCCAGACCGGGTCTACCCTTGAAGACCTCCTTTTTAAATTCCTGCTTAACTTTCTATATTCTTCCTTCACAATCTCATCCCTTTTCTTTCCTATGTCATTAGTTCCAATGATGTCCTACTGGTCCCTCACCTCTTTGAAAATATTCTGCACCGTCACCAAGATATCCTTGATTCTGGCACCAGGGAGGCAACACACAATTCTGATTTTTCATTGCTGCCCGCAGAAACATCTGTCTGTGCCTCTGACTAGAGAGTTGCCTATGACTATCGATTACTCGGAACCCAATGCACCCCTTAGTAAATTAGAATCAGACTCAATACAAGAAACATTCCCCTGAGAGTCCATCACCCCCTACATTTTCCAAAACACCATGCTTGTTTAAAATTGGGATAGCCACAGGAGACTCCTGCACCACCCCTCCTACCTTTCCTGGCGTTAACCCATCTACCTTACTATATCTGCAGCTTTTGTCCCTTTCTATGACTGTCATCCATTACACCCTCTAGCTCTTGTAAATTCCTCATTGCCTCTAACTGCTACTCCAACAAATCCATGCAATCTGATAGAATTTGCAAACAAAGACACTTCCTGCAGACATAACCATCAGTAACATGAAAACTCTCCTGAAACTCCCACACCTGACAGGAAGAGCACATCACTCTACTAAAGGCTAGCTTTGCTCCTTCACAAACTACACACCCAGAAAATAGCACCATCTTATTGCTTTGAGAAAAGTGCTCCAGGCTAACTTAGTATTAATGGATTACATTTTTAAAATTTAATCAAGAGACAGATCTCAATAAACGATATAGTCAAAAAATAACCCACTCTACTCACTACTATAGACTTACAGCAAGGCTACATATAAAAATAACGCACTTAGAGTCATAGAGATGTATAGCATAGAAACAGATCCATCGGTCCAACCCATCCATACCAACCAGACATCCCAACCCAATCTAGTCCCACCTGCCAGCACCCAGCCCATATCCCTCCAAACCCTTCCTATTCATATACTCATCCAAATGTCTCTTAAATGTTGCAATTGTACCAGCCTCCACCACTTCCTCTGGCAGCTCATTCCATACACGTACTACTCTCTGTGTGAAAAAGTTGCCCGTAGGTCTCTTTTATATCTTTCCCCTCTCACCCTAAACCTATGCCCTCTAGTTCTGGACTCCCCGACTCCAGGGAAAAGACTTTGCTTATTTACCCTATCCATGCCCCTCATAAGTTTGTAGCCCTCAGCCTCTGACGCTTCAGGGAAAACAGCCCCAGCCTGTTCAGCCTCTCCCTATAGCTCAAATTCTCCAACCCTGGCAACGTCCTTGTAAATCTTTCATGAACCCTTTCAAGTTTTACAACACCTTTCCGATAGGAAGACCAGAATTCCAACAGTGGCCTAACCAATGTCCTGTACAGCCGTAACATGACCTCCCAATTCCTGTACACAATACTCTGACCAATAAAGGAAAGCATACCAAACGCTTTCTTCACTATCCTATCTACCTGCGACTCCACTTTAAAGGAGCTATGATCTTGCACTCTTTGTTCAGCAACACTCTCTAGGACCTTACCATTAAGATTTGCTTGCCCAAAATACAGCACCTGGCATTTATCTGAATTAAACGCCATCTGCCACTTCTCAGCCCATTGGCCCATCTGGTCAAGATCCTGTTGTAATCTGAGGTAACTTTCTTCGCTATCCACTACGCCTCCAATTTTGATATCATCTGCAAACTTACTAACTGTACCTCTTATGCTCGCATCCAAATCATTTATGTAAATAACAAAAAGTAGAGGACCCAGCACCGATCCTTGTGGCACTCCACTGGTCACAGGCCTCCAGTCTGAAAAATAACCCTCCACCACCACCCTCTGTCTTCTATCTTTGAGCCAGTTCTGTATCCAAATGGCTAGTACTCCCTGTATTCCGTGAGATCTAACCTTGCTAATCAGTCTCCCATGGGGAACCTTGACGAATGCCTTACTGAAGTCCATATAGATCACATCTACTGCTCTGCCCTCATCAATCCTCTTTGTTACTTCTTCAAAAAATTCAAACAAGTTTGTGAGACATGATTTCCCATGCACAAAGCCATGTTGACTATCGCTAATCAACCTTTGCCTTTCCAAATACATGTACATCCTATCCCTCAGGATTCATAGAACATAGAAAAATACAGCGCAGTACAGGCCCTTCGGCCCTTGATGTTGCGCCGACCGAAGCCTACCTAACCTACACTAGCCCAATAACCTCCATATGCTTATCCAATGCCCGCTTGAATGACCATAAAGAGGGAGAGTCCACCACTGATACTGGCAGGGCATTCCATGAACTCACAACCCGCTGAGTAAAGAATCTACCCCTAACATCTGTCCTATACCAACCTCCCCTTAATTTAAAGCTGTGTCCCCTAGTAACAGCTGACTCCGTACGTGGAAAAAGGTTCTCACTGTCAACCCTATCTAAACCCCTAATCATCTTGTACACCTCTATCAAATCTCCCCTAAACCTTCTTTTCTCCAATGAGAACAGCCCCAAGTGCCTCAGCCTTTCCTCATATGATCTTCCTACCATGCCAGGCAACATCCTGGTAAACCTCCTCTGCACCCGTTCCAGTGCCTCCACATCCTTCCTATAGTATGGCGACCAAAACTGCACACAATACTTCAGATAAGGCCGCACCAGAGTCTTATACAACTGCAACATGACCTCAGGACTCCGGAACTCAATTCCTCTACCAATGAAGTTCAAAATGTGTTGCTAGTTAAAGCACAGCAGGTTAGGCAGCATCCAAGGAACAGGAAATTAGACGTTTTGGGCATAAGCCCTTCATCAGGAATGAAGAGAGTGTGCCAGGCAGGCTAAGATAAAAGGTAGGGAGGAGGGACTTGGGGGAGGGGCGATGGAGATGTGATAGGTGGAAGGAGGTGAGGGTGATAGGCCGGAGTGGGGTGGGGGCGGAGAGGTCAGGAAGAAGATTGCAGGTTAGGAGGGCGGTGCTGAGTTCGAGGGAATCGACTGAGACAAGATGGGGGGAGGGGAAATGAGGAAACTGGAGAAATCTGAGTTCATCCCTTGTGGTTGGAGGGTTCCCAGGCGAAAGATGAGGTGCTCTTCCTCCAACCGTCGTGTTGTTATGCTCTAGCGATGGAGGAGTCCAAGGACCTGCATGTCCTCGTTGGAGTGGGAGGGAGAGTTAAAGTGTTGAGCCATGGGGTGGTTGGGTTGGTTGGTCCGGGCGTCCCAGAAGTGTTCCCTGAAGCGTTCCGCAAGTAGGCGGCCAGTCTCCCCAATATAGAGGAGGCCACATTGGGTGCAGCGGATGCAATAGATGATGTGTGTGGAGGTGCAGTTGAATTTGTGACGGATATGGAAGGATCCCTTGGGCCCCAATATAGAGGAGTACTCAGATTTCTCCAGTTTTCTCATTTCCCCTCCCCCCACCAATTTTCAGAGATCTGTGTACATGGACACCAAGATCCCTCTGCTCATCCACACTACCAAGTAGCCTACCATTAGCCCAGTAATCCATCTTCTTGTTACTCCTACCAAAGTGAATGACTTCACACTTAGCTACATTGAACTCCATTTGCCACCTTTCTGCCCAGCTCTGCAACTTATCTATATCCCGCTGTAACCTGCCACATCCTTCTTCGCTGTCCACAACTCCACCGACTTTCGTATCATCCGCAAACTTGCTCACCCAGCCTTCAAGCCCCTCCTCCAGGTCATTTATAAAAATGACAAACAGCAATGGTCCCAAAACAGATCCTTGTGGAACACCGCTAGTAACTGCACTCCAAGATGAACCTATTCCATCAACTACTACCCTCTGTCTCCTTCCAGCCAGCCAATTCCTAATCCAAACCTCTAATGCACCCTCAATGCCATACCTCCGTAATTTTTGCAGTAGCCTACCATGGGGTACTTTATCGAACGCCTTGCTAAAATCTATATACACCACATCTACTGCTTTACCCTCGTCCACTTTCTTGGTCACCTTCTCAAAGAACTCAATAAGGTTTGTAGGGCACGACCTGCCCTTCACAAAACCATGCTGACTATCCTTGATCACATTATTCCTATCCAGATGTTCATAAATCCTATCCCTTATAATTCTTTCTAAGACTTTGCCCACAACAGAAGTGAGACTCACTGGCCTACAGTTACTAGGGCTGTCCCTACTCCCCTTCTTGAACAAGGGGACCACATTCGCTATCCTCCAGTCTTCTAGCACTATTCCTGTAGACAACGAGGACATAAAAATCAAGGCCTATGGCTCCGCTATCTCCTCCCTAGCTTCCCAGAGGATCCCAGGATAAACGCCATCAGGCCCAGGGGACTTATCTATTTTCACCCTTTCCAGTATTCCCCGGACCTGTTCCCTACATACCTCAAAGCCATCCATTCTAATCACTTGTGACTCAATATTCACATCAGCAACAATGTCCTGTTCCTGAGTGAATACTGACGAAAAGTATTGATTTAGTGTCTCTCCAATCTCCTCCGCCTCCACGCACAACTTCCCTCTACTATCCTTGACTGGACCAATACCTACCCTAGTCATCCTTTTATTCCTGACATACCTATAGAAAGCCTTTGAGTTTTCCCTAATCCTACCAACTAAGGTCTTTTCATGTCCCCTTCTCGCTGCTCTTAGCTCTCTCTTTAGATCCTTCCTGGCTACCTTATAACTCTCAATCGCCCCAACTGAACCTTCACGCCTCATCTTTACATAGGCCGCCCTCTTCCCTTTCACAAGGGATCCCAATTCCTTATTAAACCACGGCTCCCTCACAAGACCCTTTCCTCCCTGCCTGACTGGTACATACTTATCAAGGACACCCAATAGCCGCTCCTTGAACAAGCTCCACATATCATTTGTGTTCTTCCCTTGAAGCCTATTTTTCCAATCCACACATCCTAAGTCATGCCTCACCGCATCATAATTTCCCTGCCCCCAGCTATAACTCCTGCCCTGCAGTGCACACTTATCCCTCTCCATCATTAGAGTAAAAGTCACCGAGTTGTGGTCACTGTACCCGAAGTGCTCACCTACCTCCAAGTCTAACACCTGGCCTGGTTCATTACCTAGAACCAAATCCAGTATGGCCTCACTTCTTGTTGGCCTGTCTACATATTGTGTCAGGAAACCCTCCTGCACACATTGGACAAATACCGACCCATCTAACGATCTCGAGCTATAGCTTTCCCAGTCAATATCTGGGAAGTTAAAGTTCCCCATAACAACCACCCTACTACTTTCACTCTTCTCCTGAATCATGCTTGCAATACTTTCCTCTACGTCTCTCGGACTATTAGGAGGCCTGTAGAAAACTCCTAACAGGGTGACCTCACCTTTCCTATTTCTAACCTCAGCCCAAACTACCTCAGATGGCAAATCTTCCTCCATTGTCCTTTCCACCGCTGTAATACTGTAATACTGATTCTCTCCAACAACTTGCCCATCACCGCCATCAGGCTCACTGGTCTATAGTTACCTGGCTTGTCCATACCACCCTTCTTAAACAGTTTCACCATGTTAGCCAACCTCCAGTCTTCTGGCACCTCACCTATGATTATCGATGATACAAATATCTCAGCAAGAGGCCCAGCAATCACTTCTCCAGCTTCCCACAGAGTTCTAGGGTATACCTGATGAGGTCCTGGGGATTTATGCTCCTTTGAAAATGTGTTGCTGGAAAAATGCAGCAGGTCAGGCAGCATCCAAGGAGTAGGAGAATCGACGTTTTGGGCATGAGCCCTTCTTCAGCCCTTCTTCTCCTTGGATTTCAGCTCTGATCTCCAGCATTTGCAGTCCTCCCTTTCTCCTAGAAGATTTTAACCTACCACGAATCCTCTTACAAGGATACCTTCCTTGAAGAAGCTCATCCTTGGATGCTGCCTGACCTGCTGCGCTTTTCCAGCAACACATTTTCAACTCTGATCTCCAGCATCTGCAGTCCTCACTTTCTCCTCGAAGATTTATCCACCTTTACCCGTTTCAAGACATCCAGCACTTCCTCTTCTGTAATATGGACATTTTTCAAGATGTCACCATCTATTTCCCTGCAGTCTATATCTTCCACGTCCTTTTCCACAGTAAATACTGATGCAAAATACTCCCCCATTTTCTGCGCCTCCACACGAAGGCCGCCTTGCTGATCTTTGAGGGGCCCTATTCTCTAGGAGAAAGTGAGGACTGCAGATGCTGGAGATCAGAGCTGAAAATGTATTGCTGGAAAAGCACAGCAGATCAGGCAGCATCCAAGGAGCAGGAGAGTCGACGTTTTGGGTATGAGTCCTTCTTCAGGATTCCTGAAGAAGGGCTCATGCCCGAAACGTTGATTCTCTTGCTCCTTGGCTGCTGCCTGACCTGCTGCGCTTTTTCGGGCCCTATTCTCTCCCTAGTTACCCTTTTGTCCTTAATGTATTGTAAAACCTCTTTGGATTCTCCTTAATTATATTTGCCAAAGCTATCTCATGTCCCGTTTTTGCCCTCCTGATTTCCCTCTTCACAGTACTCCTACTGCCTTTATACTCTTCTAAGGATTCATTCGATCTATCCTGTCTATACCTTACATATGCTTCCTCCTTTTTCTTAACCAAACCCTCAATGTATTTAGTAATCCAGCATTCCCTATACCTACCAGCCTTTCCTTTCACCCTTACAGGAATATACGTTTTCTGGATTCTCATTATCTCATTTCTGAAGGCTTCCCATTTTCCAGCTGTCCCTTTACCTGCGAACATCTGTTCCTGGTCAGCTTTCGAAGGTTCTTGCCTAATACCGTCAAAATTGGCCTTTCTCCAATTTAGAACTTCAACTTTTAGATCTGGTCTATCCTTTTCCATCATTATTTTAAATCTAATAGAGTTATGGTCACTGGCCCAAAGTGCTCTCCCACTGACACCTCAGTCACCTGCCCTGCCTTATTTCCCAAGAGTAGGTCAAGTTTTGCACCTTCTCTAGTAGGTACATCCACATACTGAATCAGAAAATTGTCTTGTACACACTTAACAAATTCCTCTCCATCTAAACACTTAACACTATGGCAGTCCCAGTCTATGTTTGGAAAGTTACAATCCCCTACCATAACCACCCTATTATTCATACAGATAGCTGAGATCTCCTTACAAGTTTGTTTCTCAATTTCCATCCGACTATTAGGGGGTCTATAATACAATCCCAATAAGGTTATCATCCCTTTCTTATTTCTCAGTTCCACCCAAATAATGTCCCTGGGTGTATTTCCAGGAATATCCTCCCTCAGCACAGCTGTAATGCTATCCCTTATCTAAAATAGACAATAGACAACAGGTGCAGGAGTAGGCCATTCTGACCTTCAAGCCTGCACCACCATTCAATATGATCGTGGCCGATCATCCTCAATCAGTATCCTGTTCCTGCCTTATCTCCATAACCCTTGATTCCACTATCCTTGAGAGCTCTATCCAACTCTTTCTTAAATGAATCCAGAGACTGGGCCCCCACTGCCTTCTGGGGCAGAGCATTCCACACAGCCACCACTCTCTGAGTGAAGAAGTTTCTCCTCATCTCTGTCCTAAATGGTCTACCCTGTATTTTTAAGCTGTGTCCTCTGGTTCTGCACTCATCCATCAGCGGAAACGTGTTTCCTGCCTCCAGAGAGTCCAACCCTTTAATATGTCTCAATCAGATCCCCTCTCAGTCTTCTAAACTCAAGGGTATACAAGCCCAGTCACTCCAGTCTTTCAGCGTAAGGTAGTCCTGCCATTCCAGGGATTGACCTCGTGAACCTACGCTGCACTCCCTCAATAGCCAGAATGTCTTTCCTCAAATTTGGAGACCAGAACTGCACACAATACTCCAGGTGTGGTCTCACCAGGGCAATGTACAGCTGCAGAAGAACCTCTTTGCTTCTATACTCAATCCCTCTTGTTATGAAGGCCAGCATGCTATTAGCCTTCTTCACTACCTGCTGTACCTGAATGCTTACCTTCATTGACTGGTGTACAAGAACACCCAGATCTCTTTGCACTGCCCCTTTACCTAAATTGATTCCATTTAGGTAGTAATCTGCCTTCCTGTTCTTGCCACCAAAGTGGATAACCATACATTTATCCACATTAAACTGCATCTGCCATGCATCTGACCACTCACCTAACCTGGCCAGGTCACCATGTAAACTCCTAACATCCTCCTCACATTTCAGCCTGCCACCCGGCTAAGTATCATCAGCAAATTTGCTAATGTTATTACTAATACCATCTTCTATGTCATTAATACATATTGTAAAAAGCTGCAGCACTGATCCCTGCAGTACCCCACTGGTCACTGCCTGCCATTCTGAAATGGAGCCGTTTATCACTACTCTTTGTTTCCTGTCAGCCAACCAAATTTCAATCCAAGTTAGTATTTTGTCCCCAATACCATGCACCCTAATTTTGCTCACTAACCTCCTATGTGGGACTTTATCAAAAGCTTTCTGAAAGTCCATTTGGAGTACTGTGTGCAGTTCTGGTCACCTCACTTTAGGAAAGATGTGGAAGCTTTGGAGAGGGTGCAGAGGAGATTTACCAGGATGTTGCCTGGAATGGAGAATAGGTCATACGAGGATAGGTTGAGAGTGCTAGGCCTTTTCTCATTGGAACGGCGAAGGATGAGGGGTGACTTGATAGAGGTTTATAAGATGATCAGGGGAATAGATAGAGTAGACAGTCAGAGACTTTTCCCCCAGGTACAACAGAGTGTTACAAGGGGACATAAATTTAAGGTGAAGGGTGGAAGGTTAGGGGGGATGTTAGGGGTAGGTTCTTTACCTAGAGAGTGGTGGGGGCATGGAATGCGCTGCCCGTGGGAGTGGCAGAGTCAGAATCATTGGTGACCTTTAAGCAGCAATTGGATAGGTATATAGATAGGTGCTTAAGCTAGGACAAATGTTCAGCACAACATCGTGGGCCGAAGGGCCTGTTCTGTGCTGTATTGTTCTATGTTCTATGTTCCAGGTACACTACATCTACTGGATCTCCCTTGTCCATCTTCAGACTTACATCCTCAAAACATTCCAGAAGATTAGTCAAGCATGATTTCCCCTTCATAAATCCATGCTGACTCTGACCTATCCTGTTACTACTATCCAGATGTGTTGTAATTTCATCCTTTATAATAGACTCCAGCATCTTTCCCACCACTGAGGTCACACTAACTGGTCTATAACTTCCTGCTTTCTCTCTCCCACCTTTCTTAAAAAGTGGTACAACATTAGCCACCCTCCAATCCGCAGGAACTGATCCTGAATCTATCGAACTCTGGAAAATAATCACCAATGCATCCACGATTTCTCGAGCCACCTCCTTCAGTACCCTGGGATGTAGACCATCAGGCCCCGAGGACTTATCAACCTTCAGACTAACAGTCTCTCCAACACCAATTCCTGGTAAATATAAATTCCCTTAAGTTCAGGTCCTTCAGCCACTGTTACCTCAGGGGGATTGCTTGTGCCTTTCCCAATGAACATAGATCTGAAGTACCAATTCAATTCTTCTGCCATTTCTTTGTTCCCCGTAATATATTCCACTGTTTCTGTCTTCAAGGGCCCAATTTTAGTCTTAACCATTTTTTTGCCTTTCACATACCTAAAAAAAGCTTTTACTATCCTCTTTTATATTTTTGACCAGTTTACCTTCGTACCTCATTTTTTCTCTGCGTATTTCCTTCTTAGTAATCCTCTGTTGTTCTTTAAAAGCTTCCCAATCCTTCGTTTTCCCACTTATCTTTGCTATATTATACTTTTTCTCTTTTAACTTTATATGTTTCTTAACTTCCCTCTTCAGCCACGGCTACTCATGCCTCCTCCTGGGATTTTCTTCCTTTTTGGAATGAACTGATCCTGCATCTTCTGCATTATACACAGAAATATCTGCCATTGTTCCTCCACTGTCATCCCTGTTAAGGTATTGCACCATTGAACTTTGGCCAGCTCCTCCCTCATAGCTCCATAGTTCCCTTTATTCAACAGAAATATTGTCACTTCCGATTGTACCCGCTCCCTCTCAAATTGCAGATTGAAGCTTATTGTATTATGGTCATTACTTCCCAATGGCTCCTTCGCTTCGAGGTCCCTGACCAATTCTGGTTCGTTGCACAATACCAGATCCAGAATTGCCTTCTCCCTGGTCGGCTCCAGCACCAGCTGCTCTAAGAATCCATCTCAGAGGCACTCCACAAAGCCTCTTTCTTGAGGTCCAATACCATCCTGATTCTCCCAGTCTACCTGCATGTTGAAATCCCCCATAACAACTGTAGTAACATCTTTGCGACAGGCCAATTTCAGCTCCTGATTCAACTTATATCTGACATCCAGACTACTGTTTGGAGGCTTGTACATAATTCCCAAGAGGGTCGTTTTACCCTTAGAATTTCCCAGCTCTATCCATACTGACTCTGCATCCCCTGATTCTAGGTCCCCCTGCGCAAGGGACTGAATACCATCCCTTACCAACATGGCCACCCCACCCCCTCTGCCCGTCAGTCTGTCCTTACGATAGCAAGTGCAGCCTTGAATATTCATTTCCCAGGCCCTGTCCACTTGAAGCCATGTCTCAGTTATCCCCACAATATTGTATCTGCCAATTTCCAAAAGAGCCTCAAGCTCATCCATCTTATTTCTAATGCTTTGTGCATTCATATATAGCATTTTTAATTTGTTACTGCCCTCACCCTTCCCATCAACTCCTATTTCACTCAACCTTACAGCATGATCCCTTTTTGAGTTTTCTGCTTCATTGATACAGTTGTCTTTCTTGACTTCCCTTGTTCTAACTTTCCCTTCAATTTCCTTCTTAAACATCCAGTTTGTCCCCTCCGCCCCGCTACTTAGTTTAAACGTAGCTGTGTTGCAATAGCAAACCTGCCTGCCAGAATGCTGGTCCCTAACCTATTAAGGGGCAAATTTAAGGTGTATAATTTATGCTTACCGCAAAATATACCCCAGTGATCCAAGAATTTAAATCCTTGCTTCCTGCACCAGTTCCCCAGCCACATTTCAAGTCCATTATCTCCCAGTTTCTGGCCTCATCAGCCCGAGGAACTGGAAGCAAACCAGAGACAACCACCCTGGATGTCCTGCTTTTCAGCCTTCTTCCTAGTTCTCTGAAGTCCCGCTGTAGTATGTTCTTCCTCTTCTTCCCGACATCATTTGTGCCGACATGTACCGCCATGTCTGGCTCTTCACCTTCGTCCTTGAGGATTTCCTGCACTCTGTCTGTGATGTCTTTAACCCTGGCACCAGAAAGGCAACACACTGTCCTTAAGTCCCGTCTGCTGCCACAAAAACCCCGGTCAGTTCCTCTCACTATGGAGTCCCCTATTACCACAACTCTGTGCGATGTCCCACTCTTTCGCTCTGTCTCCACGCCAACTTTTGATTGTCGGACCTGGCCACCTTGCAGACTGGCAGTGTCATCTGGATCTACTGTTTCCAAAAGATTCAACTTGTTCCTGACAGGTACTTCTCCCGGGGTCTCTTGCACCTGTCTCCTCTCTGCCTTCCTCATTGTCTGCTCTCTTCTGGTATGGTCGGTGTAATAACCTCGCTGAAGCTCTTGTCCAGAAAGATCTCATTCTCTCGGATGAGCCTAAGGTCCTGGAGTTCTTTAATCAGTGCTGCAATATGCTCTGTCGGTAGTTGAACGTGCACACACTTTCCACACTTAAATGAGCCAGACACACCAGAGTCGTTGACCTCCCACATCAAGCACGTAGCACACTGAACCAGCTTGGCAGTCACGTCTTCACCCTCTTCAACTGTGGCGTAATCACTTCACTCAACCTCCTTGTCAAAGACTCCTGAGCTAAAGCCTCACTCTTCAATCCACAGGAACTTCCTCTTTTGGGGCAAGTCTGTGGACTTTTAATTTAGGTTAGAGGAGGCCCTACTTTGTAGGACCTGGGGTCGAGAACACACCCACTCAAATAACAATCACTTACCTTCCCGACCGGCTTTGTGCTCCGACTTTACTTCCGCCCAGCTCCTGCCGCTCTCTGCTGCAAAAAGACCGTTCGCGTCGAGGTAAAATGCCATTCCCCCCCCTCTCTTGCCTCCCTTTCTATCCTTCCTGTAGCATTTGTATCCTGGAAGATTAAGCTGTCAGTCATGCCTATTCCTGAGCCATGTTTCTGTAATTGCTGTGATATCCCAGTCCCATGTTCCTAACCGTGCCCTGAGTTCATCTGCCTTCCCTGTGAGGCCCCTTGCATTGAAATAAATGCAGTCTAATTTATTAGTCCTACCTTTTCCCTGCCTGCCCTGACTGTTTGACTCGCTTCTGTTCTCAACTGTACCAGTCTCAGATTGATCTCTTTCCTCACTATCTCCCTGGGCCATACGCACCCCACCTTACCAGTTTAAATCCTCCCCAGCAGCTCTAGCAAATTTCCTTGCCAGTGTATTAGTCCCCTCCCAATTTAAGTGCAATCCGTCCTTCTTGTACAGGTCATGTCTACCCCAAAAGAGATTCCAATGATCCAAAAATGTGAATCCTTCTCCCATACACCAGCTCCTCAGCCATGCATTCATCTGTTTTATCTTCCTATTCCTGCCCTCACTAACTCGAAGCACCGGGAGTATTCCAGACATTATTACTCTCAAGGACGTCCTTTTTAAATTTCTGCCTAACTCTCTGTAATTTCCCTTCAGAATCTCAACCGTTTCCCTTCCTATGTCATTGGTTCCAATGTGGACAATGACCTCTTGCTGGCCCCTCTCCCCCGTGAGAACATTCTGCACCCTCTCTGAGACATCCTTGATCCTGGCACCAGGAAAGCAACACACCATTTTGCTTTTTGGTTGCTGGCCACAGAAACGTCTGTCTGTACCTCAGACGAGAGAATCCCCTAACACAATTGATCTCTTGGAACCCGATGTACCTCTCGTTGCATTCGAGCCGGTCTCAATACCAGAAACTTGGCTGTTTGTGCTACGTTCCCCTGAGAATCCATCACCCACTACATTTTCCAAAGCAGCATAACTGTTTGAAATGGGTATATCCACAAAAGACTCCTGCACTAGCTGCCTACCTCTCTTATCTTTCCTGGAGTTAACCCATCAATGTGACTGTATCTGAGACTTTCCTCCCTTCCTACAACTGCCTTCCATCACACACTGTTCCTGTTACAAATTCCTCATTGCTTCTAACTGTCTCTACAACCGAACCATTTGATCTGTTAAGATTTGCAGCCAACAGCATTTATGGCAGATATAATTCGTAGTAATCCTTAAACTCTCTTTAAACTCCCACATCTGACAAGAAGTACATATCACTCTATTAAAGGCCATTTTTCCTCCTTCACAATCTACAGACCCAGAAAATAACACCATCTTATTCCTCTACAAACACAGCCCCAGGTTAAATTAATAGTTATGGCTTATATTTTAAATTTAATCAAGAGACATATCTCCAAAAACATATAATCAAGAAAGAACCCACTCTACTCACTACTGCAGATTCTCTGTAGGCCACACTTAAAACAACGATTAACTTATCTGATTCTGTGCTGTGAACTTCACCCAATAGTTCCTCCAAGGTCAGTTGTGAATTTCACTGTTTGTTAATTTTCCAAGATGCACTCCGATGTCCAGCGATACATGAATTCAAACAGCAAAGGCAATGACTGTGCAAGTTCTCTCTCTCCTGTGTTTCCTTTGTCTGTTCTTCTCCCTTTTAAAACTGCTGTTGTTTTGACCTTTTTTTTCCCAAAGATCAAAAACAATGCAATAGTATATAAAACAGTGATTGCTTCTCCAGGAAGTCAAGGAAATCACCTCCAGCTCCTAAAATACCTCAAAAAAAGAAGCAGCTGTTACAGCCAGGAATTTTTCCCGTCCTCCATTTTGGATTACCCAAAATCCTTTGCTATCTGTTCCTGTGCTGTGGGCTCTCCAACACAGGTTTTTCCAAGGTCAGCTGTGAATTTCGCTGTTTGTTCATTTTTCTTAGACGCACTCCAATGTCCAGAGATACATGAATTCAAACAGCAAAGATAGTAACTTGGCAGATTCACTGCTGTGTCAGACAGCAGTGTAGGTTTCTTTGTCTCTCTCCCTCATTGAACATTTAGATGCTGCCGTTGTCTGTCTTACTTCTTTTAAAAATGCTATTGTTTTGATGTTTTTTCCCCAAAGTTCCAAAATAATGCATCTCATGTTCTTATCCAGCATTCCCTACTCTTGCCAACCTTGCCCTTCACTCTCACAGGAACTTTGATCTCCAGGTATCACACTTTTAAAGGCCTCCCACTTGCCAGAGGTTCTTTTGCCTGCAAGCAAACTACTCCAATCAATCTATGCAAGCTCCTGTCTAATTCCTCAAAAGTCGCCTTGCTCAACTTAGAACATGAACCTGTGGACCAGTTTCATCCCTAGCCATAACTATTTTAAAAGTCAGTTGAACTATGGTCACTAGTATCACCTGTCCGGCCCTATTTTTTTTGATTAGATTAGACTTACAGTGTGGAAACAGGCCCTTCGGCCCAACAAGTCCACTCCGACCCGCCGAAGCGCAACCCACCCATACCCCTACATTTACCCCTTACCTAACACTACGGGCAATTTAGCTTGGCCAATTCACCTGACCCGCACATCTTTGGACTGTGGGAGGAAACCGGAGCACCCGAAGGAAACCCACGCAGACACGGGGAGAACGTGCAAACTCCACACAGTCAGTCGCCTGAGTCGGGAATTGAACCCGGGTCTACAGGCGCTGTGAGGCAGCAGTGCTAACCACTGTGCCGCGTTTCCTAAGGGTAAGTCAAGTTTTGCCCCTTCCCAACTAGGACCCTCTATACACCGCATAAGGAAACTTTCCTGATCACACTTAACAAATTTCACCCCATCTCAGTGATTTGGCAGTCCCAGTCTATGTTAGGAAAATTAAAATCCTCTACTATGATGACCTTGTTGCTCCTGCAAGTCTCCCCAGTCTCCCTGCATATTTGTTCCTCTAATTCCCATTGACTACTTGGGGACCTATAGTACGACACCAATAACATCATAATCCCTTTCTTATTTCTTAGCTCCATCCACAAAGTCTCACTATGATCCCTCAGTTTATTTCACCTCTGACTACTGCAAAACTGCAACTTCCCTTCCCTCTTTTCAACACTACTATCCAGCCTGAAGCACCTGCACCTTGGCGCATTAAGCTGCCAGTCCTGTCTCTCCCTTAGCCATGTTACTGTAATGGCTTTAATATCCCAGTCCCACATTCCTATCCATACCCTGAGTTCATTTGCCTTACCTTTAAACCCTCTTGCATTGAAATAGATGCCATTTAATCCAATAGGCATTCCTTGTTCCCTGTCATGATCCAGCCTGACTTGTCTCTCCAACTTATTATCTCTGATTACTGTACTCCTTCCAGCCTCGCATTTGTTTCTCTGTTGTTGAGGATCCCACCTCTCTCTCGAAGCACTAGCAAATCTGTCCGCCATAATGTTGATCCCCTCCAGTTCAGATGCAACCCATCTCTCTTGAATAAGTCACCTCTGCCCAGAAAAGATCCCAATGATATAATGTATCAATTCTTTAGCCATGCTCTCATCTGCCATATCCTCCTGTTCTTACCCTTAATAACATGTTACACTAGGAGTAATCCGGTGATACCGCCATCAATGTCCTAGTTTTTTTTTTCTAGCTCTTTATGATCAGTCCTCAGGACCTCTTCCCTATTTCTGCCTATGTTATTTGCCAAAGTGCTCAATGGCTTCTGGCTGCTCCGCCTCCCCCTTGAGAACATTCTGCAGCCGCTCTGAAACATCCTGGACCCTGGCACTCGAGAGGCAACACACCATCCTGGATTCCTATTTGCGGCCACAGACTCTCCTCTCTGTCCCCCTAACTATCGAGTCTCTTATCACTAAGATCCAGTTTAGCCTTTCCACTGTATCCCAGACCTAGCCGTAGTGCCACCAAACTCGTAACTGCTACTTTTCCCTGAACGGTCATCTCCCCCAACAGTGTCCAAACTGGTACACTTGTTTTCAAGGGGAGTGGCCACAGGAGATTCCTGCACTCTCTGCCTATTGTCTTTCCCTTCCCTGGTGGTCACCCAGCTACTCTCTGCCTGCATCTTAGGTGTGACCACCTCACTAAAACTCTTATCTATGATCTGTTCAGCATCTCAGATGATCCTGAGTGCATCCAGCTCCAGCTCCAGCTCCAGCTCCAGCTCCAGCTCCAGCTCCCTAACACTGTGTTCCAGAAGCTGAAGCTGGGTGTACTTCCCACACGTGTAGTCATCAGGGATGATAGAAGTCTCCCTGAGCTCCTTTATCCTGCTGAAGAAGCATGCCACTTCTCTAACTGCCATCTCAATTGCTCTAAGACTAAAGCAGAAAGTTAAAAGAACTTTACCTAACACTTTTAATGTCACTGGGTCAAACTCCTGGAATTCCCCCAAAGGCATTGTAGGTCGACATGGACTGTAGCTTGCTTTATTAACTGCTCTCTCTGCCTGTCCTGTCCCTTTCAAGTGATTTGTGCACGTATACACACAAGTTCCTCTGTTTCTGCATTCCCATTCAGATTGTACCATCTATTTTGTACCTTCTTTCAGTGTTATTCCAATCAAAGTGCATCACCTCACACTTCTCTGTATTGAACCCATCTGTTACCCATCCACCCACTTTCAACTTGTCAATGTTATTTTGGGGTTCAACATTGTTTTGTTCACAATTTATAATTCTTCTACATTTGCATTACCTATAAATTTTGAAATTGTCCCCTGCATACCAATATTCAGGTCATTCATATATATCAGGAAACACAAGGGTCCCAAATACTGATCCCTGGGAACTCCACTCTAAAGCATCCTCCAGCCTGAAAAATATTGATCATTACTGTTTCTTAGCACTGAGTTAATTTTATATTCTTGTTACTGTCCCTATAACTTTCTTCATAAGTGAGTTGTGTCGTACTGTACCAAACATCTTCTGATTATCCATCTACTCTATGTCAACAGCAAGACCCTCAAGACTTTTTGTTAGCTCTTGAAAAAACTCCAGCAAGTTGGTTAAGCAGGATTCCCTTTAGAAATCCATTTTGATTCTTTTTAATCAAACCATCTTTTTCCATATTACTACTAATTCTATCCCAAATAAATGTTTCTGGAAATTTCCCCGCCACAAAGTTAAGCTAACTGGTCTGCAGTTACCAAGATTATCCTTAAAATCTTTCTTGAACAATGCCATTCTCCAATTTCTGAGACCTCCCCAAGTCCAGTCGATGCATAATTTCCACCCTCATTTCCTTCAAAATCCTTGGGTACAATTAATCTGGTCCCAGTGCCTTGTCAACTTTAAGTACCAATAGCCTATCCAAGAGTTCTCCCTTTTTTCATTTTGAACTCTTCTATTGACAGAATTTCCTCCTTTGAAATCAGAGCTTGATAACATTTTCTTTTTTTGTGAAGACAGATGCAAAATATTTATTTAACACCTCAGCTATGACCTTGCCTCCATGTGTAAATAGCCCTTTTGGTCTTTGATTGCACCTGCTTTAAACATTCTCTTATATTGACATGCTGATATGAAACTTTGGAATTTCCCCTTATCTTAGCTGCTAATCTATTCTCATCGTTCCACTTTGCTTTGCTTCTCTTATTTGCTCCTTAATTTCCCCTGTAAACCTTTGGTATTCCTGTTGATTCTCAAAAGTATTTTATGCCTTACACCTGTCATAAGCAAATCTTTTCTTTCTAATATTAATTTCTCCATCACTTGTCATTCAGTGAACTCTGGATTGCTTATCCTACTTTTCCCATGCTGGGAATATACCCCAACTGTATCCAAACCACCTGCTCTTCAAAGGTAACCCATTGTTTTGTTACTGTTTTTTCCCACCAACCACTTATTCCAATTAATCCTTCTCACCTCTGTTCTTGTACCATTAAAGTAAGCCCTCCACCAACTGAAGTAACGAATTCAAAGTTTGTGCGAAGACTTGTAGCTCGGGTGCTTGTTGTAGTGGTTCTGTTCGCCGAGCTGGAAGTTTTAGTTGCAAACGTTTCGTCCCCTGGCTAGGAGACATCATCAGTGCTCTGGAGCCTCCTGCGAAGCGCTTCTTTGATGTTTCTTCCGGTATTTATAGTGGTCTGTCCTTGCCGCTTCCGGGTGTCAGTTTCAGCTGTCCGCTGTAGTGGTTGGTATATTGGGTCCAGGTCGATGTGTTTGTTGATGGAGTTTGTGGATGAATGCCATGCCTCTAGGAATTCCCTGGCTGTTCTCTGTCTGGCTTGCCCTATGATAGTAGTGTTTTCCCAGTCGAATTCATGTTGCTTGTTGTCTGAGTGTGTGGCTACTAGGGATAGCTGGTCGTGTCGTTTCGTGGCTAGTTGGTGTTCATGTATGCGGATTGTTAGCTGTCTTCCTGTTTTTCCTATATAGTGTTTTGTGCAGTCCTTGCATGGTATTTTATAAACTACATTAGTTTTGCTCATGTTGGGTATTGGCTCCTTTGTTCTAGTAAGTTGTTGTCTGAGTGTGGCTGTTGGTTTGTGTGCCGTTATGAGTCCTAAGGGTCGCAGTAGTCTGGCTGTCAGTTCTGAAACGCTCCTGATGTATGGTAGTGTGGCTATTGTTTCTCTGGCTAGGGTTTTGTCAATCGAAGTGAACAGTGCTGTCACGTCGAATGAGAACGCCAACCTACTGAACCAACAGCCACACTCAGACAACAACTTACTAGAACAAAGGAGCCAATACCCAACATGAGCAAAACTAATGTAGTTTATAAAATACCATGCAAGGACTGCACAAAACACTATATAGGAAAAACAGGAAGACAGCTAACAATCCGCATACATGAACACCAACTAGCCACGAAACGACACGACCAGCTATCCCTAGTAGCCACACACTCAGACAACAAGCAACATGAATTCGACTGGGAAAACACTACTATCATAGGGCAAGCCAGACAGAGAACAGCCAGGGAATTCCTAGAGGCATGGCATTCATCCACAAACTCCATCAACAAACACATCGACCTGGACCCAATATACCAACCACTACAGCGGACAGCTGAAACTGACACCCGGAAGCGGCAAGGACAGACCACTATAAATACCAGAAGAAACATCAAAGAAGCGCTTCGCAGGAGGCTCCAGAGCACTGATGATTTCTCCTAGCCAGGGGACGAAACGTTTGCAACTAAAACTTCCAGCTCGGCTAACAGAACCACTACATGAAGTAACGAATTGATGTCAGAGGTGAACTGGGTTTAACTTACATTGAAAGGACATGGGCACCAAAATATACAGAAGAAAAGAGGAATAATGTGGTTTAAGGAGAAGGAGGAGACAGGCATTTAGATTGTTTTTATTAAAATGTACAAAGTTTGGTGAATAAGGCTAATTGATTTTTAGAATAAATCATAGAATCCCTACAGTGTGGAAATAGGCCATTTGGCCCAACAAGTCCACACCGACCCTCAAAGAATAAATCACCCAGCTCCATTCCCCTATCCTAATACTCTACATTTACCCCTAACTAATGGACCTAACCTACACATCCCTGAATACTACGGGCAATTTAGCATGGCCAATTCACCTGACCTGCACACCTTTGGATTGTGGGAGGACACCAGAGCACCCAGAAGGAAGACACGGGGAGAATGTGCAAACTCCACACAGACAGTCGCCAGAGGCTGTGAAGCAGCAGTGCTAACCATTAAGCCACAATGCCACCCATTTGTTAGAGGCACAAATAACTATATTGGAATGTGTCATAGTGGTCTGTAGTTTCGGTCACCAGCCCTCAGGAAGGAAGTGCAAGACCTTGACAGAATACAGAGGAAACTGATCAGAATGGTTTCAATGATGAGGAATATTAGCAATAAGGTTATGTTGAAAAGCTGGACAGTTATCCTTCGAACTAAGGAGATTGAGGGAAGAATTGACAAAGGTGTAGAAAATTCTTACAAACTGAGTTAAGGTAGACAAGGAAAAGCTGCTTGCATAGTTAAAAGTGAAAGGACTGGGGGATCACAGATATAAGATTTCAGCAAGATATGAGGGGAGTTGTAAGGAAAATTCTTCTTTGTGATAAATGATAGTGGACTTGAACTCGCAGTCATCCAGGATGGTGGAACCAGTGACAATGAATAATTTCAAAGGGAAATTGGAGAAGGACCTGAGGAAAAAAATTTGCAGAGCTACTTGGATTGGGGAATTGGATGTTCCTGGAATGTCCTACAGAAAATAAGAGTAGGCACAATCAGCTGAATTGTCTCCTTCTAGAACACAGAACAATACAATGCAGAACAGGCCCTTTAGCCCTCGATATTGCACTGACCTGTGAGCTAATCTAAGCCCATCACCCTACACTATCCCATCATCATCCATATGCTTATCCAAGGACTGTTTAAATCTCCCTAATGTGGCTGAGTTAACTGAATTGACAGGCAGGGCATTCCACACCCTTACCACTCTCTGAGTAAAGAACCTGCCTCTGACATCTGTCTTAAATCTATCACCCCTCAATTTGCAGCTATGACCCTTCATATAAGCCAACATCATCATCCTAGGAAAAAGACTCTCACTGTCCACCTATCTAATCCTCTGATCATCTTGTATGTCTCTATTAAGTCTCCTCTTAGCCTTCTTCTCTCCAATGAGAAAGATCCAAATCCATCAGCCTTTCCTCATAAGACCTTCACTCCAGACCAGGCAACATTCTGGTAAATCTCCTCTGCATCTTTTCCGATGCATCCACATCCTTCCTGTAATTGGGCGACCAGAATTCGACAATATTCCAAGTGAGGTCGCAATAGAGTTTTTTTACAGTTGCATGACATCACGGCTCTGGAACTCAATCCCTCTACTAATAAAACTTAAGTATAACTTCTTAACAGCACTATCAACCTGGGTGGCAGCTTTCAGGAATCTATGTACATGGACTCCAAGATCACTTTGCACATCCACACTACCAAGAATCTTTCCATTGACCCAGTACTGTGCTTTCCTGTTATTCTTCTCAAAGTACATCACCTCACATTGAACTCCATTTGCCACCTCTCAGCCCAATTCTGCAGTTTATCCAAGTTCCCCTGCAACCTGGAACATTCTTCCACACTGTCCACTACTCCACCGACTTTAGTGCCATCTGCAAACTTACTAACCCATCCACCTATGCCTGTGTCCAAGTTATTTACAAAAATACAAACAGCAGTGGTCCCAAAACAGATCCGTGTGGTACGCCACTAGCAACCGGACTCCAGGCTGAATATTTTCCGTCAACCACCACTCACTGTCTTCTTACAGAAAGCCTGTGCACAGTGTGCAATGAGACTAGCAAGAAGAAATGGAAGAAAATTGGGCTGAAGTTAGCAAATTGTAAGGACCATTATCCAGATCTGTGGCCATACATTGGCTGTGGCTGTAGATTACACAATTAAATTGCAAACTTCAGAGGATGCCAACTTTCATTCTGTTATCCTGAGCTGAAATCAAACCTAAGTCAGAGATGACTAAAACCAGATTAGTCTCTCAATATAGCTGGCACAATTGGTGCAATGGCGTCATACACAGTGTAATATTTAACAAAGCTTTTCAGTACCAATGCCCTCTAAGCATAATTTTTGATATAAGGAAATTAACAATAACACTTTACCTTCATCTCTTCCAGCGACGCATAATATTTTGACCACCAATCCAGCTCTTCAGGCTCAATCTTTTCTTCATATTCTTCAGGTTCGTCTTTTAGCAATTTTGTTTTCAGTGGCAGTTTCTTCATCGGTGTCTGGCAGAAAAGCAAAGGAAGCCTGCTCAAATGGTTTCCCATTCCTCCTAACTCAGTCTAGTTTCATAATGATAAAAACTGTCCCAAATCCACTATCACTACCATTAGAAGGACAACAACTGCTGATACATGGGAACACCACAACCTGCAAGTGCCTCTCTGAGCCACTCAGCATCCTGACTTGAAAATATACTTGCTGCTCCTTCAGTGTGACTGGGTCAAAATCCTAAAATTCCTTCCCTAACAGTGTTGTGGGTCTATCTACAGCACATGGACTGCAGCAGTTAAAGAAAGCAGATCACCGCCACCTTCTCAACGGACAACTAGGGATGGGCAAAAACTGTTGGCCCAGCCAGCAATGGCCGAATTCCATCAATAAGAATAAAGCAAAATGTAGATGCTAGAAATCTGAAATAAAAAAAAGTATATGTTAGAAATAATCAGCAGATCTGTGGAAAGGAGCAGAGTTATGCGTGAAGTTGCTTGTAGGATGCAGTATTCTCTAGGGAGAATGTGCATATGCTAGTGAATGATATTTCTTGAAGGGTCCACATGCGCATGTCGGCAGCGTTCTGGTTTGAAAACACTTACAGAGCTTAATTATATTTTTCAATTTAGTTTTCAATATATAATTTAAATTATTTTCATTTTTAAAGAGTGGTTGGGGGCTATGAAATTAGGTGGGTCGGCAAGATTGGATGCAGGGGAGAGATTGAGCAGTGGGAAGGATCTGGACAGTAGGGTGGATCTGAACAGTGGGATGAACTTGGACAGGGGAGAGAGATGGATTGGGGGGAATGAAGAAATCTGGCAAGGTGACGATCAAGTGGGAGGGAGAGATTGGGCATGGGTGGGGGAGAGATCAGGCCAGGGAATAAAGATTAGGCAGCAAAGGTGAGATATCAGGCAACAGGGATGAGGTTGGGTAGGGAGAAGAAATTGAGTTGAGGGGAGTAATTGGGTGGGTGGCAAGATTAGGCAGTCAGATTGGTTGGTGGTGGAGAGGTAAGAGGTTGGAGAGTGACGAGATTGGTTAGGATAGTGAAGAAATTGGGTGAAGGGAGGGATCAGGCACTGGGGGGAGAGATTGGCCAGGGTGGGGAGAAATGTTCTGTCAGTTTCTTACACTCTTTCCCCTGTCTGTAGTCTCCCCTCTTGCCCTGTTTGATTCCCGTTTCAAGCTTGCACCATATCTGTGAGCATGCACGTTATTGACTTCCATGCATGACACAACACACAGGGCCAGAAAAATATATTTGAATTGATACATGAACTTTACTTCTCTCCCCCCAGACCTGCTGTGCTTCTTCAGGATTTGCTGTTCTTATTTCAGAGTTGTTCCATCCATCAAGCCCATACGTTGAATCAGCAGGAAACTGAGGACAAGTTTCACTCGCATACACCTTAGCCTGCATGTTCATATACACACTACTCCCAGAAGTGTGTGCGTGCACACACACGCACGCGCACACACACACACGCACACATATACACACACTCGCATAGATAGAACAAGCCCAACACTCAGAGCAGTCTGGGCTTTGTGAGCATTACGGAGGAGAAAGTGAGGACTGCAGATGCTGGAGATCAGAGCTGAAAATGTGTTGCTGGAAAAGTGCTTCCTGAAGAAGGGCTTATGCCCGAAACGTCGAATCTCCTGTTCCTTGGATGCTGCCTGACCTGCTGCGCTTTTCCAGCAACGCATTTTCAGCTCTGATCTCCAGCATCTGCAGTTCTCACTTTCTCCTCGAAGATTTTAACCTACTGCGAATTCTCTTGCAAGGATGCCTTTCTTGAAGAAGCTCTCTTCCTCCCATTCCTGAAGAAGGGCTTATGCCCGAAACGTCGAATCTCCTGTTCCTTGGATGCTGCCTGACCTGCCGTGCTTTTCCAGCAACGCATTTTCAGCGTTTGTGAGCATTACAACAATGTCAGGTGTCTGTGCACTTCTGTGCAAGACTGGAGGGTCCCAATTACCTTCAGAACATCCAACGGTCGCTTTTTATTCTCAGACAATGCCACTTCTGGGTCAACAGAGATGATGACTTGAGCCTGCATGTTGTCTTTGGAAAATGGGCTCGTGAGCTCCTTTTCTGCAAAGGAAGTGAAAAAGGTGTCTAAGCCTCTCATCCAGTTTAAAATGTTCAAGTACAAAAATATCCATTGATGTGGTTCTGCTCGCCGAGCTGGAAGTTTTTGCTGCAAACGTTTCGTTCTCTGGCTAGGGAACATCATCAGTGCTGTTGGAGCCTCGTGTGAAGCGCTGCTTTGATGTTTCTTCCGGTATTTATATTGGTTTGTTCTTGCCGCTTCCGGGTGTCAGTTTCAGCTGCAGTGATTTGTATGTGGGGTCCAGGTCGATGTGTCTGTTGATGGATGTTCTTGCCGTTTCCGGGTGTTAGTTTCAGCTGTAGTGGTTTGTATATGGTGTCCAGGTCAATGTGTCTGTTGATGGAGTTTGGGGATGAATGCCATGCTTCTAGGAATTCTCTGGCTGTTCTCTGTCTGGCTTGTCCTATGATAGTGGTGTTTTCCCAGTCAAATTCACGTTGCTGGTTGTCTGAGTGTATGGCTACTAGAGATAGCTGGTCGTGTCGTTTTGTGGCTAGCTGATGTTCATGGATGCGGATTGTTAGCTGTCTTCCTGTTTGTCCTATATAGTGTTTTGTGCAGTCCTTGCATGGTATTTTGTAAACTACGTTAGTTTGGCTCATGCTGGGTATTGGGTCCTTTGTTCTAGTGAGTTGTTGTCTCAGCGTGGATGTTGGCTTGTGTGCTGTTATGAGTCCTAAGGGTCGCAGTAGTCTGGCTGTCAGTTCTGAGACGCTCCTGACATATGGTAGAGTGGCTAGTCCTTTTGGTTGTGGCATGTCCTCGTTCCTCGGTCTATCTCTTAGGCATCTGGTGATAAAGTTGCGTGGGTATCCGTTTTTGGCGAATACCAAGGTATTCGCCAAAAACGGATACCCACGCAACTTTATCACCAGATGCCTAAGAGATTAGATTAGACTTACAGTGTGGAAACAGGCCCTTCGGCCCAACAAGTCCACACCGACCCGCCGAAGCGCAACCCACCCATACCTCTACATTTACCCCCTACCTAACACTACGGGCAATTTAGCTTGGCCAATTCACCTGACCAGCACATCTTTGTGACTGTGGGAGGAAACCGGAGCACCCGGAGGAAACCCACGCAGACACGGGGAGAACGTGCAAACTCCACACAGTCAGTCGCCTGAGTCGGGAATTGAACCCGGGTCTACAGGCGCTGTGAGGCAGCAGTGCTAACCACTGTGCCACCGAGGAACGAGGACATGCCACAACCAAAAGGACTAGCCACTCTACCATATGTCAGGAGCGTCTCAGAACTGACAGCCAGACTACTGCGACCCTTAGGACTCATAACAGCACACAAGCCAACATCCACGCTGAGACAACAACTCACTAGAACAAAGGACCCAATACCCAGCATGAGCCAAACTAACGTAGTTTACAAAATACCATGCAAGGACTGCACAAAACACTATATAGGACAAACAGGAAGACAGCTAACAATCCGCATCCATGAACATCAGCTAGCCACAAAACGACACGACCAGCTATCTCTAGTAGCCATACACTCAGACAACCAGCAACGTGAATTTGACTGGGAAAACACCACTATCATAGGACAAGCCAGACAGAGAACAGCCAGAGAATTCCTAGAAGCATGGCATTCATCCCCAAACTCCATCAACAGACACATTGACCTGGACACCATATACAAACCACTACAGCTGAAACTAACACCCGGAAACGGCAAGAACATCCATCAACAGACACATCGACCTGGACCCCACATACAAATCACTGTAGCTGAAACTGACACCCGGAAGCGGCAAGAACAAACCAATATAAATACCGGAAGAAACATCAAAGCAGCGCTTCACACGAGGCTCCAACAGCACTGATGATGTTCCCTAGCCAGAGAACGAAACGTTTGCAGCAAAAACTTCCAGCTCGGCGAGCAGAACCACAACAACGGATACCCGAGCTACAAATCTTCAATCAGATTTTAAATATCCATTGAGATATTCACATAATACATTGGCAATCATGAAATATGCAGGAAAAAGAAGATTGTGGAAATTCATTTTATTTGGAAGATTCTGATGAAGGCCCTCCATTAAAAATAAATGTTTTCATGAAGAGGTTCCTTCCAAACATCTGCCTGATCTCATTCCTGTGATGTTTCTAGCATTTTCTGGTGTTTGTTTATTAAATATCGAAACACAACTTTAGTTCCAATCATTTGCAGGCGCAAGAAAAGGTAACAATAGGTTCAATCAGAGTCGGGTGACCACTGATCAATCAGGGAACATTCTATGTATTAAAAGTGAACAGCTGACTGCAGTCTTCATACAAACATATGATCAACAGTAGGGCACTGAGTCCTTCAAGCCTGCTCTACTATGTAATGACTGATCTGATTTTAATCTCAACTCCACATTCCTACACACTCTCAATAATCTTTCATCCTCTTAGTCATCAAAAATCTAACTACCTTTATCTTAAAGATATTAAAGATTATATATCCATTGCCTTTTGAGGAAGGGAATTCCAAAGACTGAACCCTCAGAGAAAAAAATGTTTCCTAATCTCTGTCTTAACAGGACGACTCCTTATTTTTAAACTATGAATCCTAGTTCTAGATTGTCATTCCAAGAGGAAACATTCTTTTAACATGCACCCAGTCAAGTTCTCTCAGCATCGTATATGTTCCAATTAGGTCAACTCTTAATCTTCTGAACTTGAGGATACAGGCCTAGCCTTTCCTCGTAAGGCAATCTACCCATTCCAGCATTAGTCTGGCAATATTCAACTGCAATAACCCTATCACTGCCACATACCCAAAGCACTGAAATAGGTATTTGCAGGCTGTGCCTTCGCTTACCCATTCATTCTATGTCAGATGCATGACAATCAAAGTTTAAAGACCAGATTTTGGTGTTAAATACTTAGCATTTTCTAATTAGAAATAGTAAGGGGAAAATGTCACTGATAGGCATAGTCTATAGGCCACCAAATAATAACCAAATAATAATAAGGTAGGTGAACTTGCAGTGTGGGTTGGTACCTGGGACTTCGATGTTGTGGCCATTACAGAGATGTGGGTAGAACAGGAACAGGAATGGCTGTTGCAGGTTCCAGGGTTTAAATGTTTTAGTAGAGTCAGAGGTGGGGGTAAAAGAGGGGGAGGTGTGGCATTGCTTGTCAAGGACAGTATTACAACGGTGGAAAGGACGATGGAGGAAGACTTGCCATCTGAGGTAGTTTGGGCTGAGGTTAGTAATACGAAAGGTGAGGTCACCCTGTTAAGTGTTTTCTACAGGCCTCCTAATAGTCCGAGAGACGTAGAGGAAAGTATTGCAAGGATGATTCAGGAGAAGAGTGAAAGTAGTAGGGTGGTTGTTATGGGGGACTTTAACTTCTCAGATATTGATTGGGAAAGCTATAGTTCGAGTACGTTAGATGGGTCGGTGTTTGTCCAATGTGTGCAGGAGGGTTTCCTGACACAATATGTAGACAGGCCAACAAGAGGTGAGGCTATACTGGATTAGGTTCTAGGTAATGAACCAGGCCAGGTGTTAGACTTGGAGGTAGGTGAGCACTTCGGGGACAGTGACCACAACTCGGTGACTTTTACTCTAGTGATGGAGAGGGATAAGTGTGCACTGCAGGGCAGGAGTTATAGCTGGGGGCAGGGAAATTATGATGCGGTGAGGCATGACTTAGGATGCGTGGATTGGAAAAATAGGCTTCAAGGGAAGAACACAAATGATATATGGAGCTTGTTCAAGGAGCAGCTATTGGGTGTCCTTGATAAGTATGTACCAGTCAGGCAGGGAGGAAAGGGTCTTGTGAGGGAGCCGTGGTTTAATAAGGAATTGGAATCCCTTGTGAAAAGGAAGAGGGCGGCCTATGTTAAGATGAGGCGTGAAGGTTCAGTTGGGGCGATTGAGAGTTATAAGGTAGCCAGGAAGGATCCAAAGAGAGAGCTAAGAGCAGCGAGAAGGGGACATGAAAAGTCCTTAGTTGGTAGGATTAGGGAAAACCCAAAGGCTTTCTATAGGTATGTCAGGAATAAAAGGATGACTAGGGTAGGTATTGGTCCAGTCAAGGATAGTAGAGGGAAGTTGTGAGTGGAGGCAGAGGAGATTGGAGAGACATTAAATCAATACTTTTCGTCAGTATTCACTCAGGAACAGGACATTGTTGCTGATGTGAATATTGAGTCACAAGTGATTAGAATGGATGGCTTTGAGGTATGTAGGGAAGAGGTCCGGGGAATACTGGAAAGGGTGAAAATAGATAAGTCCCCTGGGCCTGATGGCATTTATCCAAGGATCCTCTGGGAAGCTAGGGAGGAGATAGTGGAGCCATTGGCTTTGATTTTTATGTCCTCGTTGTCTACAGGAATAGTGCCAGAAGACTGGAGGATAGCGAATGTGGTTCCCTTGTTCAAGAAGGGGAGTAGGGATAGCCCTAGTAACTATTGGCCAGTGAGTCTCATTTCTGTTGTGGGCAAAGTCTTGGAGAGAATTCTAAGGGATAGGATTTATGAACATCTGGATAGGAATAATGTGATCAAGGATAGTCAGCATGGTTTTGTGAAGGGCAGTCGTGCCTCACAAACCTTATTGAGTTCTTTGAGAAGGTGACCAAGAAAGTGGACGAGGGTAAAGCAGTAGATGTGGTGTATATGGATTTTAGCAAGCTGTTCGATAAGGTACCCCATGGTAGGCTACTGCAAAAATTTCAGAGGTATGGCATTGAGGGTGCATTAGAGGTTTGGATTAGGAATTGGCTGGCTGGAAGGAGACAGAGGGTAGTAGTTGATGGAATAGGTTCATCTTGGAGTGCAGTTACTAGCGGTGTTCCACAAGGATCTGTTTTGGGACCATTGCTGTTTGTCATTTTTATAAATGACTTGGAGGAGGGGCTTGAAGGCTGGGTGAGCAAGTTTGCGGATGATACGAAAGTCGGTGGAGTTGTGGACAGCGAAGAAGGATGTGGCAGGTTACAGCGGGATATATATAAGTTGTAGAGCTGGGCAGAAAGGTGGTAAATGGAGTTTAATGTAGCTAAGTGTGAAGTCATTCACTTTGGTAGGAGTAACAAGAAGATGGATTACTGGGCTAATGGTAGGCTCCTTGGTAGTGTGGATGAGCAGAGGGATCTTGGTGTTCATGTACACAAATCTCTGAAAATTGCCACCCAGGTAAATAGTGCTGTGAAGAAGGCATATGGCATACTGGGCTTTATTGGTAGAGGAATTGAGTTCCGGAGTCCTGAGGTCATGTTGCAGTTGTATAAGACTCTGGTACGACCTCATCTGGCGTATTGTGTGCAGTTTTGGTCACCATACCATAGGAAGGATGTGGAGGCATTGGAACGGGTGCAGAGGAGGTTTACCAGGATGTTGCCTGGCATGGTAGGAAGATCGTATGAGGAAAGACTGAGGCACTTGAGGCTCTTCTCATTGAAGAAAAGAAGGTTTAGGGGAGATTTGATAGAGGTGTACAAGATGATTAGGGGTTTAGATAGGGTTGACAGTGAGAACCTTTTTCCGCGTACGGAGTCAGCTGTTACTAGGGGACACAGCTTTAAATTAAGGACAGATGTTAGGGGTAGATTCTTTACTCAGCGGGTTGTGAGTTCATGGAATGCCCTGCCAGTAGCAGTGGTGGACTCTCCCTCTTTATGGGCATTTAAATGGGCATTGGATAAGCATATGGAGATTATTGGGCTAGTGTAGGTTAGGTGGGCTTGGGTCGGCGCAACTTCGAGGGCCGAAGGGCCTGTACTGCGCTGTATTTTTCTATGTTCTATGTTCTAACATCACGGTGGGGCGGGCAATTAACAAAGAAATTGGATAGTAGTGACAGGATAGGTCAGAGTCAGTATGGATTTATGAAGAGGAGTTCTGGAGTTTTTTGAGGATGTAACTCTGAAGATGGACGAGGGAGATTCAGTAGATGTAGTGTACCTGGACTTTCAGAAAGCTTTTGATAAAGACCCACATAAGAGGTTAGTGAGCAAAATTAGGGCGCATGGTATCGGGGGCAAAGTACTAACTTGGACTGAAAGTTGGTTAGCTGACAGGAAACAAAGAGTAGTGATAAACGGCTCCATTTCAGAATGGCAGGCAGTGACCAGTGGGGTACTGCAGGGATCAGTGCTGCAGCTTTTTACAATATATATTCATGATATAGAAGATGGTATTAGTAATAACTTTAGCAAATTTTCTTATGATATTAAGCTGGGTGGCAGGGTGAAATGTGAGGAGGATGTTAGGAGATTACAGGGTGACCTGAACAGGTTAGGTGAGTGGTCAGATGCATGGCAGATGCAGTTTAATGTGGATAAATGTATGGTTATTCACTTTGGTGGCAAGAACAGGAAGGCAGATTACTACCTAAATGGAATCAATTTAGGTAAAGGGGCAGTGCAAAGAGATCTGGGTGTTCTTGTACATCAGTCAATGAAGGTAAGCATTCAGGTACAGCAGGTAGTGAAGAAGGCTAATAGTATGCTGGTCTTCATAACAAGAGGGATTGAGTAAAGAAGCAAAGAGGTTCTTCTGCAGCTTTTCAGGGCCCTGGTGAGACCACACCTGGAGTATTGTGTGCAGTTCTGGTCTCCAAATTTGAGGAAAAACATTCTGGCTATTGAGGGAGTGCAGCATAGGTTCACGAGGTCAATTCCTGGAATGACAGGACTACCTTACGCTGAAAGACTGGAGGGACTGGGCTTGTATACCCTTGAGTTTAGAAGACTGAGAGGGGATCTGATTGAGACATATAAGATTATTAAAGAATTGGACACTCTGGAGTCAGGAAACATGTTTCCGCTAATGGGTGAGTGCCAAATCAGAGGACACAGCTTAAAAATACAGGGTAGATCATTTAGGACAGATATGAGGAGAAACTTCTTCACTCAGAGAGTGGTGGCTGTGTGGAATGCCCTGCCCCAGAAGGCAATGGAGGCCAAATCTCTGGATTCATTTAAGAAAGATTGGATAGAGCTCTCAAGGATAGTGGAATCAAGGGTTATGGAGATAAGGCAGGAACAGGATACTGATTGAGGATGATCGGCCATGATCATATTGAATGGTGGTGCAGGCTCGAAGGGCAGAATGGCCTACCCCTGCACCTATTATCTATTGTCTATAAATAACAGATGCATATAAAAATGGTACTGCAATTTCATGGGCGATTTTAATCTACATGTTGATTGGTCACACCAAGTCAGTCAAGGCAGCCTTGAGGAGGAGTTCATAGAAAGTAACCGCGATAGTCTCCTCAAACAGTATGTAATGGAACCCACAAAGAAGCAAGCAATTCTAGATATGGCCCTGTGTAATGACACAGAAATTCTTAATGATCTCACAGTTAGGGATCCTTTTGGAATGAACTAATCACACTGTGGTTGAATTTAAAATACAGATGGAGGTTGAGAAGTAAAATCCAATACCAAATGTCTTGTGCTTAAACAAAGGAGAATACAATGGGATGAGGGAAGAGTTGGCTATGATAGACTGGCAGCAAAGACTATATGGTGGGACAATTGAGGTTCAGTGGAGGACTTTCAAAGTGACTTTTCATAGTGCTCAGCAAAAGTATCTAATAGTGAAAAGGAAGGACTGTAGGAAGAGGGATAATCAACCATGGATAACTAAAGAAATAAAGGATGGTATAAAATTGAAAGCTAATGCAGACAAATGGACAAAGATTAGTGAGAATCTAGAGGATTGGGAAACCTTTAAGGGTCAACACAAGGCCACAATAAAAGCTATGAAGAAAGGTAAGATGGATTATGAGAGTAAACTAGCTCAGAGTATAAAAACAGAGCATAAAGTGGTCCAGGACATTCAGCCTCAGACCTTCGGGTGATCATCAACTAAGGTGGACTTTGGGACAGGCAGCAGAGGAAAGTGGCCGAGCAGAGGCTGATAGCTAAGTTTGGTACCCATAGGGAGGGTCTCAACCGGGACCTTGGGTTCATGTCACATTACAGGTGATCACCATTGCACTACACACACACACACACACACACACACACTCAGACACATATATTTTGTGTGGTGAATTTGTACTTGCAGAGTTACATTGCAAAAACTGCATGAATTTATGTAAAACTCTGTTATCTCATTTTTTAGATTACAATCAATCTAAATATCAGGTCATAGACAGAGAACACAAGGGGCTAACACCTTCAACATATTGTCTAGCTATCACCATTGTTAACAGCTAACCTGAGAATGCAACTTTTAAAAAAAGGGTTTTGTGATTTACACATGAAAGAAGTGAAACTATCACTGTATTCTAACAGATGAAAGGCTTAACAGGCAATCAATTTTTCAATGTATAATTTCAGTTACATCACACTGCAAATTTTTGCTATAAATTCTGTGTTACGATCGAGCCCTCCACAATCACCTGATGAAGGAGCGTCGCTCTGAAAGCTAGTGTGCTTCCAATTAAACCTGTTGGACTATAACCTGGTGTTGTGTGATTTTTAACTTTGTACACCCCAGTCCAACACCGGCATCTCCAAATCAGTATAAAAACAGATAGCAAAAGTTGCTACAAATATATCAAATGAAAAAGAATGTCAAAGATACACATTGGCCCTTTAGAGAATGAGAAGGAGGATTTAATAATGGAACTAAGGACATGGGCCAAGGCGTTGAACAATAATTTGTGTTGGCCTTCACAGTGGAAGACATAAATTATATGCAAATAATTGACAGCAAAGAGGCTATGACAGATGAGGATCTAGAAACTAACACTACCACTAAAGAGGTAAGCGTTGGGCAAGTTAATGGGGCTAAAGGTAGACGAGTCTGTTGGTTCTAATGGAATGCATTCCAGAGTACTAAAAGAAATGGCAGGGGAAATAGCAAATGGACTTGGGGGTAATTTACCAAAATTTGCTGGACTCTGGGGTGGCTCCAGCAGATTGGAAACAGTAAATGTGATGCCACTGTATAAAAAAGGAGGTAAACAAAAGGTGGGTGACTATAGGCTCATTAGCTTAACTCCTGGAGTGGGAAAATGCTTGAATCTATCATTAAGGAAGAAATAGTGAGGCACCTGGATAGAAATTGTCCCATTGGGCAAACGCTGCAAGGAGTTATGAAAGGCAGGTCATATTTAACTAATTTACTTGAACCCTTTGAGTACATTATCAGCATGGTGGACAACGGGGAATTGGTGGATGCCATGCACTTGGATCTCCACAAGAAGGGCTCATTTCCGGAACGCTGATAGGGGAGGGGAGGGAAATATATCCTTGGTGGTGGGGTCCGTTTGGAGGTGGCAGAAATGACGAAGGATGATCGGATGTACCTAGAGGTTGGTGGGGTGGTGGATGAGGACTAGTGGGGTTCTGTCCTGGTGGCGATTGGAGAGGTGGGGTTCCCCTATCTGCATTCCGGAAAGACCACTCCCTCCGCAACTCCCTTGTCAGATCCACACCCCCCACCAACCCAACGTCCACTCCCGGCACCTTCCTCTGCAACCGCAAAAAATGCAAAACTTTCACCCGCACTTCCCCCCTCACTTCCCTCCAATGCCCCAAGGGATCCTTCAATATCCATCAGGAATTCACCTGCATCTCCACACACATCATTTACTGCATCCGCTGCACCCGATGTGGCCTCCTTTACATTGGGGAGACAGGCCGCCTATTTGCAGAACATTTCAGAGAACACCTCTGGGACACCTGCACCAACCATTCCAACCGCCCCGTGGCTGAACACTTTAACTCCCCCTTCCACTCCACCAAGGACTTACAGGTCCTTGGCTTCCTCCATTGCCAGACCTTGGCAACACGACGCCTGGAGGAAGATCGACTCATCTTCCGCCTAGGAACCCTCCAACCACAAGAGATAAATGCAGATTTCTCCAGCTTCTTCATTTCTCTTCTCCCCACCTTTTCTCAGTCCCAACCCTCAGAGTCAACACCACCTTCTTGACCCACAATCTTCTTCCCGACCTCTCCGCCCCACCCCTCTCCAGCCTATCACCCTCACCTTAACCTCCTTCCACCTATCGCATTCCCAACACCCCTCCCCCAAGTCCCTCCTCCCTACCTGCTTGGCACACCCTCCTCATTCCTGAAGAAGGGCTTATGCCCAAAATGTCGATTCTCCTTCTCCTTTAATGCTGCCTGACCTGCTGCGCTTTTCCAGCAACACATTTTTAAGCTCTGATCCCCAGCATCTGCAGTCCTCACTTTTTCCATGGATAGAGAGTGCTAACCAAATCCTCAGGAATAAAACCAATCAAGTGGTTGAAAGGGGTGAACTTAAAGCTATCATCATCACTAAGGGAAAAATACTAACCAAACTACTAGGGTTGAAGACAGATAAGTCCCCAGGGCCTGATGGCCTATATCCAGGATTTTAAAAGATGTGACAGCTAGAATACTGGATCCATTGGTTATTACATTGCAAAATTCTCTGGATTTAGGAAAGGTTCCAATGGATTGGCAAAATGCTAAATATAACGCCCTTATTCAAAAAGGGAGGGAGGCAGAAAGGGTAAATCATATTTGACTGATTTTCTCAAGTTCTTTGAAGATGTAACAAGTAACCAAAATAATGAAATGACCAAGGCATTGAGTAGGAATTTTGCATCAGCCTTCACAGTGGAGGACATGAATAACGTGTCAGTAATTGACAAAGAGACGAAGGTAGGCGAGGATCTGTAAATAATCATCATGGAAGAAGTACTGTTGGACAAGATAATGGAGCTAAGGATAGACAGGTCTTGTGGCCCTAATGGAATGCATCCCAGGGTAGTAAAAGAGATGGTGGGAGAAATAGGAAATGCACTTGTGGTAATTTTCCAAAATACACCGACTCTGGAGCAGTTTCAGCAGATTGGAAAACAACAAATATGACACAACTGTTTAAAAAGGGCAGTAGACAAAAGTTGGGGAATTATAGATCAGTTAGCTTAATGTCTGTAGTGGGGAAGATGCTTGAGTCTGTTATCAAGGAAAAAGTGAGGACTGCAGATGCTGGAGATCTGAGCTGAAAACGTGTTGCTGGAAAAGCGCAGCAGATCAGGCAGCATCCAAGGAACAGGAGATTCGATATTTCGGGCATAAGCTCTTCTTCAGGAATGAGGAAAATGTATCCAGTAGGCTAAGATAAAAGGTAGGGAGGAGGGACTTGGGGGAGGGGCGTTAGAAATGCAATAGGTGAAAGGAGGTCAAGGTGAGGGTGATAGGCCGAAGTGGGGGTGGGCGCGGAGAGGTCAGGAAGAAGATTGCGGGTTAGGAAGGCGGTGCTGAGTTCAAGGGATTTGACTGAGACAAGGTGGGGGGAGGGGAAATGAGGAAACTGGAGAAATCTAGTTTCATCCCTTGTGGTTGGAGGGCTCCTAGGCGGAAGATGAGGCGCTCTTCCTCCAGCCGTTGTGTTGCCATGGTCTGGCGATGGAGGAGTCCAAGGACCTGTGTGTCCTTGGTGGAATGGGAGGGGGAGTTGAAGTGTTGAGCCAGGGGTGGTTGGGTTGGTTGGTCCAGGTCTCCCAGAGGTGTTCCCTGAAACGTTCCGCAAGTAGGCGGCCTGTCTCCCCAATATAGAGGAGGCCACATCGGGTGCAGCGGATGCAGTAAATACTATCAAGGAAGAAATAGCAAGTTATCTAGATAGAAATTGTCCCACTTTAGATGCAGCATGGGTTCATGAAGGGCAGGTAAAGCCTAACTAATCTTTTGGAGTTCTATGAAGGCATTACAACAGGGACCCAGTGGATGTGGTGTACCTAGCTTTCCAAAAGGCCTTCAACTAGGTGTCACACAAGAGGCTACTGAATAAGATAAAGTTGCGTGGCATGATGAGTAAAATTAGCATGGATAGATTGATTGACAGACAGGAAGCAAAGAGTGGGGATAAATGTGTACTATTCTGGTTGGCAATCAGTAACTAGTGGTGTGCCTCAGGGATCAGAATTGGGACCACAATTATTCACAACTGACATAGATGATTTGGAGTTGAAGACCACATGTAGTATGTCCAAGTTTGCAGATTACACTAAAATGAGTGGCAGAGCAAAGTGTGTGGGTGACTCTGAAACTTTGCAAAAGGACATAGTTTAAGTGAGTGGGCAAAGGTCTGGCAGATAGAATATAATGTTAATAAATGTGAAGTCATCCACCTTGGTAGGAATAACAGTAAAAAGGATTATTACTTAAATGGTAAAAAGTTGCAGCATGCTGCTATGCAGAGGGACCTGAGTGTCCTTGTGCATGAATCACAGAGGGTTAGTCTGCAGGTACAACAAGTAGAACATAGAACATAGAACAACACGGCGCAGAACAGGCCCGTCAGCCCTCGATGTTGCGCTGACTTGTGAACTATTCTCAGCTTGTCCCCCAACACTATCCCAAAATCATCCATGTGCTTATCTAAGGATTGTTTAAATTAGGAAGGCAAGCGGAATTTTGTCCTTCATTGCTAAATGGACTGGGTTTAAAAGTAGGGAGGTTATGTTGCAACTATATAGTCTGGTGAGGCTATACCTGGAGTACTGCGTGCAATTTTGGTCTCCTTATTTGAGAAAGGATGTACTGGCACTAGAGGGGAGGTTCACTAGGTTGATTCTGGATTTGAGGAGGTTGGCTTACGAGGAGAGACTGAATAGATTGGGATTATATTCATTGAAATTCAGAAGAATGAGGAGGGATATTATAGAAACATATAAAATTGTGAAGTAAATAGATAAGATAGAAGTAGGATGTTTCCAGTGACAGATGAAACTAGGACAACAGGGCATAGCCTCAAAATTAGGGGGAGCAGATTTAGACTCTGAATTGAGAAGGACCTTAGTCACCCAGAGGGTGAAGCTGTGGACTTCCCTGACAGTGAAGCCATTGACGCTACTTTAGTAAATGTTTTGAAAGCTAAGACAGATTTTTTTGAACAACTAAAGAATTAAGGTGTACAGTAAGCGGGTGGTAATGGAGCTGAGGCCACGAAAAGATCAGCCATAATCTTATTCAATGCAGAATAGGCTCGAAGGGCCAGATGACCTACTCCTGCTCCTATTTCTTATGTTCTTATGTTTTTAAAGTGAATACTGAATGGCCTAGACAGGGTAGATGTTGGAAGATGCTTCCATTGGTAGGAGAGACTAGGACCCAGGGGCATGGCCTTAGAGTACAAAGAACAAAGAAAATTTACAGCCCAAGACCAGGCCCTTCGGCCCTCCAAGCCTGAGATGATCCAAATCCACTGTCTAAACCTATCGCCCAATTCCTAAGCATGTGTATCCCTCTGTTCCCCACCTACTCATGCATCTGTCCAGATGCACCTTAAATGAATCTACCGTGCCTGCCTCTACTACCTCTGCTGGCAATGCGTTCCAGGCACCTACCACCCTCTGTGTAAAGTACTTTCCATGTGGATCCCCCTTAAACTTTTCCTCTCTCACCTTGAACGCATGACCTCTCGTTATTAAATCCATCTCATTATTGAAGTAAAGGGAAGACCTTTTAGAACAGAGATAAAGAGAAACTACTTCAGCCAGAAAGTGGTGAATCTATGGAATTGAATGCTACAGAAGGCTGTGGAGGCCAGGTGATTAAGTACACTTAAGACTGAGATAGACAGGTTCTTGAGTATCAAGGGAATCAAGGGTTATGGGGAGAAAGCTGGAGAATGCGTTTGAGAAACTTATCAGCCATAGATTGAATGACAGAGCAGACTTGATGGGCTGAATCGCTTAATTTCTGCTCCTGTGTCTTTATGGTCTTATAGTCAAAGTGGATAATGGAGAACCCATAATTGTAGTACATCTGGAGTTTCAGAGCCATTGATAACTTGCTCCACAAAAAGTTAACACACAAGGCAATATTACATGGTGTTAGGGGTAATTTGTTAGCTTGGATAGAGGACTGGCTAAGCAACAGGAAGCAAAGAGTTGGGACAAATGGGTCTTTTCCTAAGTAGCAAGCTGTGAAGAGGGGAGTGCCACAGAGTTTAGTCCTTGGGCCCAAGTATTCACAATTTATATTAATGACTTGGATATGGGGATAGAAAGTACTATAGCCAAATTTGCAGATGACACTAAAATAGATGGGAAAGTAAGTTGCAGTGAAGAAATAAGAAATTTATAAATGGATATGGATAGATTCGGTGAATGGGCCAGAATCTGGCAGATGCAGTTAAGTGCGTGGTAATCCATCTTAGTTGGACGAATAGAAAGGAAACTTATTTCAACGTAGAGAAACTTCAGAGTACTTCAGTGCAGAGAGATCTGAGTGTTTTGATGCATGAATCGCAGAAAAGTAATCTGCAGGTAGACCAGATAGTAAGGAAGACAAATGGAGTTTTAGCATTTATTACTAAAGGAAGTGTGGCAGCAACTGAACAAGGCATTAGTGAGACTGCACCATGAGTACTGTACATAGTTTTGGTCCCCTTACTTCAGGAGGGATATAGTTGCATTGAAGGCAGTTCAGGGGAGGTTCACTGAATTGATTTCAGAGGTGAGGGGTTTATCTTACGAATAGAGATTGAGTGGTTTTGCTATTTACTGTCTGGAGTTTAGAAGAATGAGAGGAGATCTAATTGAGGTACATAAGATGCTAAAGGGGATTCATAAAGTAGGTGTAGAAAGGATATTTCCCCCTGTGCAGTAATTTGGAATGAGAGGTCAGAGCTTTAGAATAAGGAGTGACAGATTAAAAACAGATGAGAAGATATTGCTTCCCTCAAAGAATTGTGAATCTGTGGAATTCACTACCCCAGAGTGTTGGGGCATTGAGTAAATTTAAGGAAGAGATAGACAGATTTTTAATTCATAATGGGTTAAAGGGTTGTGATAACAGACAGGAAAATGGAGTTGATGCCAAGAGATCAGCTAAGGTCACATCAGATAAAGCAGGTTTGAGTGGCTGAAGTGGCTAGTCATGCTGCTAGTTCTAATATTTCTGCAGAGCTCTAATAAAACTGGAGTCAATAGGAATCAGGGGAAAACACTCCACTGGTTGGCGTCAGACTTTACACAAAGGAAAATGGTTGTGGTTATTGGAGATCAGTCATCTTAGCTCCAGGACATCTCTGCAGGAATTCCTCATGATAGTGTCCTTGTCCCAACCATCTTCATTTGCTTCATCAAATGAAGTTTCCTCCATCATAAGGTCAGAAGTTGGGAAGTTCACTGATTATTGCACAATGTTCAACACCATTTGCAACACCTTAGATACTGAAGCAATCCATTTCCAAACGCAGCAAGATCTGAACAATATCCAGGTTTGAGCTGACAAGTAAGAGAAAGTGAGGACTGCAGATGTTGGAGATCAGAGTCAAGAGCGTGGTACTGGAAAATCACAGCAGGTCAGGTAGCATCTGAGGAGCAGGAGAATCGACGTTTTGAGCATAAGCCCTTCATCAGGAATGAGGCTTATGGGCCGGCAAGCTGAGAGATAAATAGGAGGCGGGTGGGGCTGGGGGGAAGGTAGGTGGGATAGGTAGATGAATGTGGGGGGGAAAGGTGATAGGTTAGAGAGGAGGGTGGAATGGACAGATGGGAAAGATGATGGACAGGTCAAGAAGGCGGTGCTGAGTTGGAGGCTTGGGACTGGGATAAGGTGGAGGGGAGGGGAAATGTAACTGGAAAATCCACATTAATCCCATGTGGTTGCAGGATCTAAAGGCAGATGAGGCATTCTTCCTCCAGGCGTCAGGCGGTTAGGATTTGGCAATGGAGGAGGCCCAGGACCTGAATATCCTTGGTAGAGTGGGGGGGGGGGCGCTTGTAGAGTTCAGCCACGGGACGGTGGGGTTGGTTGATGGGGGTGTCCCAGAGATTTTTTCTGAAATGATCCGCAAGTTGGCGCCCTGTTTCCCTGATGTAGAGGAGAGCACAATGGGTGCAATGGATACAGTTTCCCACCTATCCATTCCACCCTCTTCTCTGATCTATCCTCTTCTCCCCATCTTCATTTACCTCTCACATTCTCAGCTACCTTCCCCCCAACCCGCCCCCTCCCATTTGTCTCTCAGCCCCCGGTCCTCCAGCCTCACTCCTGATAAAGGGCTTATGCGTGAAACATCAATTCTCCTGCTCCTCGAATGCTGTCAGTTCACCATATTGTTGAACTGACAAGTGGAAAATAACAATGTGCATTACAAATGCAAAGCAATGACGATCTCCAATAGTGAAAAGAAAACCATCACCTCTTGACATTCAATGACATTACTGTTGCTGAATCCCTCACCAGTAATATCCTAGGAATTAGCATTGACCAGAAACTGAACTGGACCAGCCATAAAAATACAGTAGATGCTAGAGCAGATCAGGGACTTGGCATCCTGCCACAATTAACTCAACTCCTGTCATCATCCATTCTCAAATAAATATTGAAAATTAGTATTTCCAATCAACAGACTTTGAAACTGGAGAGGCTTTAACATTGCTGTACTGTAGCATTGCTATTAGCATTTGCTTGTGCTGTACTTTTCTACGTTCTATATTCTATTTGGGAATTCCTTCCTGACAATCCTTTGTTTCTTAACCTCACTTTCCTCCTTTAAGACATTCCTTAAAGCCAACTATAGTATACGGATCCACAAGGGTTAATACTTGATTGAATGAAGTAAGCGCTACCACTGTGATGATATCATATAATCTTGAATAGAGTAGAGAAGAAGCATGCAGAAGAAAGACCTAAGGCTGATGTGCTTATTGCAATCTCATTGCCAGTAACAGTAATTTGGATCATATTCATGTAATCTGTAAACAGTGTGGTAATACAATAAACGTCATACTGTTGACTCAATAATAAAGTTAAGACCAAATGGTGGTTATCCTGATCAACACTAGACATTTCAGGTTTGAAGGAATCCACATACAAAACCTACCTCATTGATCAAAATTTGTTCATCAGTCCTAATTACTTCCTCATGTAACTTGGTGACAGATTTTGTTTTATTTTTAAACACTCCTTGGATAGTTCACAATATTAATGGTGTAAATGCAAATTGTTGTTTTTCTCAGGAAAACCATTGCACTGAGGGCAGTTTTCTGTGCACACTCTTTGTGCTACTTTGTTACTCGTTTCCCCATTGGCAACTACTCACGATCCTTATTATTGTGTTACTTTACCAGGTGAAGTCACTATAGTGCCAGAGGACCACTCTCTAATTAGAGAGGACACCAGGCCTCAGACAAAGAGCAGGTTTGCGAAAGTGGGCTTCACGGTAACCTCAGCCAGTGCAGGAAGCGAAATGCATTGTTGGCATCTTTGCATCATTCTGCATTGCAAACCAATCTCCCCCACCTTTCTGCCAACTGAACTAACCAATCCCTACTGTTGCAGAATGGCACCCATATATACCAACTCTCCTGAACTAGACACATCCTCCATCCACAGTTTATCCATTGATCTTACTTTTGGTTTTGGGATCATCATGCTCGGGTTCTGGATTCTCCTCCAATTCCTTCAGGGAAAATTGTTGCAGGCTTGTGACAGTATAAGAGCCCACAAGGATAGTGCGTCCAAATGCACGCTGTTCCACTACAAAGATGCTGAGTGGTGGGTGCAGGTACATCTGCTCTGGGAGGTCCTATGAAGCAACAATTCCAAATAAACAATTTCCAGAAGATTCCAATTAATTTTAAAAGCACAGAATCATTACAATGCAAAAGAAGGCCACTTGACCCATCACGAGTGTGCTGGTTCTCCTAAGGAGCAATTCACATACTGTCCTTCTGCTGCCCTCTCTCACAATTCCAACACTCTTCTTCAAGATACAGAGGCTGATGAGGTAGAAGGTGACAACAAAAGAACAACATACCATGGATCAGGGACAAGGGGGTGAGGGGTGTGAGCAGAATGTGTGAAGTGGAAAATACATGTGATCATAGTGGGAAAGAAACTTTGGTTGAGGTAAAAGAAATGTCAGAAGCATTCATATGGAATTCTGCCATCTGACAACACCCACAACTGAAACCAAGACATTGGGAGAATTGAACAGAGTCTGTACAGGATGCCATGTGCAATGAAGTGAATCACAGTCGCTGTAGGGTCAGAGAGCATGTAGTGAATATTTGTTGATAGGCCACATTGACATAGGAAAATCAAGAAAGGGAAATGAAGAGTCAGGAATTAACGATAAAAGGGTGAAAAATTTCTTCTTCAATTGGAAGAAATTTTAAACTTCAAGACAACAGCAGGGAAAAACATCAATATAGTTAGCATATGCCAGAGAAATAGATGTTAGAGGAAACTTGAGTAGAGGAATGAGGAATATTCCATATATCATTCACAAATGCTGACATAGCTAGGATCAACAACTAGAACCATTGCTGGGACACATGTTGGGACCATCATAACCAGACCTGCCAAACCAGCCGAGGTTTTCACAACTGTTTGTTCTTAGATTTCCAGTATTTACAGTATGTTTCTTCTCCATCCATACAAGACAATGTTAATAACAATTTAAATATTTAATTCATGACAGCTTCGATTGAAGTTATTGCATAATAGTTCAATACATACCACTTCAAAATACTTCACAAGTTCATCAAAGTTAGGATTCTCCTTGTAATTTGTAATGATTTCAGACTCGACTTTCTGACCTGCACATTCTATTGTCACCTGTGGTTGCTCCACTTCAAAAAGGTTTATACGTTTCAGTTCCCTGAGACCCCAGAACAGAACCTAGAAAAATAAAATCCATTTAATGGCCCTGTACATGAGAAGGTTCAAAATGTGCTAGTGAACATTGAGTCTGTGGCAGAGCTGTGAGAGATAGTTGCTGGAACACATTCAGGTCGGCATTGTTCTGCAGCTTTTCTTGGTCCATGGTCAGTGATGATAGTTTTTTTTTACACCAGCTTCAAACAACATTTTGACAGCACTTGTTCTCTATTTATGAAACCCAGTAGCCATATTCTTTGCTAACTACTCTCTTAGTATATCTTGTCATCATCAAAGATCTCTGCACAAGAATTCCTGGATCCTGAGTCCCAGTACACAAAACTGTCATTCTGTCTACATTGCCTCTTCCTTTTCCTTCTTCAAAAATACATCATCTCATCTTTCTCTATTAAATTTTATCTGCCATTGGTCTGCCCATTCTGATAGCTTCCATTAGTACTGTTGCAGTCGATTTCTATCACCTTCTCTGTTTGTCACTTCTCCAAGTTTGGAATCATCAGCAAATTTTGTAACACAAACAAAAATTGTTGGAAAAACTCAACTGTTCTGGCAGCATCTGTGAAGAGAAAGCACAGTTAACATTTCAGTTTAGTGACCATTCTTCAGAACTGGACTCAAAGTATTTTCTCCCCACTAGATGCTGCTAGACCTGCTGAGATCTTCCAGAAATTTCTATTTGCATTTCTGATTTCCAGCAACTGCAGTTTTGTTCATCAAATATTGTTATTTGACTTTTGTCCATTTGTCAAGTCTTTATAATTATCACTACACTGACCATTGAGGTATATATCTGTCAGCATTCTCCAGTCCTAAAAGTAACCATTTCCCACAACTCACTGGCTTCTGCCTCTCCAGGACACCCACCCTAACCAACATTTTTTCCAATTGGACAACAACCTTGTATTAAAATGGCAACAAATTCAGCATGGTTCTACCTCAATTCTGAATGTCTTGAGCTTTGGCCGAATTCCTGCAGGAATAATGAAATATTTCCTCTGTTCATCCAGATATTCCGGATCCTTAGATTCCACGTCATCTGGGAGAGATGGCTGAAAAGAGAGTTGTGTCTTTAAGGTCAGAGCTGCATTCTCCCATTTCCTCACCTTCATTTTACCTTTATAAGTCCTCTGGGACTCACTTGTAAATTTTATCTTCCTCCATGAGGACACGGTGAAAATATTTTTTAAAGTCTTACATTGTATAACAACTTTCTCTACAACACAACATTCCAAAGCTCTTTACAGTCAATGAAATATTTTCAAAATGTAGTCACTGTAGTAACATAGAAAATGTGGCAACCAATTTTCATGTACAATTTTTTAATTTGTTGTTGGGATATGAGCTTTACTAACTGGGCCAGTGTTAGGTGTCCATCCCTAATTGCCCTATTGAAGGTGGTAGTGAGCTGCCTTCTTGCACTTTGCAGTCCACAATGCTGGTTGGGAAGTGGGGGCTTACAGCAACACTGAAGGAATGGTGATTTGTTTCCAATTTAGGATGGTGAGTGGTTTGGAAGTGAACATGCAGGAGGTGGTATTCCTATGAAACTGCTACCTTTGACCAAGTTGGTAATGGTCATAGGAGCCTTGGTGAGTTATTGCAATGCATCATGTAAGTAATGTAGAGATAGGCGCTAATAAAACCTACATCGGTGCCACCTTATGCTCCCCTGAGGAGGTTGAACAGTTCATCAACTTCACTAATACATTCCATCCCGACCTTAAATTCACCTGGAACATCTCTGACACTTCCCTCCCCTTCCTAGACCTCTCCATCTCCACAAATGGTGACCGACTCAACACTGACATCTTCTACAAACCCACCGACTCCCAGGACTACAACTCCTCCCACCTTGCCTCCTGTAAAAATGCTATCCCACATTCCCAATTCCTCCGCATCTGCTCTCAGGAGGACCAGTTCCACCACAGAACACAACAGATGGTCTCCTTCTTTAAAGACCGCAATTCCCCTCCCACATGGTTGATGATGTCCTCCAGCGCATCGCATCCATTTCTTGCACCTCCGCCCTCGAACCCCACCCCTCCATCCACAACAAGGACAGATTCACCGGTCCTCACCAACCTCCATATACATCACATCATCCTCTGCCATCTACAAATGGACCCCACCACCAGAGATATATTTCCCTCCCCACCCCTATCCACTTTCCGTAAAAAAAATTCCCTCCACGACTCCCTTGTCAGGTTCACACCCTCCCATCAAGCCACCCTTCCCACCAGGCACCTTTTGCCACCGCAGAAACCTGCGCCCATATCTTCTCCCTCATCTCAGTCCAAGGCCCCAAAGGAGCCTTCCACATCCATCAAAGTTTCACCTGCACACATGTCATTTACTGTATCCGTTGCTCCGGATGCGGTCTCTTCTACATTGGGGAGCAGGACGCCTACTTGCAGACCGCTTCAGAGAACACCTCCAGGACACCCACCCTAACCAACCACACTGCCCAATGGCTGAATACTTTAACTCCCCCTCCCACTCCGCCAAGGACATGCCAGTCCTCGACCTCCTCCATCGCCATTCCCTAACCACCTGACATCTGGAGGAGAATGCCTCATCTTCTGCTTTGAGACCCTCCAACCCAATAGCACCAGTTTCCTCATTTCCCCTCACTCCACCTTATCCCAGATCCAACCTTCCAACTTGGCACTGCCTTCCTACCTATCCATCTTCCTTCCCAATTATCCACACTACCCTCCCCTCTGACCTATCTCATATACATCACACCATCCTCTGCCATCTACAAATGGACCCTTATCGCACTCTCAGCTACCTTCTCCCTGGCCCCAATACCCTCCCATTACCTCACCACCTCCTTGGCTCACAGCCTCATTCCCGATGAAGGTCTTTGGCTCTCCTGCTCCTCAGATGTCTAACCTGTTGTGTCTTTCCAGCACCACACTCTTGACGCTTAACTTAATTCTGTAAGTTTTAGAACACTCATAGATAAAGAAGAGAGTGGTCCTCAGGGAAGAGTACTAAACTGGGCCAAAGCCAATTATATCAAAATTAGCAGGAGCTGGGAAATGTGGATTGAACACAGCTATTTGAAGGGAAGTCCACATTTGAGATGTGGGAGGCTTTCAAAGATAGGTTAACGGTAGAGTAGGATAGGCAAATGCCGTTGAAGGCAAAGGATAGGAAGGACAAGATTTGTGAACCATGGATGACAGCAGAAATTGTACGACTAGCCAAGAGAAAAAGGGAAGCGTACATAAGGTCTAGGCAGCCGGGCCCTGGAGGAATATTGGAAGCGTAGGACAAGTCTTAAATAAGAATTCATGTGGGCGAAAAGGGGTCATGAAATATTTTAGCGAGCAGAATTAAGGAAAATCCCAAAGCATTTTATTCTTATGTAAGAAGCAAGCAGGTAACTAGAGAAAGGATTGGTCCACTAAAAGATAATGAAGGAAGGCTGTGTGCTGAACCTGAGAGAATGGGTGAGATTCTGAATGATTGCTTTGCATCAATGTTCACCGAGGAGAGTAACATAATGAATCTTGACATTAGAGAGAGAAGTTTGATTAATCTGGATCACATTGGCATAAGTAGAGAAGATGTGTTGGGTAAGCTAGAGGTTATTAAGGTGGATAAATCCCCAGGACCGGATGGGATCTATCCCAGGTTGCTGAGGGAGGCGAGAGAGAAACTGGCTGGGGTCCTGACAGATATCTTTGTGGCATCATTAAATACAGGTGAGGTGCCGGAGGACTGGAGGGTAGCTTATCTTGTCCCCCTGCACAAGAAGGGTAGTAGGGATATTCCGGATAACTACAGACCAGTGAGCCTGATGTCAGTGGTGGGGAAGTTGCTGGAGAGGGTACTGAGGGATAGAATCTATTTATATTTAGAAAAGAATGAGCTTATCAGTGGTACGCAACATGGTTTGGTGTGAGGAAGATCGTGCCTTATCAACTTAATAGAGTTCTTCAAGGAAGTGACCAAGTTGTTAGATGTCATATACATGGATTTTAGTAAGGCGTTTGATAAGGATCCCCATTGTAGACTAATGGAGAAAGTGAAGTCACATGGTGTGCAGGGTGTTCCAGCTAGGTGGATAAGGAACTGGTTGAGCAACAGGAGATAGAGAGTAGTAGTTGAAGGGAGTTTCTCGAAATGGAGAAAGGTGACCAATCGTGTTCCACAAGGGTCAGTGTTGGCTCCACTGTTGTTTGTAATATACATAAATGATCTAGAAGAGGGCACTGTTGGTATGATCAGCAAGTTTGCAGATGACACAAAGATTGGTGAAGTAGCAGAAAACATAAGAGATTGTCAGAAAATACAGGAGGATATAGATAGACTGGAGAGTTGGGCAGAAAATTGGCAGATGGCTTTCAATCCAGACAAATGTGAGGTGTTGCATTTAGGCAAGTCTAATTCTAAGCAAATTATACAATGAATGGAAGAGCCTTGGGAAAAGTTGATGGGCAGAGAGATCTGGCAGTGCAGGTCCATGGTACCCTGAAGGTTGCTGCACAGGTGGATAGAGTGGTCAAGCAGGCATATAGTATGCTTACCTTCATTGGACGGGGTATTGAGTATAAGAGCTGGCAAGTCATGTTAAAATTGTACAAGACATTGGAAAAGCACAGCAGTTCAGGCAGCATCTGAGAAGCAGGAAATTCAACATTTTGGGCAAAAGCCCTTCATCTATTCCTGATGAAGGGCTTTTGCCCGAAATGTCGATTTTCCTGCTTCTCAGATGCTGCCTGAACTGCTGTGCTTTTCCAGCACCACTCTAATCTAGAACCTGGTTCCCAGCATCTGCTGTCCTTGTTTTTACCAAGACATTGGTTCGGCCACATTTAGAATATTGTGTACAGTTCTGGTCGCCACATTACCAAAAGGATGTGGACACTTTGGAGAAGGTTCAGAGAAGGTTTTCGAGGATGTTGCCTGGTATGGAAGGTGCTAGCTACGAAGAGAGGTTGAATAGGTTAGGTTTATTTTCATTAGAAAAAAAGAGATTGAGGGGGGACCTGATTGAGGTTTACAAAATCATGAAGAGTATAGACACGGTGGATAGAGACAAGCTTTTTCCCAGGGTGAAGAATTCAATAATGAGAGGTCATGCTTTCAAGGTGAGAGGTGGAAAGTTTAAAGGGGATACACGCAGCAAGTACTTCACACAGAGGGTGGTGGGCATTTGGAATGTATTGCCAGCAGAGGTGGTAGAGGCAGGCACGGTAGATTCATTTAAGATGCGTCTGGACAGATGCATGCGTACGTGTGGAGCAGAGGGATACAAATGCTTAGGAATTGACCGACAGGTTTAGACAATACATTTGGATCGGCTCAGGCTTTAAGGGTCTGTTCCTGGGCTGTAAATTTTCTTTGTTCTTTGTTCTTTAATAAAACAGGCTGTCTTGTTCTGGATTGTATATATTTTCTTGAGTGCTCTTTGATCTGTACCCATCCAGGCTAGTCGGGAATATTCCATCACACTGCTGATGCAATACAAGCCTTAACACAGTTGGTGATTTGATACATTATGCAAAGCAATACGTTTATAACAATCATGTCAAAATAAGGCAAGAGTAGCTATGTATATTTCACTGAGCACATCTGCTATGGTGGAATTTGAATTCATATCCCCACAGCATGTCTGAGCATTACTAGTACATTGCCACCAACCCACCATCTCTCATGATTTAAATTAACACATTCCGATTTTTATTCTGAAAATCAACAAGTCCTGAAATCTCAATCCTGAGGCTGCCAGATTTCAGACAGTGAATCCATACAACTACACAGAGCATTGGCGAGCCCACACTGAAAGCAGGCTTTGTGCAGCCTGCTGGTGGTGACATAAGAATGGGCAGGCAGATGGAATTAGGCTGGGGGCTGCATGTCAACATTCCTGGTAGCAGGAAAACTGGAAGCAATAGAGTCAGTGGCAGAAACTTCACCTGCTAGTTGGAAGGAAGCTCACTGATTTGCGTAATTTTTCATTTACATAAAATCTAATGCAATTTGATGTAGTTTATTCCTGTCTCTTCAGTTTAGTGACTTTCACAAGTGTCTTTTATATTTTCTGAAAATGTGTTGCTGGAAAAGCGCAGCAGGTCAGACAGCATCCAAGGAACAGGAAATTTGACGTTTCGGGCATAAGCCCTTCATCTTTTATATTTTCAGCAACCACATCCCATTGAATATTGTGGCTGCCGTGACGACTCTTCCTTTGGATCACCAGATAACTGAATCACAGGCACTGCATTGATCAGAGATGTTGTCTCCATGTCAAAACTTGTGGAGCTAACATTCTGAGGGGCAGAGCATCAAACAGGAAATTCAGAACCAGAAGAGTTAGATCTGAAATTTAAAGGTGGCAGTGCCCAACTGAAATGGTGATCAGCCATCCCTTAAACTGGCAAGAACTTGAGTGCAGAAGAAAAGAATGTTGCCTACAAGGATTAGTAGAACTAGTGAACATAAAAACATACAAATTAGATGAGTAGACCATTCAACCCCTCATGTCAGTTCTGTCATTCAATAAGATCATGTCTGATCTGATCTGCAAGGCACAATTAATACCTGAGCTGAAAATGTGTTGCTGGTTAAAGCACAGCAGGTTAGGCAGCATCCAAGGAACAGGAAATTCGACGTTTCGGGCCAGACCCCTTTATCAGGAATGAGGAGAGTGTGCCAGGCAGGCTAAGATAAAAGGTAGGGAGGAGAGACTTTGGGAGGGGCGATGGAGATATGATAGGTGGAAGGAGGTCAAGGTGAGGGTGATAGGCCAGAGTGGGGTGGGGCAGAGAGGTCAGGAAGAGGATTGCAGGTTAGGAGGGCGGTGCTGAGTTCAAGGGAATCGACTGAGACAAGGTGGGGGGAGGGGAAATGAGGAAACTGGAGAAATCTGAGTTCATCCCTTGTGGTTGGAGGGTTCCCAGGTGGAAGATGAGGCACTCTTCCTCCAACCGTCGTGTTGTTATGCTCTGGCGATGGAGGAGTCCAAGGACCTGCATGTCTTCGGTGGAGTGGGAGGGAGAGTTAAAGTGTTGAGCCACGGGGTGGTTGGGTTGGTTGGTCCGGGCGTCCCAGAGGTGTTCCCTGAAGCATTCTGCAAGTAGGCAGCCCGTCTCCCCAATATAGAGGAGGCCACATCGGGTGCAGCGGATGCAATAGATGATGTGTGTGGAGGTGCAGGTGAATTTGTGGCGGATATGGAAGGATCCCTTGGGGCCTTGGAGAGAAGTAAGGGAGGAGGTGTGGGCGCAAGTTTTGCATTTCCTGCGGTTGCATGGGAAGGTGCCGGGAGTGGAGGTTGGGTTGGTGGGGGGTGTGGACCTGATGAGGGAGTCACGAAAGGAGTGGTCTTTGCGGAACGCTGATAGGCGAGGGGAGGGAAATATATCCCTGGTGGTGGGGCCCGTTTGGAGTTGGTGGAAATGACGGCGGATGATACGCTGTATAAGGAGGTTGGTGGGGTGGTAGGTGAGAACCAGTGGGGTTCTATCTTGGTGGTGGTTGGAGGGGCGGGGCTCAAGGGCGGAGGAGCGGGAAGTGGTGGAGATGCGGTGGAGGGCATCGTCGATCACGTCTGGGGGGAATCTGCGGTCCTTGAAGAAGGAGGCCATCTGGGCTGTACGGTATTGGAACTGGTCCTCCTGGGAGCAGATGCGGCGGAGATGAAGGAATTGGGAATATGGGATGGAGTTTTTACAGGGGGCAGGGTGGGAGGAGGTGTAGTCCAGGTAGCTGTGGGAGTCAGTCGGTTTATAGTAGATGTCTGTGTTGAGTCGGTCGCCCGAGATAGAAATGGAAAGGTCTAGGAAGGGGAGGGAGGAGTCTGAGACAGTCCAGGTGAATTTGAGGTCGGGATGGAAGGTGTTGGTAAAGTTGATGAACTGTTCAACCTCCTCGTGGGAGCACGAGGCAGCGCCGATACAGTCATCGATGTAGCGGAGGAAAAGGTGGGGGGTGGTGCCAGTGTAGTTGCGGAAGATGGACTGTTCCACATATCCTACAAAGAGACAGGCATAGCTGGGGCCCATGCGGGTGCCCATGGCAACTCCTTTCGTTTGGAGGAAGTGGGAGGATTGGAAAGAGAAGTTATTCAGGGTGAGGACTAGTTCAGTCAGTCGAAGGAGGGTGTCAGTGGAAGGGTACTGGTTGGTGCGGCGGGAAAGGAAGAAGCGGAGGGCTTTGAGTCCTTCGTGATGGGGGATGGAGGTGTACAGGGACTGGATGTCCATCGTGAAGATAAGGCGTTGGGGACCGGGGAAGCGAAAATCATGGAGGAGGTGGAGGGCGTGGGTGGTGTCCCGAACGTAGGTGGGGAGTTCTTGGACTAAAGGGGACAGAACCGTGTCGAGGTACGCGGAGATGAGTTCGGTGGGGCAGGAGCAGGCTGAGACAATGGGTCGGCCGGGGCAGTCAGGTTTGTGGATTTTGGGCAGGAAGTAGAAACGGGCGGTGCGGGGTTGTGGGACTATGAGGTTGGAGGCGGTGGATGGGAGATCCCCAGAGGTGATGAAGTTGTGGATGGTCTCGGAGATGATGGTTTGGTGGTGGGAGGTGGGGTCATGGTCAAGGGGGCAATAGGAGGAGGCGTCCGCGAGCTGGCGTTTGGCCTCAGCGGTATAAAGGTCGGTGCGCGAAGTACTACCACGCCTCCCTTGTCTGCCGGTTTGATGGTGAGGTTGGGGTTGGAGCAGAGGGAGTGGAGGGCTGCACGTTCTGAGGGTGAGAGGTTGGAGTGGGTGAGAGGGGTGGACAGGTCGAGTCGGTTAATGTCGCGGCGGCAGTTGGCTATAAATAGATCGAGGGCGGGTAAGAGGCCGGCACGGGGTGTCCAGGTGGATGGGGTATGTTGGAGGCGGGAGAAGGGGTCGTCAGAGAGTGGGCGGGAGTCTTGGTTGTAAAACTGCGAGTTCAACACGCGGCGAGATATTGATCGCTACCACAATTAATACCTGACAGTTTTCCACACCAGAGGTCCCACATTCACAGTCTAATTGACAGCGTTTCCACAACTAGCAACGGGTGATGAATCTATTGTTAATTTTAAATGTGTGATAGTTAAAGTTTTGTTAAGCAAAGGTGTTAAGAGATATGGGACAAAGCTAGGTGTATATAGTTAGGCCACAAATCAGCCGTGATCTCATTTTTCCTGGAGTATTGGAAGCCAAGGGATGACCCTAAAGGACCATGGATAGGGTGGATAGCCAATGACCTTTTCCTAGGCTGGGGGTGTCCGAAACTAGAGGAAATAGGTTTAAGGTGTGAGGGGAAAAGATTTAAAAGGGACCTGAGGGGTAACTTTTTCACACAGAGGGTGGTGTGTGTAAGGAACAAGTTGCCAGAGGAAGTGGTGAAGGTGAGTACAATTACATTTAAAAGACATTTGGATGGGGATATGAATATGAAGGGTTTAGAGTTATATGGGCCAAAAGTTGGCAAATGGGACTAGGTCAGATTGGAATGTGTGGTCAGTGTGGATGTTGGAATGAAGAGTATGTTTCTGTGCTGTATGACTCTACGACTCTAGAACAGGCTCAATTGGCTGAATGGCCTATTCCTGTTCCTATGTTCCACAAGTCAGAACTGTGATGGAATACCCTCCATTTGCCTGGATCTCAAGAAATATGACACCATCCAGGACAAAGCAGCCCACTTGACTGCCACCACATTTACAAACCTCCAGTCTCTTCACCATTATTGCTCAGTAGCTGTAGTGTCCACCATCTACAAGATGCATTGCAGAAATTCACCAACGATTCTGCGGCAGCACTCCCACCTAGAAGGACTAAGGCAGCAGATACATGGGAACTTTGCCACCTACAAGTTCAGTACCAAGCCACTCACCTTCCTGAGTTAGAAATAAACCAGGGTTCCTGGGTCACAATCTTGGAATTCCCTCTCTAAGAGCATTGTTAATCTATCTACAGCACTTGGACTGCAGCAGTTCAAAAGGTTCAACAATCTTGTCAAGGTGTTGACCAATAAATGATGGCCCAGTTAGCAATGCCCAGGTCCCTCAACTGAATTTATGACTACTGTATATTTCTTAACAATCTCCTATCCGTGCCAGTAATTTACCCTTTACATTCTGATCTTTTATTTTCTCATATAATCTTGGATGTGGCACAGTATTAGATTACTTCTGAAAATTTAGGTACGGTACATCCATTGGTGCCACTTGTCCTCATGTTACAAGCACATTTTACTTGTTCAACAAACCTCAATTGATTGATTAAACATGATTTCCCTTTCACAAAACTATGTTGACTCTTATTAATTACCTTAATTTTTTTTCTAAATGTCTGCTATAATGTATTTAATAACAATTCCCTATAATTGGTGTTAGACTAGGTGGCCTGTAATTTTCTGCTTTCTGTCCTACTCTTTTTAAATTGAGGAGTTACATTTGTTGCTTTCCAATCAAATGGAATCTTCCTCAAATCTAAGGAATTTTGGCAATTTAAAACCAACAGTTTCCCTACAATAGATGTGAGACTCACTGGTCTAGAGTTCCCTGGTCTATTTCTACCATCCTTCTTGAAGAGACATTAGGTGTCCTCCAGTGCTCTGGCACCCCACCCCGTAGCCAGAGAAGGATTAAAAATTTGGGCCAGGAAAGATATTACTGCCAAAGAGGGAGTGCAGTAAAAGTCCACAGACTTATTCTCAGAAGACGATAGATGAGGGCAAAGTGGTAAATATTGTCTACATGGACAAGGTTCCGCAATGTCGACCAGTCAGAAAAGTTAAATCACATGGGATTCAGAGAGAGTTTGCCAAATGGATGCAAAATTGGCTCGACAGTAGGAGATAGAAGGTGGTGGTGGAGGGATTTTTTTTGGAATTGAGGCCTGTGACCAGTGATGTTCTGCATGGATTGGTGATGGATGACTGTTGTCTGTCATTTATATAAATGACTTGGATGAGAAGTTAGGAAACATGGGTTATAAGTTTGCGGATAACAGCAAAATTGGTGGTATACTGGACAATGAAGAAGGTTATCTAAGATTGCAAAGGGATCTTGATCAATTGGGCCAATGGGCTGAGGAGTTGCAGATAGAGTTTAATTTGGATAAATGTGAAATGTTGCATTTTGGTAAGACAAACAATGGCAGGGCTTATACAGATCATGTTAGGGCCGTAGCTATTGTTGTTGAACAGAAAGATTCAGGTACATAGTTCTTTGAAAGTTGCATCATCGGTAATAAAGAAGGCAGTTGGCACACTTGCATTCATTGCTCAGGCAATTGAGTATAGGATTTAGGATGTCATGTTGCAGTTGTACAGGGCGTTTGGAGTATTGTGTACAGTTCTGGTTGTCCTGCTTTAGGAAGGATATTATTAAATTGGAGAGATTGCAGAAAAGATTTACCAGGATCAAAGTTTGGGAGAAGATTTGTAGCTCGGGTGCTCGTTGTTGTGGTTCTGTTTGCCGAGCTGGGAATTTGTGTTGCAGACATTTCGTCCCCTGTTAATTTCAAAAATCACCAATCAGGAATGGACCCGGACCATAGAACAGGCCGTCACCACAGGACAGAACAGGACCACGCACTGCAAAAAAACAGCACTAAAAGAAAAAATGGCCAAGCTAACACACAACAGAGAAGTCACCACAACCCACACCTGGGTTAGAAACCTCTCCCACAGACAGCTCACAGACACAGAAGGAATAATACTGGCCAAGGGACTCAACTACAGCCACAGGGATGCCAAGACAGCAGACTTCCTAGCAGCACTAGAATGCACAGTCAGGAACAATGGACTGACAGAAGAGACACAACAAACAGTGAGACAAAGTATCATACCTCTGATAACAAGGAAAAGATAAACACATAACCTCAACACCAAGGAGAGGGAAGCACTAAAATCACTAAGAAATGATAAGAACGTAATCATACTACCAGCAGACAAAGGCAGAATGACGGTCATCCTGGACAAAGCAGACTACATCCAAAAAGCACAACAACTACTTGCAGATACCAACACCTACCAAAAGAGGGAGTTTGACCCCACCCTACAGCTCACCAATAAGATAAACAACACACTGAGGAATCTACAAAAAATGGATAGATAACCAGGTTTGACCTACAAAGAATGAAACCTGAAAGCAACAAACCCTCAGATTCTATGGACTACCTAAAGTGCACAAACCAGACTTCCCACTCAGACCCATAGTATCACTACCAGGGACACCATCACACAAACTGGCTAAAGAACTACACCAGAAACTGAAACACCTTATCAGCGGATCCAGACACTCGATACAATCAACACAGGAATTCTTGGACATCATCAGAAATATACACACAGACAAGGAAGAAACCATGGTCTCATTCGATGTAACGGCACTGTTCACCTCTATTGACAAAACCCTAGCCAGAGAAACAATAGCCAACCTGCTGGACATACAGAACAGATAACAGGACGTTGAACCTATCAACAAAGACGGCATACTCAAACTACTGGACCTGTACCTCACAACATACTTCACATTCAACAACCAAATATAGGAACAAATCAACGGCACACCCATGGGCTCACCCATCTCTGGACTCAGAGCACAAGCGGTAATGCAAAGATTAGAACAAACAGTCTTACCGCAAATTCAACCCAAAAACTCTGGGTCAGATATGTGGATGACACCTTTGTAATCATTAAAAACACAGAAATAGAGAACACACACAGCTAACAACCCGCATCCATGAACACCAACTAGCCACGAAACGACACGACCAGCTATCCTTAGTAGCCACACACGCAGATGACAAGCAACATGAATTCGACTGGGACAACACTACTATTATAGGACAAGCCAAACAGAGAGCAGCCAGGGAATTCCTAGAGGCATGGCATTCATCCACAGATTCAATCAATAAGTACATCGACCTGGATCCAATATACTGGCCACTGCAGCGGACAGCTGGAACAGAGAACCGGAAGCGGCAGATTCAAACCACTACAAATGCCGGAGGAAAGATCACAGAAGTGCTTCACAGGAGGCTCCCAAGCACTGAGGATGTCACCTAGACAGGGGACGAAACGTCTGCAACACAAATTCCCAGCTCGGCGAACAGAACTACAACATTTACCAGGATGTTGCCAGAACTGGAGGGTTTGAATTATAAGGATAGGTTGGATAGGCTGAGATTTTTTTTTACTGTAATATAGGAGGTTGAAGGGTGACCTTATATAAGAACAAACAAAGAACAAAGAAAATTTACAGCCCAGGAACAGGTCCTTTGGCCCTTCAAGCCTGAGTCAATCCAAATTTACTGTCTAAACCTGTTGGTCAAGTCCAAAGCATTTGTGTCCCTCTGCTCCACATGTACTCATGCATCTGTCCAAATGCATCCTAAATGAACCTCCCGTGCCTGTCTCTACCACCTCTGCTGGCATGCGTTCCAAACGCCCACCGCCCTCTGTGTGAAGTACTTGCCGCATGTATCCCCCTTAAACTTTCCACCTCTCACCTTGAAAGCATGATTTCTCGTTATTGAATCCTTCACCCTGGGAGAAAAACTTGTCTCTACCACCCTGTCCATACCTTCATGATTTTGTAAACCTCAATCAGGTCCCCCCTCAATCTTCTTTTTTCTAGTGAAAATAAACCTAACCTACTCAACCTCTCTTCATAACTAGCACCTTCCATACCAGGCAACATCCTCGTAAACCTTCTCTGCACACTCTCCAAGGTGTTCACATCCTTTTGGTAAGGTGGCGACCAGAACTGTACACAGTATTCTTAATGCGACTGAACCAATGTCTTGTACAATTTTAACATGACTTGCCAGCTCTTATACTCAATACCCCGTCCAATGAAGGCAAGCATTATAGATTTATAAAATCATGAGGAGCATAGCTAAAGTGAATAGCAAGGGTTTTTTTTCTCTAGGGTAGGGGAGTTCAAAAGTAGAGGACATATTTTTTACGTGAGAGGAGAAAGATTTAAAAGAGACCTGAGGGGCATTTTTCTTTCACACAGAGGGTGATTCATGTATAGAATGAACTGCCAGAGGAAGTGGCAGATGGAGGCACAGTTGCGACATTTAAAAGACATTTGGACAGGTACATGAATAGGAAAGGTTTAGTGGGATAAGGGCCAAACACAGGCAAATGGAACTAATTCACTTTGGGAAACTTGGTCTGCATGGACAAGTTGCACTCAAGGGCCTGTTCCCATATTGTATGACTGTAGAGGGTTGTGAACATTTGGAAAAATCAATCATGGAGGGCTGTGATGGTTAGTGTTCGAGTATGTTTATGGTAGAGAGTGCTAGATTTCTGACTACCAGGAGCATGCAGGGTTCTGGGGATGGGGTGGTTAAAAGGCCTTAAATGATTACATTGAATGGCTGGTCGGGTGCCTATATGCCATGCCACAGGGCCATGTTGTGGGCTATGGGCTTAGTGCAGGAAAGTGGGACTAGTGTAGATAGTAGAATATATTCGGCAGTACAGATTCGATGAGCCGAAGATACTGTGTGATTCTATGAACAGACCTGTGAGAAAAGTTACTGCCCATGAAATAAAAGAGACAGGAGCAATGTAGCTAGAAGGACTATATGGCCTACTCTTGCTCCTACCCTTATGTTCTTAGGTAAATAACAACATTGTCACAGTCAAACAATCCGTGGTGGGAATGGGATTGAAGATACTCTGGAAGTATTTCAGCAGAATGACTGTTAGAGGCAGGAGTTGGCCCTGCTTGGTGCATGCTCCCATGTGGATAATCAGCACCTACAAACTCAACAGTATCTACAAGACATTTGCTGTGAAATAAAATTAACAATCTGAGAATGTGTGTGATGCTTACCTCTCCATAGCCACTGTAATCCAATTCTATCAGTTCAAAAGCTGCTAGCAGTTCACCACCCATTGTCTGGCCTCTGTAAATGTCATGAAACTTTAATGGAGGTCTCACATAACTTTCACCTTGCAGCTTAACGCTGGGAGCTGCGAAAGCTCGTCCTAGGAACTCTGGACTTCCCTGTGTTTATGAGAAAAGACAGTATTACACATTGAATCATTCCAAATGCCATCATTTAAATATCATATGGTGCAGCACACAGCTGCACATTCAAAATGCAACATTGAACAATAGGTAGACTTTCATTGTCCAGTTCACATTCCAGTAGCAGTCACTTTAAAATCAAATGAAGCTCAGAGAACCCATAACTAAAATTACATTGACTAGCATTTGCAGAGTCCTCCCCACCTGTGCTGTACCCCAATGTTTTACACAAACAGATCAGTTCCCATCAATGTTGTACCCCAGTGTCATACAGTGACCGACCTATCCCCACCAGTACTGTACTCTGTTGTACAGGTACAAACCTGTCCCCACTATTATTGATTTGCAGTTTGTAGTGCTCTCTGCAACATCAATAATTGTACAGCAGTACAATGTCTATTCTCATGCAGCAGGGTCGTATTTGCGGTTCTGGTTGATAATTTATTTTCCATGTAGCGGTATTACTCTTTACCCTACTGACAATTCTGCTATTATTCATTTCTGAAACTGCATTAGGCTAAAACTCACCAAACTGTCATAGTCAAAGATATTGATGATGATAATGGGTGGATCCTTTTTCAGTTCATCCTTACTCCCCTCTATCAGGATTTGATCGAACAGCAACATCTCAGACCACAATGGGGAAAGTGTTTCTTCCAGATACTGTGAAATAATTAAAGAGGGAGAGTTAAATTTTCTTTAAGTTCTCAATTTGAATGTCTGTGTAATATATGGAAACAGCAAGACTCTTATGATGCTCATGGGGAAGCTACAAGACTATTTGCAGCATATGCAAAAAATCATATCTAAGATCTGCCATCTTGTGAGATCAAATTGTGAACGGTGGTGGACAATTTAACAACTCACTGCAGGAGAAGTTCTATGAATATTCTTATTAATACAGGAGCCCATCACAACAAAAACAAAGCTCAAGTATTTTCAATCATCTGTTATAGTACAGCAACAATACTAATATCTACTAAACAATATGGAAAATAGCCTAAGTACATCCTGTCACAAAACAGATAAATTTCAATGCAGCTCTTTGCCTCTTCCATCTGTCTATTCTAACTCATTAGAAAAGTAATGGAAAGGATTGTCAGCGGTGCCATAGGCACCATTTTCTCCACAGTAACCTATTGCTATGGCACAGAGACATATAGCTGAACTAAATCAGCGTTTCTACCTCTGTGTTCACAACACAGTAAAATTAAAATCTTCAAAGACTCTGAAAATTGAATGCTATTTAATTAGATTACTTACAGCATGGAACAGGCCCTTCGGTCCAACAAGTCCACACTGACCCACTGAAGTGCAACCTACCCAGACCCATTCCCCTACATTTACCCCTGCACCTAACACTACGGGCAATTTAGCATGACCAATTCACCTAACTTGTACAGTTTTGGACTGTGGGAGGAAACCCGGAGCAAACCCACGCAGACATGGGGAGAATGTGCAAACTCCACACAGAGAGTCGTCTGAGGTGGAAATTGAACCTGGGTCTCGGGCGCTGTGAGACAGCAGTGCTAACCACTGTGCCGCAATGGTCAAAACCAGACTTTTTTGAATAGCCAGTCCCAAACTTTGTGAATGATTAATTCTTAACACCTGTTTGTAGCTTCATGTTGATTGAGTTAATCAAATTGGAAAGGGTAGCTATGATAACAAATTCATAGAATGCATTCAGCATAGTTTCCTACAGCAATATGTAAAAGCTAATCAGGGAGCAGGCTATCTTGGATCTGGTAATGGGTAATGAAGCAAATTTAATAAATGATCTCAGAATAAAAAATCCCCTAGGAAGTAGCACTCATAACATAATTGAATTTAATATTCATTGCAAGAATGAGAAACTTGGGTCAAAAACAATGAAGTGAGGACACAGTAGGCTTAAGTGAACTGGAAAGGTGGATTAGCAGGAATGATAGTGAACAGCAGTGGTAGATGCTTAAGGAGATAATTCATAAAATCAAAAAAAAATGCAAAAACAGTGAGGGCTCTAACACTACTCATTGGCAGTCAGCTCCTAATCCAATTGTAGCCTTGGTCTAAACATGGAGGTGGGTAGCTTCCCTTGACATCAAGGGCTACATTTAATTGAGTCTGGCATCCAGGTACACTCAAAAAACTGGATTCAATTGAGTTAATTGATTATTCAAGTGACTAGGGGGATATCATAGGGGCAGAGATGGGACTGGAGGAGGGAGGAGCTGTAAGACTGAGAAGTTAAAAAAGAATGGTGTCTTGATTTCTTTCTCACCAACTGGCATGGATCCAAAAAGCAAAATTGTAGACTCCTACACTTAATGGACTGCAGCAGTTCAAGAAGGCAGCTCTTCATCACCTTTTCCAGTGTAATTAATGATGGGTAAGAAATGCTGTTCCAACCAGCAATGCCCAAATTCCATGAATGAGGAAAAGATAATCAAGAACCAAGCAATTTGGTGGCACATTTCCACAGGATGAATTTGCCTGCAGTGACTACAAAATCAGGATCTGTGAAATGGAAAATTGTAAACACATGAAACAGGAAAATCCGTGAACAATCATGCTGGGGAAAATACTGCCACATACATTTTAATGCCTTACCTTTTCATAACATGAACTGTTTTGTTTGTTTAAGAATTTTCAAAGCACTGAAAGCTTCCATAAATATTCCATTTTTATATTTCTGTACTTTTGATTGAGGACTGAAAGTGGAAAAGGACTGTTTAAAAAGCCAGGAAATCCGGAAGGGATTGATACATTTTTGAAAGAACCGCAAAACTTATTGTAAGTGGTGTTTAGATTATTGTTTGCTCAAACAGTGGGGACAGTGTGATTGGCTCCCAACCTCTTCGGAGGGAGAAGAGACTGTACAAGAAGGTCAGATTGGACCTGAATTGGAAGGGGACTAATATACCAGCAGGGAGATTTGCTCGAGCTGCTTGGGATGATTTAAGCTAGTAAAGTGGAGCAGTGGTACTCAGGAAAACAGTAAGGAAAGAGATCAATCTGACACTGGTACAGTTGGGAAAAGGAATGAGTCAAACAGTCAGGGCAGGCAGGAACAAAGCAGAGAACAAGATAGGACTGATTAATTAAACTTTATTTCAATGCAAGAAGCCAAACAGGGAAGACAGATGAACCCAGGGCATGGTTAGGAATATGGACTGGGATATCATAGCAAGTACAGAGATATGGCTCAGGGATGAACAGGACTGCAGCTTAATGTTCCAGTATACAAATGATATAGGAAGGATAGAAAGAAGGGGCAAGAAAGGAGTTGGAGTGGCATTTTTGATAAAGGATAACATTACAGCTGCACTTAGGGAGGATATTCCCGGCAATACATCCAAGGAAGTTATTTCAGTGGAACTGGGAAATACGAAAGGGATGATCACCTTATTGGGATTGTATTATAGATCCAATAGTCAGTAGGAAATTGAGAAACAAATTTGTAAGGAGATCTCAGTTCTCTGTAAGAATAATAGGGTGGCTACGGTAGACGATTTTAACTTTCCAAACATAGACTGGGACTGCCATAGTGTTAAGGGATTAAATGGGGAGGAATTTGTGAAGCTTGTACAAGAAGATTTTCTGATTCAGTATGATGATGTACCTATTAGAGAAGGTGCAAAACTCAACCTACTTTTGCGAAGTCAGGCAGGCACGTTACTGAGGTGTCAGTGGGGGAGCACTTTGGAGCCAGTGACTAAAATTCTATTAGTTTTAAAATAGTAATGGAAAAGGATACACTGGATCTATAAGTTAAAGTTCTAAATTGGAGGAAGGCCAATTTTGACAGTACTAGGCAAGAACCTTCAAAAGATGATTGAGGGCAGATATTCGCAGGTAAAGGGACAGCTAGAAAATGGGAAGCCTTGAAAACTGAGATAACGAGAGTCCAGAGACAGTATATTCATATTAGGGTGAAAGGCAAGTCAGGCAGGTGTAGGGAATGCTAGATGACTTGAGAAATTGAAGTTTTGGTTTAAGATAAAGAAGGAAGCAAATACCAGGTATAGATAACAGAGATAGAGTAAATCCTTATAAGAGCAAAAAAGTTGATAAATCCCCACGACCTGATCTGGCATACCCTAGAACTCTGTGGGAAACTAGGAAAGTGATTTCCTGTGGCCACACTCACAGGAATCTGATTCACGAGAGAGGAAGAAAAGGATAACCAGCTCCCATTCCTAGACGTGATGGTACAGAGAACACCGAACGGAGAATTCACAACGAAGGTATACAGGAAAGCCACACACACAGACCAAGTCCTGAACTATGAAAGCAACCACCCCAACACACACAAACGAAGTTGCATCAGGACATTATTCAAAAGGGCCACAACACACTGCAGCACACCTGAACTACAAAAAGAGGAAGAAGAACACCTATACAAGGTATTCACCAAGAACGGATACCCGCGCAATTTCATCAACAGATGCCTTAAGGAAAGACAACGAAATGAGGACATGCCACAACCCAAAGGACTGGCCACACTCCCATACATCAGGAGCATTTCTGAACTGACAGCCAGACTGCTGCGACCACTAGGACTCATAACAGCACACAAACCAACAGCCACCCTCAGACAACAACTCACCAGGACAAAGGACCCGATACCCAGCATGAGCAAAACTAACGTAGTGTACAAAAGCCCATGCAAGGACTGCACAAAACACTACATAGGACAAACAGGAAGACAGCTAACAACCCGCATCCATGAACACCAACTGGCCATGAAACGACACGACCAACTATCCCTCGTAGCCATACACTCAGATGACAAACAACACGAATTCGATTGGGACAACACCACTATTATAGGGCAGGCCAAACAGAGAACAGCCAGGGAATTCCTAGAGGCATGGCACTCATCCACAAATTCTATCAACAGACACATCGGCCTAGACCCTATATACCGGCCACTGCAGCGGACAGCAACTGACAACCGGAAGCGGCAGAGACAAGCCACTATAAATGCCAGAGGAAACACCACAGAAGCGCTTCACAGGGGGCTCCCAAGCACTGAAGATGTCACCTAGAAAGGGGACGAAACGTTTGCAACAAAAACATCCAGCTCGGCAAACAGAACCACAACAAATAATTTTAGGGCCTGAGCACGTTCTCCCATGCTTTTATCCCAAAGACTCACATCAGACATTGTCATCACACGGATTACTACCATAAACAGTGTGGCGCTAGAAAAGCACAGTGAATCAGGCAGCATCCGAAAAGCAGAAGAGTCGGCGTTTTGAGACTAAGCCCTTCATCAGGCTTATGCCCGAAACATCAACTTTTCTGCTCCTCAGATGCTGTCTGACCTGCTGTGTTTTCCAGTGCCACACTTTTTGACTCTGATCTCCAGCATCTGCAGTCATCACTTTGTCCCTGCTACCACAAACAACCCATTGTCAGCTGTAATGGGCTGCATTAGCAGCTACTGAATCTCCCAGTTGAGAGTGTGTTGCTGGAAAAACACAATAGGTCAGGCAGCATCCGAGGAGCAGGAGAATTGATTTTTGGGCCAGAGCCCTTCATCAGGAATCTCCCAGGTTGGTCTTTACCCATTCCTTTGTCTGCACAATTGCTGTTCTTTCACCTAGGCTCCACCGAGATAGCTTTGGCAAATAGAATTAAGGAGAATCCAAAAGGTTTTTACAAATACATTAAGGACAAAAGGGTAACTAGGGAGAGAATACGGCCCCTCAAAGGTCAGCAAGGCGGCCTTTGTGTGGAGCCGCAGAAAATGGGGGAGATACTAAACGAGTATTTTACATCAGTATTTACTATGGAAAAGGACATGGAAGACATAAAATGTAGGGAAATAGATGGTGACATCTTGAAAAATGTCCATACTACAGAGGAGGAAGTGCTGGATGTCTTGAAATACATAAAGGTGGATAAATCCCCAGGACCTGATCAGGTGTACCCTAGAACTCTGTGGGAAGCTAGGGAAGTGATTGCTGGGCCTCTTGCTGAGATATTTGTATCATCGATAGTCACAAGTAAGGTGCCGGAAGATTGGAAGTTGGTTAACGTGGTGCCACTGTTTAAGAAGGGTGGTAAGGACAAGCCAGGGAACTATAGACAGTGAGTCTGACATTGATGGTGGGCAAGTTGTTGGAGGGAATCCTGAGGGACAGGGTGTACATGTATTTGAAAAGGCAAGGACTGATATGTGCATGAGAAATCATGTCTCACAAACTTGATTGAGTTTTTTGAAGATGCAACAAAGAGGATTGATGAAGGCAGAGCAGTAGATGTGATCTATATTGACTTCAGTAAGGTGTTTGATAAGGTTTCCCATGGGAGACTGGTTAACAACGTTAGATCTCATGGAATACAGGGTGAACTAGCCATTTGGATACAGAACTGGCTCAAAGGTAGAAGACAGAGGGTGGTAGTGGAGGGTTGTTTTTCAGAATGGAGGCCTGTGACCAGTGGAGTGCCACAAGGATCGGTGCTGAGTCCTCTAACTTTGTCATTTATATAAATGATTTGGATGTGAGCATAAGAGATATAGTTCGTAAGTTTGCAGATCACACCAAAATTGGAGGTGTAGTGGACAGCGAAGAAGGTTACCTCAAGTTACAACATGATCTTGATCAGATAGGCCAATGGGCTGAGAAGTGGCAGATGGAGTTTAATTCAGACAAATGCGAGGTGCTGCATTTTGGGAAAGCAAATCTTAGCAGGACCTATACACATAATGGTAAGGTCCTAGGGAGTGTTGCTCAACAAAGAGACCTTGGAATGCAGGTTCATAGCTACTTGAAAGTGGACTCGCAGGTGGATAGGATAGTGAAGAAGGCGTTTGGTATGCTTTCCTTTATTGGTCAGAGTATTGAGTACAGGAGTTTGGAGATTATGTTGCTGTTGTACAGGACATTGGTTAGGCCGCTGTTGGAAGATTGCGTGCAATTCTGGTTTCCTTCCTATCGGAAAGATGTTGTGAATCTTGAAAGGGTTCAGAAAAGATTTACAAGGATGTTGCCAGGGTTTGAGGATTTGAGCTGTAGGGAGAGGCTGAACAGGCTGGGGCTGTTTTCCCTGGAGTGTCGGAGGCTGAGGGGGTGACCTCATAGAGGTTTACAAAATTATGAGTGGCAATGGATAGGATAAACAGACAAAGTCTTTTCCCTGGGGTGGGGGAGTCCAGACCTAGTGGGCATAGGTTTAGGGTGAGAGTGGAAAGATATAAAAGGACCTAAGGGCAACTTTTTCACACAGAGGGTGGTACGTGTATGGAATGAGCTGCTAGAGGAAGTGGTGGAGGTTGGTACAATTACAACATTTAAAAGGCATTTGGATGGGTAAATGAATAGGAAGGGTTTGGAGAGATATGGGTCGGGTGCTGACAGGTGAGACTAGATTGGGTTGGGATATCTGGTCCGCATGGACGGGTTGCACCAAAGGGTCTGTTTCCATGCTGTACATCTCTATGACACGATGACTCTATGATTCCACCTATTGTTTACCTTCCCCCTCCCCCATATCATATTCAGCATATATGCTAAATATTTTCCTAGCTAAAATCAATGCTGAAGAAGGGTCACTGGGCCTGAAAAATAAACTCTACTTTCTCTCCATAAAAGCTGCCAGATCTGCCAAGTTTCTCCAGAAATTTCTGTTTTTGTTCTTAATAATTTCTGTTTTTCAGCGGCAACAGCATCTCGAAGGATGGGAGCTTGCCGGGAGCGGTGAGTCGATGATTTGTGCCTTTAAAAACTTACCACGAGCGCAGGAGTCCTCCATTTCTGTTTTTCAGCGGCAGCAGCATCTCAAAAGGTGGGAGCTTGCACCAGGGGCCTGCCAGGAGCAGTGAGTCACTGATTTGGGCTTTTAAATTTGAAGTCAGAGAGTAGAGGCTTCTGGAAAAGGAGGGACTTCTTATTTTTATTTCCGTCCTGCTATATAGGTCAGTATCCTCTACCTTGTAGGGCCTCCCACCCAACCACCTCCTCTAACCTTAAAGACCAGGGACATATCAGGTAAGCGTCTCTTTTTTACTTTGTGACTAGGGGACCAGCAGGGATGGCAGTGCAGGGAGAGCAATGTTCCTCCTGCATGTTGGTTGAGGTCAGGGACACCATTGGTGTCCTATCCAAGTATATCTTCAGGAAGTGCACCCAACTCTCGCTTCTCCAAGACTGTGTTAGGGAACTGGAGTGCGAGCTGGATGAACTTCAGATCATTCGGGAGGCAGAGGCTGTGATAGATAGGAGTTACAGGGAAGTAGTTACTCCTTACGAAGAAGAAAGATGGGTAACTGTTCAAAAGGGGAAAAAACAGTCAGTGGAGGGATTCCTTGTGGTCGTTCCCCTGAAAAACATGTATACCGTTTTGGATACTGTTGAGGGGGACAACTTACCAGGGGCAAGCAGTGGGGCCCAGGTCTCTGGCACAGAGCCTGTCCCTGTTGCACAAAAGGGATGGAGGGAAAGGAGGAGAGTGTTAGTCTTTGGGGACTCAATAGTTAGAGGCTCAGATAGAAGGTTTGTTGGGATCGAATGAGAATCGCGGTTGGTGTGTTGCCTCCCAGGTGCCAGGGTCCATGATGTCTCGGATCGTATATTTGGGGTCCTGAAGGGAGAGGGTGTCCAGCCTCAAGTCGTTGTCCATGTAGGTACCAACAACATAGGTAGAAAGAGGGATAGGGATGTAAGGCAGAATTTCAGGGAGCTAGGGTGGAAGCTAAGAGCTAGAACAAACAGAGTTGTTATCTCTGGATTGTTACTCATGCCATGTGATAGCGAGGCAAGGAATAGGGAGAGATATCAGCTAAACACATGGCTGCAAGGATGGTGCAGGAGGGAGGGTTTCATGTTTTTGGATAATTGGAGCTCATTCTGGGGAAGGTGGGACTTGTACAAACAGGACAGTCTTCACTTGAACCAGAGGGGTACTAATATCCTGGGTGGGAAATTTGCTGGTGCTATTCGGGTGGGTTTAAACTAGCTCAGTAGGGGGATGGGAACCAGAAGTGTAGTTGCAGTGCACAGGAGGATGAGTGTTGGGAGGGCAGGGACAGGATTTCAGGGTCACAGGAACGTGCTGGCAGACAGCAAAGTGGTTTGAAGTGTGTCTACTTCAACGTCAGAAGTATCCAAAATAAGGTAGGTGAGCTCGCGACATGGCTAGGTACCTGGGACTTCGATGTTGTGGCCATTATGGAGACATGGATAGAGCAGGGTGAGGAATGGATGTTGCAGGTTCCAGGGTTTAGATCCTTCATTAAAAACAGCAAGGTGGTAAAAGTGGGGGAGGCGTGGCCTTGTTAGTCAAAGATAGTATAACAGTGGCTGAGAGAATTTTTGATGAGGACTCATCTTCTGAGGTAGTATGGGCTGAGGTTAGAAACAGGAGAGGAAAGGTCACACTGCTTGGAGTTTTTTATAGGCCTCCCCAGAGTTCCAGGGAGGTGGAAGAAAGGATTAGCAAAACTGTTCTGAGTAGGAGTGAAAGGAACAGGGTGGTCATTATGGGGGACTTTAACTTTCCCAATATTGACTGGAAATGTTATAGCTCTAGAATGTCGGATGGATCAGCTTTTGTCCAATGTGTACAGGAGGGTTTCCTGACACAGTATGTTGAAGGGCCAACAAGAGGGGATGCCACACTGGATCTGGCACTTGGTAATGAACCAGACCAGGTGTTTGATTTAGTTGTAGGTGAGCACTTTGGAGAGAGTGACCATAATTTAGTTTAGCAATGGAAAGGGATAGGTACATGCCACAGGCCAAGAGTTATCGATGGGGCAAGGGCAATTATAATGCGATTAGGCAAGAATTAGGATGCATAGAATGGGGTAGCAAAATGCAGGGGATGCAGACAATGGAAATGCGGAGCTGGTTTATGGAACAGATATTGGGTGTCCTTGAAAGGTGTATCCCTGTCGGGCATGGAGGAACTGATAAGGTAAGGGAACTGTGGTTTATTACAGAAATTGCATCTCTTGTTAAGAAGAAGAAGGAGGCTTATGTGTTGACGAGGCAAGATGGTACAGGTAAGGCGATGGAGAGTTACAGATCAGCTAGGAAGGATTTAAAGAGAGGGAGTTAAGAAGAGCAAAGAGAGGACATGAGCAGTCTTTAGCAAATAGAATAAAGGAGAACTCTAAAGCTTTCTATAGGTATGTGAGGAATAAAAGAATGATTAGGGCAGGAATAGGTCCAGTCAAAGACAGAAGTGAGAAGTTGAGTGTGGACCCTGTAGAGATCGGAGAGGTGCTAAATGAACACTCAGGAAAAGGAGAATATTGTAGAGGAGAAGAATGAGGTACGAGATATTAGACTAGAAAGGATCGAGGTTCATTACACATAGGTGTTATCGATTCTAGAAGGAGTGAAAGTAGACAAGTCCCCTGGGCCGTATGGGATTTATCCTAGGATTCTCTGGGAAGCTAGGAAGGAGACAGCAGAGCCGTTGGCGTTGATATTTGAGTTGTGATTGTCTACAGGTTTAGTACCTGAGGACTGGAGGATTATAAATGTTGTGCCATTGTTCAAGAAGGGCAGCAGAGATGACCCAGGCAATTATAGACCAGTGAGCCTTACCTCTGTTGTAGGAAAGGTTTTGGAAAGGATTGTAAGAGATAAGGTTTATAATCACCTAGCAATCAACAATTTGATTTTAGATAGTCAAAATGGTTTCGTCAAGGGCAGGTTGTGTCTCACAAACCGCACTGAGTATTTTGAGAAGGTGACCAAGCATGTAGATGAGGGTAGGGCAGTTGACGTGTTATACATGGACTTCAGTAAAGTTTTTGATAATGTTCCACATGGTAGGCTGTTGGAGAAATTGCAGAAGCATGGAACTGAGGGTAATTTAGCAGTTTGGATTGGAAACTGGCTTTCTGGAAGAAGGCAGCGAGTGGTGGTTGATGGAAAATATTCAGTCTGGAGTCCAGTTACTAGAGGTGTGCCACAGGATCTGTTTTGGGACCACTGCTGTTTGTCATTTTTATAAATGACTTAGGCGCAGGCATAGATGGATGGATTAGTAAATTTGCAGATGACACTAAAGTCGGTGGAGTAGTGAACAGTTTGGAAGAATGTTACAGGTTGCAGGGAGACTTGGATAAACTGCAGAATTGGGCTGAGAGGTGGCAAATGGAGTTCAATGCAGCTAAATGTGAGGTGATACACTTTGGGAAGAATAACAGGAAGTCAGAGTACTGTGTCAACGGAAAGATTCTTGGTAGTGTGGGTGATAGATTTAAAACAGACATCAGAGGAAAGTTCTTTACGCAGAGAGTGGTAAGGGCGTGGAATGCCCTACCTGCCAAGGTAGTTAACTCAGCCACATTAGGGAGATTTAAACAATCCTTAGATAAGCACATGGATGATTTTGGGATAGTGTAGGGGAATGAACTGTGGGCGGCACGGTGGCACAGTGGTTAGCACTGCTGCCTCACAGTGCCAGAGACCCGGGCTCAATTCCCGCCTCAGGCGACTGACTGTGTGGAGTTTGCACATTCTCCCCGTGTCTGCGTGGGTTTCCTCTGGGTGCTTCGGTTTCCTCCCACAGTCCAAAGATATGCAGGTCAATTGGCCATGCTAAATTGCCCGTGGTGTTAGGTAAGGGGTAAATGTAGGGGTATGGGTGGGTTGCGCTTCGGCGGGTCGGTGTGGACTTGTTGGGCCGAAGGGCCTGTTTCCACACTGTACGTAATCTAATCTAATCCAATAGTTCACAGGTCAGCGCAACATTGAGGGCCGAAGGGCCTGTTCTGCGCTGTATTGTTCTATGTTCTATGAGAATGCTAGATTTTTCCAGATAATGATGCTGGACAACCTGAAACTCAAATGATCAGATTGTCCATGTGGAAGATTAGAGGTTTATGTTGTCTGATGCTGCTATAGGAAGAATGTTTTAAACTGGGAAGAGTGCAAAAAGAAAAATTTACTAGAATGTTCCTGAGACGAGAAGGTTTGAGTTATACGTAGAGGCTGGATTTGCTGGGACTTTTTTCACTGGAGCATAGGAGGCTGAGGGGTGACCTTACAGATATTTATAAAATCGAGGCAGGCATAGATAAGGTGAATAGCAAAGATCTTTTCCCCAGGGGAGGGGAGTCCAAAATTAGAGAGCTTAGATTAAAGTGAGAGGGGAAAGATTTAAAAGGATCTAAGGGGCAACTTTATCTCACAGAGAGTGGTGCATATATGGAACGAGCTGCCAGAAGATCTGATAGAGGTGGTTACAATTGCAATATTAAAAAGACATTTGGACAGGTTTGTGGATAGGAAAGATCTAGAGGAATACAGGCCAAACACACGTAAATGGGACTAGCTCAGTTTAGGAAACCTGGTTGGCATGGATGAGTTGGGCCAAGGGATCTGTTCCCGTGCTGTACGATTGTATGACTCGATGACATCTGAGAGAGTGTTGTAAAATAAGTACTTTTCCTTAACACATAGAACAGGCTGCCCTGTTTAGAATACATTTTGAACTAATTGTCTTATCTCCAACCTTCCTTACTATCAGCAATCAGAGGCCATCAACATTATCACAGGACATCCTCACTTCAGGCAGTTTGAACCCTGAATAATGTTGATTTCTCTATGTGTCCTCGTTATCAGAGCATGGTTAATCACTGTTCTTCACACATCTCTAAGCTGTGTTACCACAGTGAAGTAAATGGGAGAGACAACCATAAGAACTCCCACAGCCAGGATAGTGACTTCACCAACACCTTTGACGTTACAAAACATACAAATACATAACTGGGGTCCTTTCTGGGGAAGGTGGGACCTCTATAAAAAGGATGGTCTACACTTGAACCTGAGGGGCACCAGTATCCTTGGGGGGAGGTTTGCTAGTGCTCTTTGGGAGGGTTTAAACTAACTCCGCGGGGGCATGGGAACCAGGACTGTAGCTTTAGGGTACAGGACCTTGAGTGTAGGGAGGTTAGGAATAATGCAGCGATCTCTAAGGAGGGTGCCTGTAACCAGAAAGGTGGATTGAAGTGTGTATACTTCAATGCCAGAAGTATAAGGAATAAGGTAGGTGAACTTGCAGCGTGGGTTGGTACCTGGGACTTCGATGTTGTGGCCATTACAGAGACGTGGGTAGAACAGGGACAAGAATGGCTGTTGCACGTTCCAGGGTTCAAATGTTTTAGTAGGATCAGACATGGGGGTAAAAAAGGGGGAGGCGTGGCATTACTTGTCAAAGACAGTATCACAGCAGTGGAATGGACGATGGAAGAGGACTTGCCATCTGAGGTAGTTTGGGCTGAGGTTAGAAATAGGAAAGGTGAGGTCACCCTGTTAGGTGTTTTCTACAGGCCTCCTAATAGTCCTAGAGAAGTAGAGGATAATATTGCGAGGATGATTCAGGAAAAGAGTGAAGGTAGCAGGGTGGTTGTTATGGGGGACTTTAACTTCCCAGATATTGACTGGGAGAGATATAGCTCGAGTTCATTAGATGGGTCGGTGTTTGTACAATGTGTGCAGGAGGGTTTCCTGACACAATATGTCGACAGGCCAACAAGAGGGGAGGCTATATTGGATTTGGTTCTAGGTAATGAACCAGGCCAGGTGTTAGACTTGGAGGTAGGTGAGCACTTCGGGGACAGTGACCACAACTCGGTGACTTTTACTTTAGTGATGGAGAGGGATAATCGTGCGCCGCAGGGCAAGAGCTATAGCTGGGGGCAGGGAAATTATGATGCAGTGAGGCATGACTTAGGATGTGTGGATTGGAAAAACAGGCTTCAAGAGAAGAACACTAATGAGATGTGGGGAGTGTTCAAGGAGCAGCTACTGCGTGTCCTCGATAGGTATGTACCAGTCAGGCATGGTGTAAAGGGCCTTGTGAGGCAGCCGTGGTTTAGTAAGGAATTGGAGTCCCTTGTGAAAGGGAAGAAGGCGGCATATGTAAAGATGAGGCGTGAAGGTTCAGTAGGGGCGATTGAGAGTTATAAGGTAGCCAGGAAGGAGCTAAAGAGGGAGCTAAGAGAAGCGAGAAGGGGACATGAAAAGTCTTTAGCTGGTAGGATTAGGGAAAACCCAAAGGCTTTCTATAGGTACGTCCAGAATAAAAGGATGACTAGGGTAGGTATCGGTCCAGTCAAGGATAGTAGTGGGAAGTTGTGTGTGGAGGCGGAGGAGATTGGAGAGACATTAAATCAGTACTTTTCATCAGTATTCACTCAGGAACAGGACACTGTTGCTGATGTGAATATGGAATCACAAATAATTAGAATGGATGCCCTGGAAATATGCAGGGAAGAGGTTTTGGGAATATTGGAAAGGATGAATATAGATAAGTCTCCTGGGCCTGATGGCATTTACCCCAGGATCCTATGGGAAGCTAGGGAGGAGATAGCAGAGCCATTGGCCTGGATTTTTATGTCGTCGTTGTCAACAGGAATAGTACCAGAGGACTGGAGGATAGCGAATGTGGTCCCATTGTTCAAGAAAGGGAGTAGGGATAGCCCTAGCAACTATAGGCCAGTGAGTCTGACTTCAGTGGTGGGCAAAGTCTTAGAGAGAATGGTAAGGGATAAGATTTATGAACATCTGGGTAGGAATAACGTGATCAGGGATAGCCAGCATGGTTTTGTGAAGGGCAGGTCGTGCCTCACAAACCTTATTGAGTTCTTCGAGAAGGTGACTAAGGAAGTGGATGAGGGTAAAGCAGTAGATGTTGTGTATATGGATTTTAGTAAAGCGTTCGATAAGGTTCCCCATGGTAGGCTAATGCTAAAACTTCGGAGGTATGGCATTGAGGATACATTAGAGGTTTGGATTAGGAATTGGCTGGCTGGAAGGAGACAGAGGGTAATAGTTGATGGATTATGTTCATCTTGGAGTGCAGTTACTAGCGGTGTACCACAAGGATCTGTTTTGGGACCATTGCTTTTTGTTATCTTTATAAATGATCTAGAGGAAGGACTTGAAAGCTGGGTAAGCAAGTTTGCGGATGACACAAAAGTCGGTGGAGTTGTGGATAGTGAGGAAGGAAGTGGTAGGTTACAGCGGGATATAGATAAGTTGCAGAGCTGGGCGGAAATGTGGCAAATGGAATTCAATGTAGCTAAGTGCGAAGTCGTTCACTTTGGTAGGAATAACAAGATGATGGATTACTGGGCTAATGGTAGGCTACTTGGTAGTGTGGATGAGCAGAGGGATCTTGGTGTCCATGTACACAGATCTCTGAAAGTTGCCACCCAGGTAAATAGTGCTGTGAGGAAGGCATATGGTGTACTGGGCTTTATTGGCAGAGGAATTGAGTTCCGGAGTCCTGAGGTCATGTTGCAACTGTATAAGACTCTGGTGCGGCCTCATCTGGAGTATTGTGTGCAGTTTTGGTCGCCATACTATAGGAAGGATGTGGAAGCTTTAGAACGAGTGCAGAGGAGGTTTACCAGGATGTTGCCTGGAATGGTAGGAAAATCTTATGAGGAAAGGCTGAGGCACTTGGGGCTGTTCTCATTGGAGAAGAGAAGGTTTAGGGGAGATCTGATAGAAGTGTATAAGATGATTAGGGGTTTAGATAGGGTAGATACTAAGAACCTTTTACCGCTAATGGAGGCAGGTGTTACTAGGGGACATAGCTTTAAATTAAGGGGTGGTAGGTATAGGACAGATGTTAGGGGTAGATTCTTCACACAGCGGGTTGTGAGTTCATGGAATGCCCTGCCCGTATCAGTGGTGAACTCTCCTTCTTTATGGTCATTTAAGCGGGCATTGGATAGGCATTTGGAAGTTATTGGGCTAGTATAGGTTAGGTAGGATTCGGTCGGCGCAACATCGAGGGCCGAAGGGCCTGTACTGTGCTGTATCCTTCTATGTTCTATGTTCTATGTCTAAATCAGAAGCAAAGTTGTTGATTCAACTCTTCAAATTTGCTCTACCATTTGATAAAATTATGGATGATCTGATGACTACACAAACTCTTAATAACCTTCCACCCCCTTGCTTATCAAGAATCTCTCCATCTCTACCTTAAAAAGATACAACAACTCTGCTTCCACCTGCCTTTTGGGGAAGAGTATTCCAAAGGCTCATAAAGTATCAATCATAGAGGATAAATTATTGATAAAAGATAAAGGATAGATCATAGAATATAGGTCATACAGAATAAAGATTAGATCTTAAAGATCTTAGCCAGGTCTAATAATCATTTGTATAATACCCATCAAAATGTTCAAATTCTAGCATCCTGGATCGAAAGAAGAGATCATTGTGCATTTCAGGGGACCAACCTGATACTTCTTTCTTTCCTTAATTGTTTATAATTTACTCTGTTCTAAATAGTTCACAGTTTGAAACTCACTCCTCCTTAAAAATAGTGCTGAAAGATCATATTGGAAGTCCAAAATTCTTCAAGTTTAGCCAGCTAAAACCAAGACTCTCGCAGGACTTGTCAATATCTCTCCAGCTGACAGATGGTTTTACAGCAGCCAAAGGGAATAAAATCAACAGTCTACAATACTGCACGTCCCATTGGTTTAGCTTAGTATATCTGTAATGAGACTTGATGTGGAGCAAATTTGATCTCAAAGGTTTCCATTAACATCACACAAAAGTCACTAAAACAAACAACGCCAAACAAAAAAATGCACATTGTCAAAAATTAATTGAAGTTTCTTACCCTGGTTGATTGACATTGAGTTGAAAATACAACTCTTGCAAAAGTGTCAGATAATCCAGTATCATCGGCTGCAAGGACACCTCGAGCTTGATACATGTGGGCTCGCAACTGGAAATAACTACTGTCTATTAGCAGAGAAAAAAAATTGATGGTCAGTAACACACAACAAATTGCATCTATATAACACCATTAGCATAGCAACATGACTCAGGGTGATTAATAGGAGTATAATCAGGCAACACTTGACAAAGAACCAAAGAAAGGGATATTAGATCATACAAACATAAAAAAATTGAAGCAGGAGGCAGAAATGAATGCAAACTGCAGGATGTCCAGTGAGGAGGGCAGAAGGGTCCTAATATGCCTCATCATGAGCCTCTCGAAGCACTTCATGATGACAGGTGTAAGCGCAACAGGGCAGTAGTCATTGAGACAGGATGCTGATGACTTCTTTGGCATGGGGACAATGGTAGCGGGCTTGAAGCACTTTGGAACTATGGCATAGCTCAGGGAGATGTTAAAGATGTCCATGAGAACATCCATCAGAACGTCAGAGCATCCTCTGAACACTCTTCCAGGGATGTTATCTGGTCCAGCATCCTTTCGTGGGTTGACCCTCCATAGGGTTTTCCTCACGTCATGGTCAGACACAGCACCTGGTCATTGGGAAGAGGGATGGACTTCCTTGCTACCACGTCATTTTGTGCCTCAAACTGTGCATAAAAGTTGTTTAAATCATCCGGGAGGGAAGCATACCAACACAAGCAAGCAAGGCTGTTCTGTGGTTGGTGATAGCCTCGACACCCTTCCACATATCGCCACTGTCCTGAAAGTGGCTTTGTATTCTCTGTGTGGATGCATGCTTTGCCTCTTTGATGGCCCGGATCAGGTTGGCCCTCGCTGTGGTTGGGCCCCCTCTTGTCATCTGCTCTGAAGGCAGAATCATGGGTCCTCAGCAGCGCACACACCATTGCAGTCATTCACGGCTTCTGGTTGGGATGAGAGGTGATGGTCTTGGACACAGTGATGTCGTCAATATACATGCTAATGTAGCAAATCACCGACATCACATACTCCTCTAAGTTGATGGAATTGTGATCGGTTGCCACCTCTCTGAACATGCTTCAGTCAGTGCGCTTGCAACAGTCTTGAAGAGCAGAAATGGTTCCTGCTGGCTGTTTTCACCTGCTTCAGAATGGGTTTGACACAACTGGCGGGTGGTCAGTATGCTGGGATTAGCATAACAGAGGTGTGGTCTGAGGAGCTGATGTGATGCTGGGGCTCTGTCCTACATGTGTTGGAGATGTTTGTGTAAACCAGATCTAACGTGTTCTCCCCTGTTATCGCAAACTGCGTGCAGATGGAATCTAGGAAGCACAGTCTTGAGATTCGCATGGTTGAAATCTCCAGCAATAATAAACAAAGAACATAAGTGAAGAACATGCCCTTCGGCCCTTGATGTTGCGCTTGACCTGTGAACTATTCTCAGCTCGTCCCCCTAGACTATCCCAGCATCACCTATGTGCTTATCCAAGGATTGCTAAATCTCCCTAATGTGGCTGAGTTAACTACATTGGCAGGTAGGGCATTCCACACCCTTACCACTCTCTGAGTAAAGAATCTGCCTCTGACATCTGTCCTAAATCTATCACCCCTCAATTTGTAGTTATGCCCCCTCGTACAAGCTGACGTCACGGTCCTAGGAAAAAGACTTTCACTGTCTACCCTTTCTCATCCTCTGATCATCTTGTATGTCTCTATCAAATCCCCTCTTAGCCTTCTTCTTTCCAATGAGAACAGACCTAAGTCTCTCAGCCTTTCCTCATAAGACCGTCAGGATGTGCATTCTGCAATCCATTAGTAGCCCCATACAGTTCACAGGGTGCTTCCTTAGCATTAGCGCTGGGAGGAATATACATCACAACAATAAGGACGCCAGTGAATTCCTGTGGCAAATAAAATGGTCTGCATCTAACAGTCACAAACTCCACCAGTGATGAGCAGTAACTGGAGATACCATGGAGTCACATAGATCTCACCCTGAGTCTTACCGCACAGAGCTGCATTTGTGTCGGTACGAAACAAGGTGAGCCCATCTCGCTGGATGGCGGTGTCTGGACCTCTGTCGCTAAGCCATGTTTCTGTGAAAGTAAGGACGCAGCAGTCTCTGAGCTCAAGCCAAGACACCTGCTGCAGTTGGATGCAGTCCAGTTTGTTGTCCAGGGAACAGAATGGATGGGAGAATTGGCTGGCTAGGGTTTGTTTTACTTGTCTGAGAACACCTGATCTCATCAGATCTCGGAAGCTAAGCAGACTCAGGCCTGGTTAGTACTTGGATGGGAGACCGCCTGGGAATGTCAGGTGCAGTAGGCTTTACATCACTTCCGCCCCTCACATCATCGCTGATGTCACACGCTCAGTGACTTCCGCCACCCCGACTGCCGTGTCTGCCACCACTTCCACCCCCACCAACGCCACTCACCTGCATTCTGCTGACACGCCCCCCCCACAGATCCCACTGTCACCACTCCCGGCCCCCAGAACCCTGAGGGGAACACCACCCCCATTCCCCCCACCATCACACCCACTCCAGTTACCGGCTCCGCCACCGCTCCCAGCTCCACACCACACCAGATCCCAACTCCCAGCCCTGCCGAGTTTTCTCCATCCCTCCAGACCTCCCCCTCATTGAAGACGAATGATCAGTCTTCAGCAAAGGACTCACCTTCATCCCCCTCCGTCCATGCATCAATTAATTTAATACACGCCATGACGTCGAACATTTCTTCCGGCGCCTCCGCCTCCGAGTTTACTTTCACAATCAGGACTCCTGCTCACCTTACGAGGACCCCTTTGCCCACCTCCAACACACTGCATCCACCTGGATACCCCGCGCTGGCCTATTACCTGCCCTCGACCTCTTCATTTCCAACTGCCGCCGGGACATTAACCTCCTCAATCTGTCTACACCCCCCTCCTCCCCCACTCCAACCTCTCACCCTCACAATGCGCAACCCTCCAATCCCTCTGCTCCAATCCCAACCTCACCATCAAGCCAACGGGTAAAGGGGGCGCAGTGGTAGTCTGGCGCACTGACCTCTACACTGCTGAAGCCAAACGCCAACTCGAAGACATCTCTTCCTACCGCCCCCTTGACCATTATCCCATCCCCCATCACCAAACCATCATCTCCCAGACCATACAGAACCTCATCACCTCCAGGAGATCTCCCACCCACAGCTTCCAACCTCATAGTCCGGGAACCCCACACTGCCCGGTTCTACCGCCTTACCAAGATCTATAAGCCTGACCACCCTGGCCAACCCATTGTCTCACATGCTCCTGCCCCGCTGAACTCATTTCTACCTACCTCAACACTGTCCTATCTCCCCTAGTCCAGGAACTCCCCACATACATTCGAGACATCACCCATGCCCTCCACCTCCTCCAAGACTTCCATTTCCCCGGCCCCCAACACTTCATCTTCACCATGGATATCCAATCCCTCTACACCTCCATCCGCCATGACCAGGGCCTCCAAGCCCTCCGTTTTTCCCTCTCCCGACGTACCCAGCAGTACCCTTCCACCGACGCTCTCATTCATTTGGCCGAACTGGTCCTCACCCTTAACAATTTCTCCTTTGAATCCTCCCACTTCCTCCAGACCAAAGGGATAGCCATGGGCACACATGTGGGCCCCAGCTATGCCTGCCTCTTTGTTGGCTACGGAGAACAGTCGATCTTCCATAATTACACTGGCACCACTCCCCACCTCTTCCTCCGCTACGTTGCTGACTGCATTGGTGCCACCTTGTGCTCCCGTGAGGAGGTTAAGCAATTCATTAACTTCACCAACACATTCCACCCTGACCTTAAATTTACATGGACCATCTCTGACACCTCCCTCCCATTCCTGGATCTCTCCATTAATGATGATCGACTTGACACTGACATTTTTTACAAACCCATCGACTCCCACAGCTACCTGGATGACACCTCTTCCCAACCTACCTCTTGCAAAAATGCTATCCCGTATTCCCAATTCCTCCGCCTCCGCCGTATCTGCTCCCAGGAGGACCAGTTCCACCACAGAACACACCACATGGCCTCCTTCTTTAGAGACCACAATTTCCCTTCCCATGTGGTTAAAGATGCCCTCCAACGCATCTCGTCCACATCCCGCACCTCCACCCTCAGACCCCATCCCTCCAACCGTAACAAGGACAGAACGCCCCTGGTGCTCACCTTCCACCTTACCAACCTTCGCATAAACCAAATCATCCGCCGACATTTCTGCCACCTCCAAAAAGACCCCACCACCAGGAATATATTTCCTTCCCCACCCCTTTCTGCCTTCTGCAAAGACCGTTCCCTCAGTGACTACCTGGTCAGGTCCACGCCCCCTACAAACCACGCTCCCATCCTGTCACCTTCCCCTGCCACTGCAGGAACTGCAAACACCTCCTCCTCACCTCCATCCAAGGCCCTAAAGGAGCCTTCCACATCCATCAAAGTTTTACCTGCACATCCACCAATCTCATTTATTATATCCGTTGCTCCCGATGCGGTCTCCTCTACATTGGGGAGACTGGACGCCTCCTAGCAGAGCGCTTTAGGGAACATCTCCAGGACACCCAAACCAATCAACCACACCGCCCTGTGGCCCAACATTTCAACTCGCCCTCCCACTCTGCCGAGGACATGGAGATCCTGGGCCTTCTTCACCGCCACTCCCTCACCACCAGACACCTGGAGGAAGAACGCCTCATCTTCCGCCTCGGAACACTTCAACCCCAGGGCATCAATGTGGACTTCAACAGTTTCCTTATTTCCCCTTCCCCCACCTCACCCTAGTTCCAAACTTCCAGTTCATCACTGTCCCCATGACTTGTCCTACCTGCCTATCTTCTTTTCCACCTATCAACTCCACCCTCCTCCCTGACCTATCAAATTGATCCCCTCCCCCACTCACCTATTGTACTCTATGCTACTTTCTCCCCACCCCCACCCTCCTCTAGCTTATCTCTCCACCCTTCAGGCTCTCTGCCTTTATTCCTGATGAAGGGGATTTGCCCGAAACGTTGATTTTACTGCTCCTCGGATGGATGCCTGAACTGCTGTGCTCTTCCAGCACCACTAATCTGCCCACTCACTCACCACTTCCGATGACTTAACACCCAGGCACTGGCATCAGGCAAGGCTGTGGCCAGGGGCCTGTTCTCTGCAGCAAACCAAGAACTCCTCCTCGCTTACCACACTTTCGCCTCCTCGCACACCGCTTCCGATGTCTCAAGTCGCAGCCATTGGCGTAAGGTGAGGCCGAGGACTGGAGGTCTAGTCTCTGAAGCAAGCCGAGATTTCATAGCTCCTGCTGCAGCTCTCCATTCAGGTATATTTTCAGCCGGTCCCTGCACTGTAGCAGTGTTTGCAGACTGTAACAGTGTCTGCAAACACTGGGTTTCATATTTCTCCTGGAGTTTAGTAGCTCAGTCCAGAGAGGGAGGTACAAGCTGCAGCCGCACCGCCATCTTGGAATCGCAATTTCTAGTTTGTCAAAATCATTCAATCACATTCTTGAACGTATTGAATGACTGAAGTTTCACAGCTCTTCACGCAAAGAACACCAAAGATTAACTATCTTCTGAGTGAATAAATTCTTCCTCATCTCTGCTCCTTATTACACAGAATCCAGTAAATACAACAGAACGGCATAGGAACAGGCCCTTCAGTCCACAATGTCTGTGCCAACCATGATGCCATTCTCAACCAATCCCATCTGCCTACACATGGTTTTTATCCCTCTATTTCCTGCCTGCCTGTCTAAATACTTCATAAACACTGCTGTCAAAATGCTTGTACCATCTCCCCTGGCAGCATATCCCAGGCACCCACCACCCTCCATATAAAACACGTGCCTCGCATATCCCCTTTAAACATTCCTCCTCTCATTTAAAACTATGCCCCTAGAATTTGACATTTCCATCCAGGGAAAGAGATTCTGACTATCAATCTCACATAATTTTATGTATTTCCATCAGATTGTCCCTCAGACTCCGAAGCTCTAGCGAAAACCATCCAACTTTGTCCAACCTATCCTTATAACTAATACCCTAATCCAGACAACATCCTGTTATCCTCTTTAGTGGCCTCTCCGAAGCCTCCACATCCTTCCTGCAGTGTGGTGACCAGAACTGCATACAAACTCCAAATGTGGCTTAACTAAAGTTTTATACAGCTGCAACATGACTTGCCAACTTATACACCAACTTATATAGCATGCTGTCTGCCTTCTTTATCTCCTCATCCACTTGTGCTGCCACTTTCAGGGAGCTGTGGACTTGCACCCCAACATCCCTCTGTATATTAATGAGGGGTCTGCCTTTTGCTATATATTTTCTTCTTGCATTTGACCTCCCAAAATGCATCACCTCACACTTGTCCAGATTAAACTTCACCTGCCACTTCTACGTCCAACTTTTCAACTGATTGCTACCTTCCCGAATCCTTTGACAACTGCTTCGCTACTCACAATTCCAACAATTTTCATGTCATTTGCAAACTTACTCACCAGTGGGATGGGTCATGAGGACAATGCTGAGCTGGAAGGTTGGAACTGGAGTGAAGTAGGTGGAGGGGAAATGAGGAAACTGGTGAAATTCACATTGTGCCAAGGAGTTGGAGAGTCCTGAGGTGGAAGATGAGGCATTCTTCCTCCAGGTGTCAGGTGGTAATGGAGTGGCAATGGAGGAAGCCCAGGACCTGCATGTCCTTGGCAGAGTGGGAGGGGGAGTTAAAGTATTTGGCCACGGGGCAGTGGGATTGATTGGTGTGGGTGCCCTGGAGATGTTCTCTGAAGTGCTCTGCGAGTAGGTGTCCTGTCTCCCCAGTGTAGAGGAGACTGCATCAGGAGCAATGGATACAGTAAATGACATGTGTGGAAGTGCAGGTGAAACTTCAATAGATGTGGAAGGCTCCTTTGGGGCCTTGGACAGAAGTGAGGGGGAGGTGTGGGTGCAGGTTTTGCAATTTCTGTGGTTGCAGGGGAAGGTGCTGGGAGGAGATGGTGGGTTGGTGGTGGTGGGGTGGGGGCGTGGACCTGACAAGGTAGTCGCGGAGGGAATGGTCTTTACGAAAAGTGGATAGGGGTGGGGAGGGAAATATATCTCTGGTGGTGGGGTCTGTTTGTAGGTGGTGGAAATGGCAGAGGATGATGCGATGTATACAGAGGTTGGTGGGGTAGAAGGTGAGGACTGGGTGGGAGGGGGGTTCTGTCCTTGTTGCAGTTGGAGGGGTGAGGTTCAAGGGCTTAGGTGTGAGAAGTGGATGAGGTGCGCTGGAGGTCATCATCAACCATGTGAGAGGGGAAATTGCAGTCTTTAAAGGAGGCCATCTGTTGTGTTCTGTGGTGGAACTGGTCCTCCTGGAAACAGATGCAGTGAAGGCGGAGGAATTGGGAATAAGAAATAGCATTTTTGCAGGAGGCAGGGTGGGAGGAAGTGTAATCCAGGTAGCTATGGGAGTCAATGTGTTTGTAGAAAATGTCAGTGTTGAGTTGGTCACTGTTGATGGAGATGGAGAGGTCCAGGAAAAGGAGAGAGGCGTCAGAGATGGTCCAGGTGAATTTCAGGTCGGGGTGGAATGTGTTGGTGAAGTTGATGAAGTGTTCAACCTCCTCATGGGAGCACAAGGTGGCGCCGATGCACTCATCAATGTAGTGGAAGAAAAGGTGGGGAGTGGTGCCAGTGTCACTGTGGAAGATAGACTGTTCCACGTAGCCGACAAAGAGACAGGCATAGCTGGGGTGCATGCGGGTGCCCATCGCTACCCCTTTCATCTGGAGGAAATGGGAGGATCCAAAGGAGAAATTGTTGAGTGTAAGGACCAGTTCAGCCAAATGATTAAGAGTGTCAATGGAAGGGTGCTGGTGGTGATTTCGGGAGAGGAAGAAACAGAGGGGTAGGAGGCCCTGATCATGGCAGATAGAGGTGTAGAGGGACTGGATGTCCATGATGAAGGTGAGGCATTGGGGGCCAGGAAAACGGAAGTCTTGGAGGAGGTGGAGGGCATGGGTGGTGTCTCAAATGTATGTGGTGAGTTCCTGGACTGGGGAGATTGGACAGTATCGAGGTAAGTGGAGATGAATTCAGTGGGGCAGGAGCAGGCTGAAATGATAAGTCGGCCAGGGTGGTCAGGCTTGTAGATCTTGGGTAGCAGCTAGAATTGGGTGGTGCGGGGCTCCCAAGCTATGAGATTGGAATCTGTGGGTGGGAGATCCCCTGAGGCGATGAGGTCGTGTACAGCCTAGGAGATGATAGTTTGGTGATTGGAGGTGAGGTCATGGTCAAGGGAGTGGTAGGAGGAGGTGTCTTCGAGTTGGCTCCTGGCTTCAGCAATGTAGAGGTCATGAGTCAATCTACCACTGCATTCCCCTTGTCCACTGGTTTGATGGTGAGGTTCAGGTTGGAGCAGAGGGAGTGAAGGGCTGTGTGTTACTCCCGATGCGGTCTCCTCTACCCTGGGGAGGCAGGATGCCTACTCACAGAGCACTTCACAGAACATCTCCAGGATACTCTCACCAATCAACCCCACTGCCCTGTGGCCCAACACTGTAACTCCCCCTCCCACTCTGCCGAGGACATGCAGGTCCTGGGCCTCCTCCATTGCCACTCCCTTACCATCTGACACCTGGAGGAAGAACGCCTCATCTTCCACCTTGGGACCCAACCACATGGCATCAATAAGGATTTCACCAGTTTTCTCATTTCCCGTCCCCCAAACCTTGCCCCAGTTTCAACCTTCCAGCTCAGCACCAACCTCATGACAAGTCCCATCTGTCCATCTTCCTTCCCACCCATCCGCTCCAACCTATCACCTTTACCCCCCCCATCCACCTATTGCACTCTCAGCTGCCTTCTCTCCAGCCTGAAGTTCCCAGCCTATTTCCTGATGAAGGGCTTTTGCCTGAAATGTTGATTTTCCTGGTCCTCACATGTTGCTTAACCTGCTGTGCTTTTCAGCATCACACTCACGACTCTAATCTCCAGCATCCACAGTACTCAGTTTCGTCAAACTTACTCACCAGCCAGTTATATTTTTATTGAAATCATTTATAAATATTACAAATAAAAGAGGTCTCAGCACTGATCCTAGTGGAACACCGCCAGTTTCAGACCTCCAATCAGAAAAATACTCCTCCAAAACTACCCCCAGTCTGCTCTGATGAAGCCAATGTATATTAAACTTATCAACTCACCGTGGATCTCATGCGACTCAATCTTCTGAACCATCCTACCATGGGAGACCTTGTCTAATGTTTCAGTTGTAGACTATCCACTGCCCTACTCTCATCAATCATCTTTGTCACTTCCTCAAATAACTCTGAGATAAGACCTTCCACACACATTCTAAGACTGCCTGCTATTCAAGATTACTTTGTCCCACCATCTCCAGACCAGGGAAAATACCCCTCCTGCATTTAACCTTTCAAGAACCTGTAAAAATTTTGTGCTTTTGAATAAAATCACTTCTCATTCTTTTAAATTCTAGAGATTAAGTCTACTTAATCCGATATTCCAAATTTTGTCTCAGCAAGACCCTATACAACTACAGTAAGACATCTTTACTCCTATACTCAAATCCTGTTGTAATAAAGGTAAACATCCCATTTTGTTTCTTAAATGCTTGCTATATCTGCATGTTAGCTTTCATGAACAACGACATCTAACTCCCTTTGGGTGCTTTTCAGGGGGCAATCTGTGGAGTCCAGAGGCAAGTGAGCAACTCAATCCCAGTACTGAAAACAGTAAACAAAAAAACACAAAAACCTGAGGAGTTGTTGAGAAAATTCAACATGTCTGGCAGCATTTATAGAGAGAAAGCAGAATTAATGTTTCGGATCCAGTGATCCTTCTTCAGATGCATTCTGAAATATCACTGAAATCTCACCATTTCAAATCAAAAGTTAACTGTACAATAACTACGCAAATGACTCCATGTTGCTTGATATGGTATGGGTTCCTGTGAAGGTGAGTTGGAAAAGGATTGCTCTCCTCTCCACAGCACTTGTAAGTCGCTGTTTGCAAATCAGGACTTCAACTGCTGAGTCATAATGGTTCAGCACAATGCTGCAAGGACTAGCTCCTGCTTTGCAGTGCCTGAAGTAACCTGTAGCTGGGCTTTTGACGTGGTGCCAACAGCCTGAACCATGGAAGGCCCCAGAAGTAACAAGTACTTCTGCCTATCCTGCTAGGTTACTCCATGAGCTGGGAACCCAAGAGATTTGGAAGTCAAGAAGTCATATCAGACTCGAAGCACTAACTCTGTTTATCTCTCTGCAAATTATGTCAAATCTTTCTCAAGCAATTTATGTCCTTTTTTTATATAAAAAAAGACCCAGATACTCAAGTAACAATTTAACAGCAGTGTGATTTTTAAAAACAAAAATCAAAGTAATTTCGGAGGAGGAGGAGCTAATAGACCCAATCTCCCACCTCAAAGCTATGGACACTACCATTACACCACAAGAGCCCTGACATTCTGATTTTATTGTAGTTTATTTACTAGATACAATTACTCTCAGGGAGATTATATATCTAGTAAAGACTGGAAGAAATTTAATTTACTTCTCTTAAACAATAATTTACTCTTTAAAGCAATAACCTTTAGTTTGTTGCTCAATGTCAACAAAATTTAGACTCCAGACAGAAATTAACCCGTCAGATTCTGTCACTCATCCACTCCCTGGCTTCACAGTCAGTGTAGGTGACCAAATGTGTGGTGAATGTGATAGACTTGAAACGTACTTAGAGAAAGAGACTATTGCAGTCTGCGGGTGAGGAATCTAGGGTTTATGTCAAGATAGATAAAGGCAAAACAGTGAATAATGAAATGGTTAAAATCAGGGAACCACAACAGGTCAAAATTGATAGGTTGTATGACTAGCAGAATTTCAACTGATTACTGTAAACTGCATGGATTAACATAAGTCAATGAGCACAGAGATGATAGATGAATGAGACATGACATGAATTAGAAACTGGTGGACAGTGATAGTGACAGTAAAGAAGGGCTTATTCCCGAAACATCGAATCTCCTGCTCCTTGGATGCTGCCTGACCTGCTGCGCTTTTCTAGCAACACATTTTCAGGACAGTGATAGCAGTCAAGCAGAAAGTGGTTGCAGGATTTTGGGTGAGCTGAAGATTACAGATTGAAAGATGGCAGGTTGACCTGACAGATGTGGAATAGTCAGGTTTGGAGGAGGGTTCCAGCAGCAAATGGAAGAAATGTTGTCAAGACCTCACACCTTGCTTTCTGCAAGGACTCCATTCCAGTCACCCAGTTTCTCTGTCTCTGTTGAATTTGTTCCAATGACGCATCTTCGAAATGGATGCCTCTGACATGTCCTCTTTTTTTCTCAACCAAGGAGCCCCCTGCATTGTGGTTGATAGCAATCTCAACTCTGTCTGACCCATTTCCTGCACTTCTACCCTCACCCTTTTCCCTTCCTCCCAGAACAACAGGATTCTCTTTGCCCTCACTTTTCACCCACGAGTCTCCACATTCACAAGATCATCATCTGCCAATTCTGGCACTTCTCAATACATCTCTTCCTCCCCTCCATTGTCAGCACTCTACAGGGACTGTTTCGCTTGCAGCACTTTAGTCCACTCCTCTATCACTCATAACACTTCCTCACTGCCCCATGGTACTTTCCCCCAAAGTATTAAAAGGTGTACCACTTTCTCATTCACCTCTTCTCTCCTCAATGCCCAAGGTCCCAAATGCACCTTCCAGATGAAGCAGCGTTTTATTTGTATTTCTTTCAATCTACTCTACTGCATTCACTGCTCAAAATACAATATCCTTCACATTAGTGAAATACATACTGGGTGACCAGTGGTTAGCACTGCTGTCTCACAGCACCAAGGACCCAGGTTTGATTCCCACCTCAGGTTATGTGGAGCTTGCACATTCTGCACATTTGCGTGGGTTTCCTCTGGTGGTCTGGTTTCCTCCCACAGTACAAAGACATGCAGGTTTGGTGAATTGGCCATGCTAAATTGCCCATATTGTTCAGGGATATGTAGGTTAGGTGCATTCTTTTGTGGTAAATGTAGAATAGTAGGGGAATGAGTCTGGGTGGGCTTTTGTTTGGACTTGTTGGGCCACACTGTAGGGATTCTATGATTCACTTTGCAGAACACTTCTATTCTGCCCATAGGAATGATAGCATTTATTTCAATAAACCACCTTGCTCCCATGCTAACATTTTTGTCTTGGGTCTGTTACAGTGTTTCAATAAAGCTCAAAACAAGCTAGAAAGAAAGCACATAATTTTTCACTTAGGCATTTCACAGTCTCTAATATCAAGTTCAACACTTCAGAGAAAGACCTATGTCCTCCCATTTTGGTGCTACTGTACATGATTAAAATAGAAAGTTGTAGAAATTATAGGGCCATCCTTCCACAGGAATGATTGTATCATGGGTTCAGGAGGAAGTTCTGGTGGCCTTTAACCAGCTGTTGGGGCACTGTCCCCGGATAGACTCAGTAAGGGCACTGTGCGACAGCAGGACTGTTCCACTGGCATGACCCAATGGCCCTTGGTCATAGTCTTCACTGGATCTCTATGGAGTGGCTTCCAATTCCCCATGCAACCTACTTTGTGGAGTTTTACAAGACATTTACCTTTACAGACACCTCCCCACAACACTCATCTCCCAACTCAAATTACGCCACCTTTCTCTCTATAGTGATTGGAATGAGGTCAGCCAATTAATTCTTGAAAGATTTTAGTGTTTGGTGCCTCAGAAAAGGTTAGGCTCCTAATGACAAAAAAAACCCTGCAGTTTCATAGGCTGTCAAGATAGTTACTTATTGCTTTTCATCTGCTACAATGTTGTTTGCCTAGACAAAATAACCACATTCTTTCCACATCCATTCCTTGATGGCAGATTTGAATGAGTCAAGCTTCTCAAACACAGACATAATGGAAGAAAATACTTACTTCCAACTTCAAAATGGCTGTTGCAAGCAAGTTTCTTCAGGGTCATGCTTTAGACTTGTCGCCACTGAAATAATTCTTCAGAGGGCTGACATCCCATCATCAATCACCTTTTATTTACCAATGTATAACTTTTGGCAATAGCACAGCATCTCACTGAGTCAAGCATTCAGGGGCTCAATATCTCTGACATTCAGCCAGGATTCCCTGATTGGAGCAAATTAAAAGCCCCAATCAGGGAACACATATTCTATGAGGTTCAGCTGGCTGGCCTGGTTACAATCACTACTATTTTATATAGTTTGTACATTTACAAAGCCTGACAATTACTTTAACACAACTTTTCAAGAAAAATCTACCAGGAATAAACTGTTTCTATCACGGACCAAAGGTTAAGCTCAAAGATATTCAAAACACTAGTGTACACCTGAACTGTAAATAATTGAAGATTATCCTTTAGTTATATCTCCTTGTGATTTTGTTTTATTGCCATGAGTTTTTGTAAGGCATTTTTGTGGGCATAGAGTACCCCTGTTGCAAGTTGCTGTTATACTGAACACTCTGAGACTGCTGCTCATGCCTGGTACTTAGACTGGATACAAAATATGCAAATAAATGTCAAATCTCAAAGAAAATAAAACCACTTCAAGACACAAAATAATTCCCATAAAAGTATAAGGTTAAAGATAATTGATATGGAATGAGTGTGATTGCAGGAGGAGTTGGGGGGATATGAAAGGGTATACAGGTGGGGGATGTGGGAAAGTGTAAATGTAAGGATACAGGAGCGATTATGAGTAGAGTTGTCGAACAGAGAGATGTAGGGGCTCGGGTACATAATCCTTTGAAGCTTGCAACACAGATAGACTGGATGGTTGAGAAGACATTGAACACGTTTGCCTTCATTGCTCAGACTTTTGAGTGTAGCAGTCGGGAGGTTATGTTGAGGTTGTACACAATGTTGGTGAGACCTTCTGGCATATTGTGTATCACCCTGTTATACGAAGAATGTTATTGAACTGGAGAGGGTTCAGAAAAGATTTACCAGGATGTTGCCAGGAATGGAGGGTTTGGCTTATGAAAATAGACTGGATAGGCTGGGACTGTTTCATGGAATGTAGGAGGTTGACAGGTGACCTTATCAAGGTTTATATAATTGTAAGGGGCATAGATTAGTGAATGTCAAGGGTCTTTTCCCTAGGGTGGGGGAGTTCAAAACTAGGGGCATATTTTTCAGGTGAGCAAAGAAATAGTTAAAAATGACATAAGGTCAATTGTTTAAAACACAAAGTGATTCATGTATGGAATGAACTACTAGAAAAAGTGATGGATGCAGATACAGTCAAACTATTCAAAAGATATTTGGGTGGATATGAACCAAGCGTAGGAAGGTGGGACTAGTTTATTTGGGGAACATGGTTGGCGTGGACTGGTTGGACTAAACATTTGTTTCCATGCTGTATGAGTCTTTGACCCCATGACTATGGTTGGAGAATATAGGAGGGTATACAGGTGAGGGCCAGGAGGGTTTGCAAGTGGGGGATACAAGAAGGGTATGGGTTGAGCATGTGGGACAGTGTATGGGTGGATGATATGGGGGGGGGGGGGGGGGGGGGGTTGATGAATAGCAGTTATAGGAGGATGTCCAAGTAATTGATACAGAAGGGTGTATGAGAGGGTTAACGGGAGGATATGGAATGGTGTATGGGTGAAGAATGGGAGAGTGTATGGATGAGGATCCGGAGGGTTTACAGGTGTAGGTTATGAGAAAGTGCATAGGTGGGGTTACAGGAGGGTAACCCCACTCATAGCTGGGAAATAAGGGAGGATGTACAGGTGCGGATTCAGCAGGGATTTGGGATGATGTGTGGGAGAGTGTATGGGTGGGAGATATGGGAGATTGCACCAATGGGGGATGTGGGAAGCTGTATAGGTAGGGGACATGGGACAGGTATAGGTGGAAGATATGGGAGGGTGTATCAGTTGGGGTACAGGACATGGTAAAGAATGTGTTGCTGCTATGGATAGAATACAAGTCTACAAATAATCCCTTACAGTCACTGTTCAGCTTGATTGGTGGCAGTGGTGAAGTTTCGGTTCTCCTTGCACCCTCCTCATAGACTGGAATAAATTCCTGAGGCAGACTGCTTATATTGCTTTTGATGGATTTTGTACCTCCCAGCCACATGTAAAGCTCCAGTTTTGCAAAAATCTCCCCAGTAGGTGCACCTGGTGCCTGGTTAAAAACAATGGAACAATTTTGAGTCAGAATGGAATATTTAATAATTGATAAATATGTCTGAGAAAGTTATCAAATGAAGAAGCAGCAGAGACTGGAAAGCTGAAGATGCTCAATTGGTGAGACAAAAACAGGATAATGACCTTTCAGTAGAAGTGAAGAACATTTGAAATGTGGTGGGGTTTAAGCAAATGCAGAAGAAGGGAAAGGAGAGTAGTGAGACAAAGAAACAAAACAGAAGCTCTGCACAACCCTATCCCTCCCCTCAATTTCCTTCGCTCCAAAGACAACAGCAGAACGTCCAAGATAACTTTCTAACTTAAGTCCCTCATCATGAATCATTCTTGTAAATCTATTCTGCATGCTTTGTTAAAGTGTGGAAAACAGAAATAGACACAATAATTCACTTGTGGCCTAACCATTTTGTATTTTGATTTTATTCACAAGGCAAGATCAATTCAGTTTCTAGTCAAAGATAACCTCAGGATGTTGACTGTGGGAGATTCAGCGTCAAGGGGCAATCATTAGATTTTTTCTTGAAAGAATTAGTCATTGCCTGACATGATGGTACATGCCATTTTTCAGCCCAAGCCTAGATATTGTCCAGATCTTGCTATATTTCAACATGCACTGCTTCAATATCAGAGGAATCACAAATGTTGCTGAACATTATAGAGTCATCAGTGAATATCCCTGCTTCTGATCTTATAATGGATGGAAGATCATTGTTGAAGCAGCTGAAGATGGTTGAGCCAAAGACAGTAGCCTGAGGAACTCCAACAGAGTTGTCTTGGAGCTGAAATAACTCAGCTTCACAACAACCATGACCATCTTCCTACGTGCCAGGTATGATGTCAACAAGTGGAGAATTTACACCCACTGCCCGATTCCCATTGATTATAGTTTTGCTAGATCTCCTTGATGGTACACTGTCAAATGCAGCCTAGGATTGGCAAATCAATTCTGGGCAGGAGTGAAAGGAACAGGGTGGTCATTATGGGAGACTTTAACTTCCCCAATATTGACTGGAAATGCTATAAGTCTAGTACATCAGATGGATCCGTTTTTGTCCAATATGTGCAGGAGGGTTTCTTGACACAGTGTGTCGAAGGGCTGGCAAGAGGGGAGACCACACTGGACCTGGCACTTGGCAATGAACCAGGCCAGTTGTTTGAGTTAGTGATAGGTAAGCACTTTGAAGTGACTATAATTTGGTATGTTTAGTTGAGCGATGGAAAGGGATAGGTACATGCCACAGGGCAAGAGTTAGAGATGTGAGAAGGACAATTATAATGCGAATAGGCAAGACTTAGGAGTCATATAATGTGGCAGCAAAATGCAGCGGAAGGGGACAATCGAAATGTGGAGCTGGTTTAAGGAATATATATTGCGTGTCTTTGATAGGTATATCCCTGTCAGGCAGGAAGGAAGGAATAAGGGGACCGTGGTTTACTAAAGAAATTGCATCTCTTGTTAAGCGGAAGAGAGAAACTTATGTGATGTTGAGGAGAGATGGTTCAGATGAGGCAATAAAGTGATATGGATTAGCTTGGAAGGGTTTAAAGAGAGAGTTAAGAGAAAAGAGGGGGCACGAGCAGTCTTTAGCAGGTGGAATAAAGGAGAACCTTGAAGTTTTCTTTCAGTATGTGAGGAATAAAAGGATGGCTAGGGTAGGAATACGGCCTGTCAAAGACAGAAGTGAGAAGTTGTATGTGGATCCTGTGGAGATCGGAGAAATGCTAAACAAATATTTCTCATCTGTTTTCACTCAGGAAAAGGAGAATGTTGTAGAAGGGGCGACTGAGATACGGGCTATTAGACTCAAAAGAGGTTTGTAAGGAGGAGGTGATATCAATTCTCAAAAGTGGGGAAGTAGATAAGTCCCTTGGGCCAGATGGGATTTTTTTGATATTTCTTTAGGATGCTAGGGAGGAGATGGCGGAGCCTTTGGCCTTCATCTTTGAGTCATCACTGTCTACAGGTTTAGTACCAGAGGACTGGAGGATTGCAAATGTTGTGCCCTTGTTCAAGAAGGGCAGTAGAGATGACTTGTAATTATAGACCAGTGAGCCTTAAGTCTGTTGTAGGAAGAAGTTTGGAAAGGATTATAAAAGATAGGATTTATAATCATCTAGCAAGCAACAATTTGATTGGAAATAGTCAACAAGAATTCATCAAAGGCAGGTTGATCTCACAAACCTCATTGAGTTTTTGAGAAGGTGACCAAGCATATGGATGAGGGTAGGGCAGTTGATGTGGTGTACATGGACTTCAGTAAAGCCTTTGACAAGGTTCCACATAGTAGGCTGTTGGAAAAAATGCAGAGGCATGGGATTGAGGGTGATTTAGCTGTTTGGAGTAGAAACTGGCTTTCTGAAAGAAGGAAGCAAGTGGTGGTTGATGGAAAATATTCAGCCTGGAGTCTGGTTACTAGTGGTGTGCCACAAGGATCTGTTTTGGGACCACTGCTGTTCGTCATTTTTATAAATGACTTAGATGCAGGCATAGATGGATGGGTTAGTAAGTTTGCAGATGACACTAAAGTCGGTGGAGTAGTAGACAGTGTGGACAAATGTTGCAGGTTGCAGGGGGACTTGGATAAACTGCAGAATTGGGCTGAAAGCTGGCAAATGGAGTTTTCATGCAAATAAGTGTGAGGTCATTCACTTTGAGAAGAATAACAAGCAGCAGAATACTGGGTCAATGGAAAGATTCTTGTTAGTGTGGGCACACAGAGGGATCTTGATGCCCATGTTAATAGATCACATAGGGATTGAGTTCCAGAGCCGTAATGTCATGCTGCAACTGTACAAAACGCTAGTGCGGCCTCACTTGGAGCATTGTGTACAGTTCTGGTCGCCCCATTGCAAGAAGGATATGGAAGCATTGGAAAAGGTGCAGAAGAGATTTACCAGGATGTTGCCTGGAGTGAAGGTCTATTGAGGAAAGGCTGAGGGATTTGGGCATGTTCTCATTGGAGAGAAGAAGGCTAAGAGGGGATTTAATAGAAACATACAAGATGATCAGAGGATCAGATAGGGTGGACAGTGAGAGTCTTTTTCCTAGGATGATGACGACTGCTTGTACGAGGAAGCATAGCTGCAAATTGAGGGGTGATATATTTAACTAGGAGAAAGTGAAGACTGCAGATGCTGGAGACCAGAGTTGAAAACTTTGGTGCTGGAGAAACAGAGCAGGCCAGGCAGCATCCAAGGAGCAGGATTTAAGACAGATGTCAGAGGCAGATTCTTTATTCAGAGAGTGGTAAGGGTGTGGAATGCCCTGCCTGTCAACTTAGTTAACTCAGCCACATTAGGAGCATTTAAACAGTCCTTGGATAAGCACATGGATGATGATGTAGGGTGATGAGCTTAGATTAGTTCACAGGTTGGCGCAGCATCGAGAGCTGAAGGGCCTGTTCTGCACTGTATTGTTCTATGTCTATGTAATGTCAAGGGTGGTCACTCTCATCTTACCTTTGGAATTTAGCTCTTTTGCCCATATTTGAACAAAGGCTGTAATGAGCCTTGATGGAACCCAAACTGAGTGTCACTGAGCAGGTTATTCGTAAACAAAGGCTGCACTGTTGATGAGACCTTTCATCACTTTACTGAACAGTTGGAGATTAGAAAAAAGTGACCCAGGCACTGGCTGTCAAAGGACTGTGCTAACATCTTGTGCTACGAAGCAGCTCTTGCTTAGCAATCACCTGTTCACTTAATTTCATGCTCGGTTGTGTTCCTCAAGGGTCTTTCACCTCATACAACTTGGTCTACACATGGACAAAGAGTTGCTCTCAAGAGATGAAT